>NC_139906.1:11237076-11703812 GCF_905171665.1 Trachurus trachurus
AAATACCCATTCCAACAACTCCAAAACGCTCTGGTGGACAAGTTGTGACCTGCACATTCACCACGCTATGAGATAAAGATGTAACGTTAAGAGACAGAGTTGTTTCCGAGGTAAATTCATGCAAAACCGCTGATGCATGTTCCCGTCGGGGGCAGTTTTTCATCAAGCAGTCTCTGCATTTACCTCGAAAACAACTCTGTCTCATAATGTTCGGTTATTATCTCATAGCGTGGTGAATGTGCAGGTCACAACTTGTCAACCAGAGCGTTTTGGAGTTGTTGGATTGTGTATTTGATGAGTTTGATGAGGGAAACCAAGAAATCCCACTAGCCTCCGTAGCGTAGCTCTGAGCAGCTCATGGCTCTGCTCCGCCGTTCTAAAAATAGCTTGCACCGACAATTAAAGGTAACGAACCTACTGCTATGACTATAGGGATTATGGCAATGGGCTGATTTGCCAAAATGTTAAACTATCCCTTTAAGTAAGAAAACATATAAACATGACGTTAAACTACAGTATCTTCTCCTCCACCCGTTCCCTCCCACTCTCTCTCAGTTTGAAGAAGGAAGCTCATTTCTCATCTTATCTTATCAGCTTGTTTAACGTTGTTTTGTTTTTTTTGCCTGCAGTGGTTTTGGGCTTGGCAAAGTGATTGTGAGATTGCGTCGCGACGGGCTGTTCCCAGATGTGTTTGCTCTAGTGCTCGGCCAACTAGTTCTGCTCCTTCCATCATTCACTTGACAGTACACCTGATTAGACAAATACTTTAGTTCACACAATGAAGTGAAATACCTCCCTGGGGACTTGAGTAAAATGATCACTGAGCTGCCTGAAAAGAAAAAAGGACCCTTCCCATCTGACAGAACAAAACATTCAGAGAAGCTGAAAGCAATTTTTACTGGTATGTCTTTTTGTCTGCTCGTACCCGAGGACGTCCCAGAGGTGACAATAATAACCACTCCCAGGCTACAACAACACCTCTGACTCAGATATTCAAAAAACTTTTGTGCGTTTCGACCGCCGCAATAAAAGAAAAGGAAAAAAAAAGCAAACAAAGACTGTGTTTCCTTTGGAAGCTGCCTGCATGCAGATCATCCTCCGTGTTCAGAGAGGCTGTTGTGTAATCAAAAGGAGAAAGCGGTTCGATCTCTGCAGCAGCCAGCGTGTCCATCAGCAGCCGTGTCTCCTGCCAAAGTGCTCTTTAGCTGAACAACGACGACCTACATGCTCCCAAATTCAAAATAAGTCCTGATAAGAGTGAGTTGAGGAGTATATATAGTGATATACTGAGTTGTTTTAGAGGTAAATTCATGCGAAACCGCTGATGCACGTTCCCGTCGGGGGCAGTTTTTCGGCAACCAGTCTCTGCATTTACCTCGAAAACAACTCTGTCTCGTAACTTTCCGTTATTATCTCATAGCGTGGTCAACGTGCAGGTCACAACTTGTCCACCAGAGCGTTTTGGAGTTGTTGGATTGTGTATTTGATGAGATTAATGAGGGAAACCAAGAAATCCCATTAGCCTCCGTAGCGTAGCTCTGAGCAGCTCGCGGCTCTGCTCCGCCGTTCTAAAAATAGCTTGCACCGACAATTAAAGGTAACGAACCTACTGCTACGACTATAGGGATTATGACAATGGGCCAATTTGCCAAAATGTTGAACTATCCCTTTAAGCTAAAGTATATGTTTATTTTTTGTTTTGCTTTGTTATTTGTGTGTAGGTGAGGTTTAAAGATAAGCCCAGAGTGGGTTTCTACCTCACCAGCACATGTTTTATTTTTATTTTCTTTAATCTTTTTATTCTACAGATAAATTTCTTTTAAGTTGAGGATTTCTAATAAGAGCGGATCGAGTCGGATAGAGTCCGTCAGTGAGAGACTGTTTAACCATCAGTAAACAGGGCACGGCGCCAGACACCAGCAGAGTTATTACAGGCATGGTGCTTTGATAATAACCAGCACTGAACCTCGACTGTAATTTAATCTGCTCGGTGCTGTCGCTGTTTTCAGTAATGACAGTCCTGCTCCGTTACAGTGACACGCTACTACAATATGTTTGAGCTGAGTGAATTCAGTCTGGGGTTATTACCACAGAGAGAGAGAGAGAAAAAAAAGAAAAAAGTGTCATGCTTCCAAACATCAGCTGCTGGAAATATTTCTGGATGTATCGATCGCTCTGTGATCCTGACTGACAGCCTGCTGATAAAAAGGTGCCTTCGTGCTCATGCACAGTGAGGTGGTTTCAACGTTGTGAGCGTGCACGTCAAGCCAGCCGGATGCCGGAGCACGTCAGTAGCGGTTAGCCACGAAACTTACCGTCGTTCCTAGTCTGAGCTCCGAGCAGGCTTTTTGTAAAGAGCATCATCAGAAAGCTTTTAAGTGTTTGAAGGGGGTGGCGACATCACTGGGTCGCTGCAGATGCACTGAGCAGCGCTTTGCAAGTACAAAATGACATTTATTCTCAGGTTAGCACAGACACGTTGGGCTTTTAGTATCAGAAGGAGAGCTGGAAAACACAGGGAACCAAACATTGGAGTAAGTAAGTCAGGCGTGCACATGCCCTCGTACACGTACACACACACACACACACACACACAGCGATGTACTGACCGAAGTCTATGTCCAGCAGCGCCGCGTTGGCTCCCTCCACCAGGATCCTCTTAGGAGAACCGTGCAGAGCCTCGTACATGTAGTGCACGCCGTCTCTCACCATGGGCTTGATCCGCTGCACGTAGTCCTACAAAATCAGACGAATGTTAAAGGACAATTCCAGGGAAATTCAACCTGGGGCTCTAGTTTCATAATATTTTAGATCTGAAAACAATGAAGCTGAAAATTTTATGGTTATTTCCCTCAGTGTACAGCCAGTGCCAGCACTTTTGAGGATTTCTACAACTTTTCAAACAGCCACAGAATATGTTGTGCTATGACGAGAATGACACAGAATATCTCGAATGAAAGGGGAGACTCTCTACTTTCACCATGAAAAAAAGTGAGTTTGTAGCATGTTCTACTTTTTAGTTATCCTCATTTGAATACAGCATGTTTTCTCCAAATTCAGCATTCTGGGAGGATAATTCTGAGAAAAACAGGTTTAAAGTGAAGGAGACATTTTCAAGCAGAACTCTCTTTTGAACCTTTTATTTTTGACTTTGCAATGATTCTCCCTGTCTCTGTGTCTGACTGACTGTCTCTCTCTCAAATGAATGAGTTAATTACTCCTGTTTTGCAGTAGTTCTGTCTGTCCCCACATCGCCAGGGCAGTGTATAATGGGAGCGGACAGATCTTAGGCTGTTAGGCTGTTTACATCCCTCAAAACCATATTTTTTTTTACACAGACAACGTCAGATGGCTTCAAACATACACCGGGGGGTTTGTTTACTCAAAGACATGCCGACATGTTTGTAAAAATGTAGCTGTAATACAAAGTCGAGCGAGAGTAAAGTTGATGCTCTCTCTCTCTCTGAAGCGCTCAGTTGTTTTATCAACAAAGGAATATCAACTCAGAGGCTCAAAGTTTTCATAGCAGTAAGAGTAAATCTGGCTATATGGTTTATTCTACCTAGAAACATGCTGAGCGTTTCAACTTGATCTATTATTTTTATTTTTATTTATTTATTTTTTTTTGTGCGAGACTTTGTGTTACAGCTACGTTTACAAACATGTCCACTTTCTTGAAGTAAACAAACCCCTTGGTGTATGTGTGAAGCCATCTGACGTTGTCCGTGGAAAAAATTGTGGTTTTGTGGGATGTAAATAGCCTAAACAGCCTAAGTCAGCCTAGTCCGCTCCCATTATACACTACTGTGGCGATGTGGGGACAGACAGAGCTACTGCATGCAAGAAAATCTTCAGATTCATTCTTTTAGACCTAAAATATTATGAAACTACAGCTCCAGGTTGAATTTACATGCAACTGTCCTTTAACTGCAAAGATAAATGTTTTTTAGTTTTCTCTCATCATTTCTATTACCTTTAATTTGATCAGCTCTCCCTCGATGTCGATCTCCAGAGTCGGGTACATGGCCTTGTACTGCTGGGCCAGTGCTTTATACCTGCAACAGGTGGCAGCCGTCAGTTTTTAGTTATTTCCTCCACCTGCACCTTGTGTGACGCCATGTTTATAAAACCACTGGTGCCATGCCGTGCCGTTTCAGAGATGCACTGGTCCATATCAACCACAAGTACCAGGAACTAAATGCTGGAACAAAACAGCCTTTATTTACTGGAGGGGCTGAGGAGTTTGGTTCAACCAGTCAGTCAAGTTCAATATTGATTTTTTCATTGGCCTGAAGTTGTTAAGAAAACAACTGTTGTTGATAGTTTTATAAAGCAGTTTAAGATTAGTCTTGCTTTTAATCATTCAACTTTCACTGAATATTTCTATGCAGGTGAAGTTTCACCAGTTCGAAAGGCAAAGGGTAAAACATTACATAAACAAATACATTATTCATGGACTTTAATTAATCAGTAATCCTTACTCAACGATCAAACACATTTAAATGTAAATGATTTCATCGGCCCCTCCATCAGACATTTAATATCCCGTCCTGTTGGAACAGACCTGTCGGAGAACTGGGTGAAGTCGGCCAGCAGGTCACATATCCTCAGGCCGCTACGCGCAGCTTTGGCCGAGTACACCGGGCCGATTCCCTTCTTCGTTGTCCCGAGGCTGGACAGGGTCAAGTGAGGAGAGAGAGAGAGGGAGAAATAAAAATAGATGTAGAATTAACAAGTGATGTCTCAATCTACAACAACATGTTTTTCTTTCGATTAAGTTTCATGATTCATCATATCATCCATATTTTTTACTGTAGAGCTCTTACAGGGTTCCCACTCCCACACTTTTCCAGCTGCTACAGTCTGACAGACATGTTACTACTGTGCGCCATACATACACTAATACAGTGGTTGGTTCCCAACCTTTTTTGGCTCGTGACCCCATTTTGACAGCACAAATTTCTGGCGACCATGTGCAGTCAGTCACGTGATCGCAGCTGCCAATCAAGATGCGCCAGCTCAGATATTTTAATATGCTGCATTTGAACTCGATTTCTATTTGAGAAAGTGAAAATATAGAATACAGTCGTTTAAGATTGTGTGTGGTGTTTTTAATCATAATTTTAAAAAGAATAATAATTAGTTAAAAAAAACTAAATCTTATTTCTTTTATCAATTACTAGAGACTTCAGGTGAAAGGCTGAAAAACACTGCACTAACACATCCTCCGTCCCATTCATGCTTTGGAGAACTGTTCTTTTGTTGTTCATTTTTTTGTTGTACATTTAACCAGCTTGTTTCTACATTTATTCCTCTCTCACCTCCAGAAGTCTGATTTAAAGATGTGCAGTCTATGTCTCTAACTTATCTATGAAATAATCTCTTACGGTACATGCTTAGAAATCATGACGAAGTTTTCATAGAACGATGCAAACATGTTTTTGTTTTTAAACCAGGTCTACAACAGCTTTCTGTTGCTCCTCGCTAGGCACTTTTTTGGGGAAAGAAATCCTTGGTGGGGTCTGAAAAAGTCAAACAGAGCTCTGTGAAAAATAATTTTCCAGGACATCTCAAGCTTTTCCAGGATATTTGACTATTTGACTATTTCTTCTCATTTTCCATGTGTTTTCCATGAACCCTGTCTTTAACACATCCAGGCCGACCCACAGGACCAAAGAGCTGAAACAGGAAGTGTTTTGGAGCTGTGAGTTCTCTTTAGTGTACAGTGGACATTAGATCTACCTTCTCATACCTATAACATGACATTTAACCACAGCCTGGTGGAGTGGAAAGAGCTGTTGACTGAGCAGTGAGTGCAAACATGTGACAGAAACTTATCTGAACAGCTCAGTGCTGTTGCTCAACACTGTCACCGTCACCCTTTTTCTTTTTTTGCATCTCATTAGTCTCAACACTAAAATGTCCTCACACACAGATGTATCACTGTGAAGCTCGGTCGACTTTTTATGGACACAGTTTGCTCTCTTTATGTAAGAGGAGGACTTCTCAAATAACATGTTCAACTAGTTAACCATTTACATATGACACAAGTCAACGAGCACCTCTCCTACTGTAGCTCGGCCTATTAAAAGGAAGGACCTGGCGCAGCAACATTTTCTCACCCTATCCCACCCCCACTCCCCCTTCCCCCCATCTCTCTCAAATGCAAACTACTGAATGCAAATAGCCAGAGATCCTATGTGCTTATTGGGTTTCATCATTAGCAGCAGTCTTAATAGAAACATGCAGAATTCAGACTCCACGTGTGAATGATGAGCTCGGTGAACATGAACCAAAAGTCAGACCAACAACACACTTTAGAGACGTGTTGCTGGTGGTGGTGGAGGAGGAAGTGCTAAAAAAAAAACCAATACAGTTATTTACATGCAAATGTTTTAGATAAGAAACTGCTCACAAACATTGAAACCTGAGTTAAGGGAGAGAGACTCTGCATTTTCTTGTGTTGACTAAAAAAAAAGGGGTGAAATCTTGATTTGAAAATGAACCGTAGCTGTCGGACAAATAAATCAGAACGTCTCTGAATGAATAAATACAATTCTTGAAATAGAAACACAGCAAACCAACAACAAATAATAAAAACATAAAACACAGTTACAGTTTGTCACAGGAAGAAATGGATCCACAGACATGCAACAGAGTGAAATATAACACACAACTGAGTGTCCTCAAAATGAACATACAGATGCGACACTGATCTTAGCTGCTGTGTCATGTCAAAGGACAACATTTTACACAGGTGTATGTGTGTTGTGTTTCTATAGTTACTAAAACAAAGTGTTATACAGTACATGAAATGAATGATAAGTCAACGAACATATAAGCTGGTTTCACTTGTTCTGTGGGTTTTGTACATTTTGTAAATGGTACATTTAAGCTTCTAAGTCGGTGGTTTTATAAAGATCCTCTTTGAACTCTGAACTGATGTTTATGCATATTTACATTACATTTTAGGCTACGTTCACACTACAAGCCTTAATGCTCAATTCAGATTTTTTGTTTGGCTTCACATTACCATCTAAAATGTGGCCTACTGTATATCAGATTCCAGTGTGAGTGGTTTGCGGCTCCAAACTGACCCGCACGCACAAAAGAACAATAACAACGACGCCAGGCGCAACAGCTGTTGTACAGGAAACATAGAGGGAATGATTATTTTCACTTTTATTTCGAAATGTCTGTGAAATGGAAGCTGGAAAATGTCTGAGCAGCTGCTGAGGAGGAAAAGAGTGAAGAAAAAGAGCCAAACTCTGTATTTTAGTTTCAGTTAGGCTACCATTACTTTAAACCTCCTAAAGCAGCGTTCAGTTTATTAAGAAACAATGCCAACAAGGTTATTACAACCCAAAGTGTCCTTTTTATTTATAATCTCCTCTCCTTCAGCGCCCACGTTCTCACTACAGCTGTTCTGTTGTCGGTAAACACACACACCGCTGCACGTCAAATTGTCCGATGTTTTTATCAAGCCGTTTTTTTTATTGCTGTGTGTGTGCATGGCGTGTGTACAGTATGTGGTCCTGCCGCCGCTTCTTAAAACAAAACCTAAAGTAAAGTGACGTAAAAGTCGCATCAAATCCGTCTTAGCTGTTCACACTGGGGTCACATTGGAAAAAATCGGATCTGAATCTGATTCAGGACCACATTTGAAAGTGGCCTGAATCTGATTCGAAAATGTCAGATTCAATGCGACTTGTGCTGTTCACACTGTCAAAAGCAAATCGTATATCACATGTCTGTCACATTTGAGCCAAAAAAATCGGATTGAGGTCACTTGTAACTGAAGTGTGAACGTAGCCATAGAGTTCTGTAGGTAAATGATTGTTTCTCTTTGGTCTTTAATCTTCTAGATATTAGCTTTTTTTTTGTACAGTTCATAAAAGAATCGCTACAGGAAACATCTCAGACCGTGTACAGACTTGTAAAACAGAGTTTTCAGGCAGAAACACTTTAATTAAGCCTGAAGGCTGGCAGCAGGTGCAGTTAATATTTACAAACTTCAACATACAAGTTTACAAAACTAAATTTCCCCTGATTATATAATTTTCTATAAATCTGGAGCCCAGTGACTAAACTCTGCTCTGACGACCAGCAGCAGCAGCAGCAGCAGGACGGCAAATCCACCAGCTTGTTGAGCAACCTGCTGAAAGCTTATAATGACTGTGCCATTAAGGCACCGTGCTGGAAATGCATTCTCTCTCTCTCTCTCTCTCTCTCTATATAACACACAGACACACACACACACAGAGTAGCTGGCTGGGTGTTCGGGGCTTTGGTTGCTGAGCTGGTAAAGACAACCCAGCTTTGAACAGGGATACACTCGGCCTCTCTTGAGCTTAATATTCTGAGCGCTCCTCAGACTCGGCTTAACATTCCTCACATACGTCGGTCTGGTTCACTGCCTGGGCAAAATAATGCACCAGAGCTAAATTGTTTTTAAAACAGTGTGGAATGAAACACAGTGGAGAATACGTTGATTTACTACAGGAAACACTTCAGACTTTTGTGAAGAGTCTAAAAATATGAGTCCAAACAGGAACCAGACTGGTTTATTCTGTTTGTAACCTGCTCGACAGCTCAGGTCAGTCTGACCTCTGCAGGCAGAGCAGCACTCACATTATATGCACTAGTGTCACTGTGAGAACACATATTGGTGCAGTATAGGGTTCATTATCGGCTGATTGTCATTGAAAATGTGAATGGACTTAACGTCATCTGCAACGCACGCCAAACATTATCTGTAATGGAGACAGTGGATCAGCTGTTGTCAGTTAGAGATGACAGTGGCTTATTGTACTGTATGTTCACACCAAAAGCTTCCAAAGAGGCAAAATATTTGTAGCCGCTTTGGTTGCTCTTCACGTGACTGATGTCAAAGTTCGATCACGCTGGTCATTAAAGGAGCCAAAGGACACCTCTATTCTGACTGGTTGCTGCCAAACTGCATCAAAGCTAATTACCATGAAGTTAACCGAGACTCAACTTCTCGTCTGGTGACGCTTTGTAAGCGCAGCTGACGGCAGTTGACGCTTTGGTCGCTCAAGTCGCCGGGCTCTCATTGAAAATGAATGACTTCCTGCGTTTTGGAAGCTCTGGAAGCTTTTGGTGTGAACGCACAGTAACGCCAGGGGTTCCCAAAGTGGTGGATGGGACCCCAAGGGGGGTCGCGAGGCACCAAGAGTGTATTTTAGCTGTAATGAGCCGGTGCATATTCTCATTTGTCCAGGTCATAGTATTTCAAAGGAGGTTAAATCGAAAGCAACTGGACTTAGTTATTTGTCTAGGAAATAACTAAGTCCAAATAAGACAAATAACTAAGTCCAGTTGCTTTCGATTTAACCTCCTTTGAAATTTAGCTGTAATAGTAAAAAAGATAAAAGTACTAGTTAAAATTTAAAATAAAACCATGCAAATGAATTTTCCTCCTCTTCTTTACAGTAGTTGACAACAGATCGTGTCTAAACGTGGAAGATGATCTCCGAGTTGCTGTCTCCAAAATTAAACATTCTCATTAGGAGAGATTAACGCTGAAACAAAGTCCCAAAATGTAAAGTTTCACAACAACAACGTTCACATGTTTACTCAGTACTACGGTTTATGGATATTACTTTGACTGAGATATTCTTCTTCTAATGTAATGTGTCAAAATTGAGTTTGCACATGACAGCAACAATGTTCACTTCTAGGTTACATGGATATTACTTGGACTGAGGTATTCTGCTTTTATCTTAGAGTAAATTGCTCTATGTAAATCATATCCTTGTTGTAAGGCTGTTCTGTTCTTTTATGTAGTTGTTATGCCTGTGTTTGGATACGCCTATTGCATGTCACCTCCAGAGATAGTGGGGGTCACAGTCTATGGCACCGTTACTTTGGGGGTCGTGGGCTAAAATGTTTGGGAACCCCTGGCTTAAACGATTAAAGATGAGCAAAGCAAGAAGTTTTTTTTAAAAATCCGTGACCTTTTACACTCCATGCTGTTTGCAAACACAGTCTAAATATTTGATCAACATCCAAAGGTGTTTGCACCTCACAAAAATGTCGAACAGGGTGTTGGTGGTGACTCACAACAGCGAAATCCATTGAAATTACTCAACATTTTTTTCCCAGGACATACTGTATGCAACGGCTGATTAAACCTGCATGTGTGTGTGTGTGTGTGTACATGTGTGTACATGTGTGTGTGTGCATGTGTGCTGCAGCCGTTTTTCAAAGCGACAGGTTTCTTACTTCTTGCCTGCTTGCTCTTGCCTCTGCTGTTCCTGAACGCCATCAACCGCTTGGTGGAAGTCAAACACTGCGGAGGAGGGAGAGAGGGGACACACACTCTCACGCACCTCAAAGAAGCAGGACTCACACACAAACACACACCCTCACACTTTTTTTTTTTTTTGCATGCACACATTCAAAAACATTCACACATAGATTAAAAAAGATAAAAGAAGTCCAAGCCTGGACCTGGGAGGACTTACCAATGTGAGCTCTGTCTGAGATGATCAGCCTTTTCTCCCAGCCCTTCACACCTACACACACACAAACACAGAAACACTGTGAGTCTCCAAACTGCACATGAAAGCACAGTCACATGTTGTTGCGTAGTGTGTCTTTAAAGTGTGCATAGTCGCTCACTTTTTCCTTTGCGTTCATTCTTCTCTGCCTCTTCAAACAGGCCTGGAAGGTGGATCACGACACCATTGCCTGAGGTAAAATAAATAAAGCAAAACAACAATGAATGCAAAAAAAAAAACCAAACATCAAATACTCAGTAACTAAACATCATTTACACAGATTTCTGGCTTCTGATCCACTAAATCAAAGCCAACATCAATAGTCTTGTATTAAAAGGAAAAGAATTTGGAATGGAATAAAAAGACAAATAAATAAAACAACTTAGATTAAGTAGATTAAAAAAAATTAATAAAAAGCCAGACAAAAAAGCTGGTTCTTTCTGCTGAGTGATCAAAAGACACATGACTATGAGTTTTGTGACTTTGGGTTTAATTATAAGACCACAACCAGAAGACCAGAGGGTTCTTGGAGGTTTATACTGTACGATAAAAGCACAAATCTGATAAATACAGTAAGTAGGACTAAGAACATTAAGAGCTTTAAAAAAAGAACAAAAAAACCCCCATAAATCTTAAAATCATTTCTGAAGCAGACAGTTAGCCTGCACAGAGACTCTTTTCCGAGCAGCTGAGTTTTGGAGCAGTCAGCTGAGATTTTTTTATTAGGGGAGACCAGAAAACAGAACATACAGTAACATTACAATAGTCAATCCTGCAAATAATAACAGAGTGTAGTCGATTCTCTGAGAGACAAACGGTCGCACTCTCACAATGTTCTTCAGATGGTAAGATGCATTTTTCAGGTGCAATGTGATATTGAGAAGAACCAGTGACTTCTGTTTGTCCTGGTTGAACTGTAGAAACATCTCTAACGTCTATAGCTTCATAAGGTCAAAAATGAAGATGGTAAAGACACTAAATCACAATCCATAGTGGATAACTACCAGGTGTGGGATGTACTGCAGACGAACAACAAGAATACATCTGTCACATGTGCTTGAGAAAGACAAGGTGTGGTTCAAGTGTTGGTAATAAAAACATTGGAGCTTAGTTTGGTATGTATGTGTGTAGCACCTCGTACATTTGTTGTGTCGCTGTTTAAACAAGCTTTTTTGTAAAAATCTAAACTGAATATTTGAACAAATCTATGAAAAAAACTATGAAAATAATAATAATGCAAAGTGCAGCATCGATCCAGGTGCATGTCATACTTGCTGCACTCTGCTGCAAGACTCTGAGTGTTTCCAGGCTGCAGAGGAGCATTAATGCGCCGCATCTCGACGAGGAAAAAGCAGAGATGTGATTAAGTATCGACGGATCATACGGCCATAGAGTGCATCATGCAGATGTGCGGAGGGAGAGAGGAGCCAGAAAGAAAAAAAGAAAGAAAGAAAGAGTAAGACGCCATTAGCTAATGAAGTTACTGCAGATGAGTGGATGTGGCGTGGCCGTCTGCAGTCTGGCTCCGAGTCAAGCTGATCACACACACTCTGTGGAGCTGTCGCCAAAATGGAGGCTGTGAGAGCGGCGACAAGTCTCTCCATCGCTTCATCAAGAAAACAGCAAGAAAGGACGGCCTTGGATCTGAGTATGAATGTGTGTGTGTGTGTGAAGTGTTACATTACACACCAATGAAGGCAGTGACCTTGGGGTTGATGATGCCGCTGGGGAGGAGGTGAAAGTCGTACTCCACCGAGTCGACCACCACAGTGTGTCCTGCATTGTTGCCGCCCTGCAGAGGTAAAAAAAAAAAAAAGAAAACAACGAGCGATGAGAGGAGACAAACACAGACAAGGAAGAAAAAAAAAAGAGCAACGCACGAGGCATGAGGCCGATGTGGGCTCTGCAACTTTGTTCAGTGGAGCTGCGAGGGAGGGAAAATAGTTTGGCAGGTAGCAACAAGCAAATACACAAACCACTGTCCACCCGTCTGTTAGTCGTCGTGTGTGTCTGCGTCTCTGCTGCTGTTGCTTAGAGACTCGCTGTGCACTCAGATCTCAAGTTAAAGGTTCGACTTCAATGTAAACGAACTGACAAAATGTTGTTGTGAGCAACGAGGGAAAAGGCAAACGGAGAGTTGGCTCTGTGAACTGAACATTGTGTGTGTCTGTGTGTGTGGACGTGACGGGGATAATCCCTCCAGTCTCAACATCGACATCCCAAACCAAGGACGTGTCCTGTCAGGACCTGCTGCTCCCCCACGCATACATTTAGAAAAAGAACAGTCACCATCCATCACCAGGCTCCAACAAAGGAAGTTTAATCACACGCTATCGCTTCTTAGCCGATAAATGAACCGCTCCGACTGGGCGAGCTGGAACTTCGTTACACATTTCACTACGGCGTCGGCGTGCATTTTAACAACTGTCTGACTCACCTGTTGTTGTCAGATAAAGGCCATGACCTCATGAGAAACTTTTTAACAACACGTGACATTTAATAGAATTCATCCGACTTGCTCTGTTACACAAAAGCAAAAATGCTGAGCTGAGATTCTCCAACTTTTTTCTTAATGTCTTTGCTGGTTGAAGTAAAGAAGATTTCTGGAAAATATCACCTTGAGTTGGGAATATCATATTCATTGCATGGATTCAGAGATTAATCAATGACGAAATACTGGTGCATGACAAACTCCAAGTATAGACCTAAATATTAGCATTTTCGCCTTTAATAAGGATTTTAAAATCACCACCATGTGCACCATTTCCAAAAAGCTGTAGCTGTTATGTTTTCATACATTACTTCATTACTGTTGATTTGCACCTTTAGTCACACATTGTCATGTCTGCTACAGCATACAGTATGATGTACAAAATTCAACGTAAATCCAGCAGTGGAGAATAAATTTTACTTTTTTACCACTCCTCTGACAATCCATACGATGACGTGCCACAGTATAGTATAGCGTCTTGTTTTGTGTTTTTTAGGGGTCGGGTTATGAATAAAAAACACAGGATTGAGCCTTTATAGCAGTGTTTTTCAACCTTGAGGTCGGGGCCCCACGTGGGGTCGTCTGAAATGTCTAGTAATTGATACAAAAAATTACTATTTAACTAATTATTATTCTTTTTAAAATGATGATTAAAAACACCACACACAATCTTAAACAACTGTATTCTATACTTTCACTTTCTTGGATATAAATCGAGTTCAAGTAAAATACAGCATGTAAAAATATTTGAGCTGGCGTATCTTGATTGACCGACGTTGCCAGAAATTTGTGATGTCAAAATGGGGTCACAAGCCAAAAAAGATTGGGAACCACTGCCTTATTGTGTGTTTATGTAATCATATATCATTGTATTCCAGTGTTTCTCCTCATGCTTTTTAATAAGTTGAGTTAAATTAACCATCTGGAGTCAAAGAAACACTGTATATGTGTAATAGCCACCTGTAACAACTGCACAGGCCTTTTTACATGTTTCAGTCTCAACGGGAGAACATGTGCGCCGTTCAAACATGCAAAGCCTACAGACAATATGCATCTACTGAGGTGCTAATGTGGATGATGCGTGCAGGCCTGCGCATGATTTAGCACCACTGACAGAGAGAGAGAGAGAGAGAGAGAGAGAGAGAGAGAGAGAGAGAGAGAGGAGTTAAAAATGCAAAAGTGGGGCCTGGAGAAGGAACAGCGAGTCCTCACAGAAGAGCGTCACAATGTGACCTGCTTTGCCCCTGTTGACGTTACGCTTTAGATTTCATAGCCATGGAGGTCACACTCTGCAGCTCGCTAAGATACAAACACACAAATGGAAAATAAAACCAAAAAAAACAAGAGGATGATTTGACATAAGGACCTGAGGGAAAAAAGGAAGGGACAGATGAGTGAAGGAAAGTATTCTAGGTATTATGTTTAGTTGTGTTTTTTTTTTTGCTATGATGATAACGCAGCTGCAGATCCATTCATGCCTCGGCAGCTTGCGTCACTGCTCACTAACCTGCGGTGCCAACTCAACAAGTCTGTCCTGTGACTGGGATGCGTTCCTAATGCTGTAGCCGGTGGGTATAAATCAAGCCTAGCATGTGCTTCGGCCACAAGGGGTTATTCCTGGACACGGCAGTACCCTGAAGGTGGAGAGGGGTGGGAATGAGGGGGGGGGGGGGGGGGGGGGGGGGCAGATGCCTAGCTCCTTTTTAGATGCTTTTACGATCCGTCCCAGCCCCCACACACAGAACCTAACTCCGCTTCTCATACAAGTCCCATGATCGGCTTCTTACTCCCATGTCGAGAAACTCAACTTCTGATACTCAATCTCTGGCTCTTGTGCGTGTGGCCTGTGCCCCGCTGCGGAACGGGAGGGTAGCAAGAGGTGGTCCAACGCGGCCCAGGGGGGCAAAAATACATCACAGGCTGAACACCAGGCTGATAAACTGATACTGTTTATCAAGTACTAGGAATGTCACGATTACTTGTTTTCACAATTAATCACCTGTATTAAACATCACAATTAATTAAATCGTAAAGATCCCAAAATACCGTCACTTTCCAAAAAAGATTTTGTCGGAACCAACTTTGTTTTCGTTCTGTGCGAGTTGCAGAACAGAGACTGTACCGACCGGATGCGCCCATCCTGTAAAACATGCACGAAAAAGTAGCAGCTCGAGGAGGAAATATGTCGAATATTTATCAACACCTGCAGGATACCCACCCGTCTTTGTACGCCAAAGTAAAGGTACTGTAAATGCACAGATACTGGGTTAATTTACCCTTGTAATTAATCTAATGTAAATGTAAATGTTAGTGTGTAATTTGTAATAAAATAAAAAATTGAAAAATTAAAATAAACCTAAAAATGCGATAATTTTGAATATTTCAAACATTTCCCCTGGAGGATTAATAATTGGTCCTATATTAATAGATACTTCTTAATTCATGCATAATCAATCTATAATCGTGACATCCCCATCTAGTACCTCTTGAATGATTAAGACCTGCTATCTGAGCCGGACCTTCTCCTGAGGGGTCTGACAATCCTCAGCAAACAAAAAGGGCAAACACGGTTTACAGGTGATTAGAAATACGAGAACAAGAGAATCAGTCGTGTGCATGACAGTTGAGGAAAAAACAAATTATTGCCTTAATCCGACTATAACTGAACAACTGAAGTGCATGTAAACGCGTTAGTCCGACTAATACCAGACTTCTCCAAATCTGACTTACACACCGAGATAATGCGTTTGGAAACTGGTTTTCTTCTGCATGTATAAACGCCTTCATCAGACTGAAACTGGACAATGCATGTGCGCATGCTTCACAACAGTACAGACGGCACAAAGTGTGGCATAGAAACCGGCCCGAACCGGCCTGTGCTGATGCGTCAGCACCGATTCAGTCCATTTCACAGCGAGAAGATGTGTTATTGTATATATAAAACAAGAGAGTCCGACCTGACCCGAGTCATTCATATATATTTTCAGCCCGGATCGGCAACTGTTATTTATTTCCAGTTATTTACTACGTGACAGAAAAGTCAAGTGGACACGGGTCTGTATTAACCTGTTGAAACGACACATATCGCCACCTATTGAGGAGACGGACCCTGTCAATTATTTGATTTTCCCTGTTGCATGTAAACTGGGACAAGAACATAACTCAGACGAGACGCTCAAATCAAGCGATGAACATTAACGTACTGTGTAAACGTACTGAATATAATGATCATCCTCGACTCGAAGGAGCTGTGCAGAAACTTTCAGCACATTGTTTTGGTTTCACGCCTCGTTGTCATGAGGTGAGAGAGAAGCCAAAGGGACAGAAATTGTCCTCAGCTGTTACTGGAAACCAAAACAGAGACGAAAGGTGAGAAACTAAAAAGGGGAGGGAAGGGGGGACATTCACATTTACAACAGGTGGCCAGGAACGTGTGTGTCCGCTGGGTGTGTGTGTGTATGTGTGTGTGTGTGTAAATGGGCAAACTCATCACATCAACTTTATAAGGTGATGATATGTCAGATGTTGTTATTACAGATTGTTTCCGCTGCCTCTCGAGTGCCAAAAAGAAAAGCATGAATACCAAACAAGGTTCACTCTGGTGATTTAATATTGTGCACGTTGACGATGATGAACACCTTTGTGCTTATTGACAACCACCACATCTCCACATGTCAAGGTAGGAAAAAAAGCACAGGTGTCAGTAATAAAATGAGTAATGTCTGAAACTCCTCTTGGTACCAGTCGTGCTGCTGGCTCACTGTCGTGTCATCACTATAATAGAACGGAGATCTCGTTAAAAGGATAGTTCAACATTTTGGCCCATTGCCATAATCCCTATAGTCATAGCAATAGGTTCGTTACCTTTAAAGCAGAAGTAAGCGATCCGGTCGTTTTGGGCTAATGCTGCGTTCCAGGCAGGCTTTTGAAATCGTAAATTACAGCTTCAAGTCACAACTTACGACTTTGTAGCGTTCCAGGCAACCCACTCGTGTTTTTCCGACCTGTTTTACCTGTGAAAGTCACTATAACGGCCACTCGTAACTTCTGACCCGTGAACTCGTACCAGATCGAACTGGTACAACTTCACAGGTCGGAGAAACACGAGTTATGAGTTGCCTTGAACGCACCATAACAGTCCTCGTCGCTACGTCACCACATTCACGGCGTTCCTTGGCTGCACACACAGCCCTGCATGCCGTTCTCTCTCCTCATTGGATAAAAACTGTAGGATACGATAAATGTTTTCTCCTCGGCTCAGAGCAGAGCAGAGGGACTGAGAGACCCGTGTTTCAGTCCAAACACTCTATGTAAGTGATTGATGTCGGAAGATATAACTATTTAAGACTTATATTAACACAAATATATCACTTACTTCTGCTTTAATTGTCGGTGCAAGCTGTTTTTAGAACAGCGGAGCAGAGCCGCAAGCTGCTCAGAGCTACGCTACAGAGGCTAATGGGATTTCTTGGTTTCCCTCATCAAACTCATCAAATACACAATCCAACAACTCCAAAACGCTATCGTGGACTAGTTGTGACCTGCACATTCACCACGCTATGAGATAATAACAGAACGTTACGAGACTGAGTTGTTTTAGAGGTAAATTCATGCAAAACAGCTGATGCACGTTCCTGTCGAGGGCAGTTTTTCAGCAAGCAGACTCTGCATTTGCCTCAAAAACAACTCTGTCTCTTATCTTAGAACAAATTGTACATGTTTTCAGTAATAAACTATTACTTACTGTTTGTTTTGTTGCTGAGGTTGTATTATGTTGTGTGCAATAGGATGTGTATTCTTTCGTCTTGGCTTGTTCTTGTGAGTTTTTATATCAGGACCTTTGGGAAAACTTTGGGAAATGATTTTATCTTCATATAACACATTTGCATACAAAAGGGAAACAAATAATTATTTTTAATCACCAATTTAATTTCCTGACCTGACTGCCTGAATGATCGCTTTGTGTATAAATGAGTTTATTACAATTGAGGATCAGCATCTGGCAGTTTCACTTTAGAAAAAAAAAAGAAAAAAAAGATTAATTAGCTAAACAGTTGCAGCCCAATTTATGATGTAGATGTACTTTACAACTACAATTAATTATGGATTTTTCTGGGGCGTCGTTAAGCTCAGTTGGTAGAGCAGGCGCCCTGTATAGAGGCTATAGTCCTCGCTGCAGCCGGCCCCCGTATCCAACCCCGACCCTTTGCTGCATGTCATTCCCCCTCTCTCTGCCTCCCCATTTCCTGTCTCTCTCCACCAAAAACTATCAATTAAAGGAAAAAAATGCCCAAAACAAAAAAAAAGGATTTTTCTTGAATCAAAGAGAATGGGACCGAAACGCCTGTTCATTATCCTGCATAAAACACATGTTGTGTACAACAGTGTGTCTCCGAGCAGCAGGGTGCCATGGCCATGGTGAAAACAGAAACCGCCCCCTGAATAGGTTCAAGGTCTCAGGTTCGTGCCCTGATGCTCGGCTGGAAACCACCAACACTTTAGATGTTATTCTAAAAAAACTGAAGCTACTATTGTCAGTTCACTGCAATGTTTCTCTCCTCTGCTTTCTGTGCGACCCTCACCCTATAGACCGGAAGTAAAGATATAGACATAGCCTCGTGGCGTCACATCGAGGTTTTTCTACGAGGTGTGGGCCGCTCTGCTATTTGCCATCTTGTCAGTGTATGACTATATTTAACTTTGACAATAAACATCTGAAAATCAGGCCAAAAAATCAACGTCTTGTGTCCAGGACGCTCTGACATCACCATCCTGTCTAAATCACTTCATGTATTCAAACCGTCACCACAGTTTTACTGTGTGTGTGTGTGTGAACGTGTGTCAGATTTTAATCAAGATAACCAGAAGTTTGTCTCGATCTTTAAAACGGAGACACACTTCCTCCCATGATTGATGTTTCTGCAAACAATTTATCATGTCCTTCTAAAAACTAATCATCACACAATATATCTTCATTAGATGTTCCAATTAAATCTCTATTTACTAAAATGTGCAGTGGGAGGGCTCCAACTGAGCCTCAGCTCTAGCTAAAGTTATAACTAAGCTATTATACACATAGGTGCCTCTTATAAACCATGTATCATTACAACACTAAACCCACAGGGTAAATATGACAGATGCCTAAGAAAACTGCCCCTACAGGTTTGACACAATAACTTGATGAGCTTGTTTAACCACATGTCCATCTACTGTACTTGCCTTCATACCAAAACTTCCTAATTCGAGTGTTTTCCTGTACAAATGTGTCATTTCCAACAGGCTTCAACCAACCACTAAGTGCACAGCTCTCCAGCCAGATCTCGTTGAACAACATGCACTTCACCATGTTGCTGGATGAAAGTGACATAGGCAGAAATAATTTTAACTCTTCAGTCATTTTTGATGAGAGGAGACACCACATTATCCCACACACCCTATCACAGGGCCAACAGCCACGCTGACATTTCCACCCCAAATGCCAAACGCCAGAGATAATTTAGAAACAGCCAAAACAGATTATTTTATCATTCAGTCATTCTTTGACTCTAAAATGTCAGAAGATATTCACAAATAGCCTACCCATTATACTTTTTCCAGAGGAAATTCAAATAATAATAATAATTTTATAGTTCAGCCAGCGAATAGATTTGATTTACAAACATATTAAATGACCAAAACACACATTGGCGAAACAAGATCTTAGGAATTTCTACTTGGATTTTGCTTACTTTACTTTCAATGCAATAAATTACTCTTTTGACATCTGTAACTTATCCATCATGTCTTCTAACTTTGTTTAGTGAACCAACACAGCAGCACCACACCCTAGTTGATATGGACACATGATATTTCTCAATGATGACGATGCTGCCACACATGTGTTTGCAGATACACACCCCCTCGTTACTCTGAAACCCCAGCTGTGACTTCTAGGATCTCAGAGGTCTCTCCACGGTAAGGGACACGGACGCCAGGACTGCTGGCAAAGCCCGTTTTATAAAAAGATCAACGCTATCAGCGCTGCACATAGTAATGTATGGAGGGGAGGGGACCGGTGGGTGTGCAGGACACGACCATGTGGTATTTTTACACGTCTCCAGCTTTAGCAAGACTGTGGACACAAGGAAGCTCCAGGGCTCAGGGAAATCTCTGTTATGTCAACTTGTTATCAACAGAGAGAACTAATGGTCCACAGAGAGAAGACGTGCAGGCCACACATTAGAGAGCCTGGAAGTGTTGTTGTTATTAAGGAGCCTAGAGACGGACGGACAGTCGTCTTAAAGAGGAACTATGCAGGATTTTTAGCCCAACTATGCTACATTTTTACCTTAATTAACAAGCTTTAAATGACTCGTAAGTTGTTACAGGGAGAATGGAGGCTCTCTGGCTTCCTCATAGCGCCTCTTGGCTGAAAACCAACCTTGTAAGATCAGAGCCTCCGACTCGGTGTCCCAGCTCTCGTTTCTGCAGCACCGCGACACAAACGCACATCGTAACCCGTAATCTCTTGTTTATGATAGATAAGACTATACACAAATATACACATTGTAACAGTGTATATGATATATAACGTTATGTACCGCTCTATTGATTGATTTCTCACCGGCTTTGTTGTAAACAAAATGCACATGGCCGAGAGGAGGGTTAGCAAAACACTGGAAAAGCAACCGGACTTGCACAGTTCCTCTTTAAGGGTAGCAGCAACTGAAAATCATTTTCATTATCGACTAATCTGCCGATTGTCTTCTTGATTAATACATCTGTTTCATGAAACATAATCATTTGTCACACCAACACTCACTACCTGAACCTTATTATATCTTTTTTATCCTGTTATTTTGCAAGTTTGGCATTTTTATTCTATCAAGACTAAAGGTCTTCATTCAAAGATTCATCAGCTGACGGGGACGTTAGTCTTCAAGCGCTCTGTCCAAGGCATGCACAAGAAAAGGTTTGTAAATGATGTGACTGAAAAAAAGACAAATAAGCAAATTTAAACAAATGAATCCGATCTGTCACAGCCCTAACTTAACACTGTCAAAATAACACAGCGTGAAATGTCAACTGTGGCAGTCAATTTCTCAAGCAGGATTCAAACCTTCAAACCACCAGTATTTAAAATTACAATGTATTAAATGATAGTGTGGAGTGTGGACTACAGCGTCCCACTCCTATATAGTGACTGGATCTACTCTCAGCTTATTTAACTGCCTTTACCTTTTGGTTCACTCTTACTGCGCTCTTATCATCAGTGTTAGCCGCAGTAGGAAGCTATATTCAGCTAAAGAGGCCGACGCAGTCAGCGACCAGCTGATGTACGTACATACTGGAGCATTTAGCAGCCAGACACTTCCCCTCAGGACTTGGTAGAGACCAAAATAGAGCCATAAAGGAGAGAAAATATCAGCGCCACATTCATCAGGTGACCAGAAACATGACTCCAGATGAACGATAATGCTTCTCTGTAACTGCTGGATGTGTAAATGAACAACTATTTTCATGCCATGCACAGATAAATAGAAACCAATGCTCTCCTAGTACTGACAACTGAAACTGTAGTGTGTGTGTGAATGCAGCAACATTTAAGTATCGACATCCTAATTTGTGGTGAAGAAAGTGCTAACATTGCAGCACAGATCATGTGTTGTTGAGAGACCGTCACCGCGACACATTCACTGACTCTACAGACTACTGAGAGGCAACAAAAAATAGGAAGTACTCCTCAACATCACTGTAGAAACACAAAGCCAAACTGACCTCATCTTAGTTCTTCATAAATGTTTTGTTGTGCAGACACTAACAACTGCCAAAACGTGCCGTTACCATTATTGGAGGACAGGATGACTAAATAAATACAGTGTAAACAGTTTTACATCAGAGACCAAATATGACCAATGCTCGACAAAAACTGGCTGGACTTCAGCTTGTTTCTTGGAGTAAGATGTGGTTTAACTATGTGGCTGCAGGCCATCGCAGCAGCACAACCTTTCTAAACATTTTAGGCCGTCCACCCCCTCTACTGCTTTTACTCACTGTCTCACGTATTACTGTTTGGCAGAATGGGGGGAAGAGGAATCTTCCCAGCATGCAGCAGGGTACAGAGCAGGAGAGAGTCAGAGGTTGTGTTTCCATTACCCCTAGAAATGTGCTGAACCTAAATATCGCAATAAAAACAGGTAATGGAAACACCTACGTACTGAAAAAACCTCTCAAATATCACCAAAACATTTTTACGCTCTCATGAGGTGGTTTTTCAGATGTGTTGATATCAAAGTGTATCGCAAAAGTGTAATGGAAAAACTTTTTTTTTTGCATTTACACGTCACTCAAGATGAAATTCATTCACCTTCCAATGGAAACACCTGTAAATAGCAATTGTACTTTTTCGAAATTATTAGAAATATTGCTTTTATTTGTGAAAACCTGTAATGGAAACCCAGCTAGAGAGACCAGCGTGTGGTGTTTAAGGGTCCCCTATCTGCCCCATTTTTTGCATGAGGAAACCAGAGTGTTTGCGAATTAAACATGCTGACCGAGGCCTGATACAGAGCCAGTGAAGGGGTCACATGACATGACACCTCTTCATACACACTGTATGTTATTATGTAATTTGACTGTACACACCCCTCACTCCCCCGTGTTGGATTGGCTTCAGCAAGAAGCAGTGACTATTTGTCCACCCTGACATTGTTATTATCACGTACGCAGTTTTCTTGTTTGACATCTCACCCCATCAGTGCCTATTTGACATGATAAGGCGGCACACACTGTAAACCCAGATTTTGTTTCTAATTAAACATCTGAGTGATCATTACTTATTCTTTTATGTTTTGTAAAAACCTGCTATCATTACTAAACAACATTAGTTGTTTGGACTATTTAGCTGAAAGATTCATTGCACTAATCATGTTTAGTAGAGATAACTTGGTATGTTAACTTTCATAAGAAAAGGGAGGGGCCTAATTCAAAAACCTGCCGGGTCATGTGACAAGGCCAGCGTAACTGTGCGTCCACGGTGCTCTACACTTGGCGGGACGAGCAATAACATCTCTGGACCTGCTCTGGACAAGCGGCTGCAGACTTAACGTTACTCTGACCAGGAAACAACCTACTCCGAGAGGAACGGTTAGTATGTAAAATAACTATTGTTATCTTTGTGGGAACTTTGGATAGGTTTTTGGATAAGTTACTGTTCGAACCTGTGCATGGTGTAAATAGGCTAACACTGTCCACTCAAAATTGTGTTGTTGGCTAAATGTTAAAGTTAGCTTAGTGTTAACAGTCTGAGGACAGCTCACACACGGCAGGTTTGCGCGACTGTATAATATTACCGTTATTTTACGCGGTAGAAAAGCCGTTCAATCGCTGTCGGGGTGACTTGTTGACGCAGCTTTTTTTTCTGTGTAAGGTTACTTTACTGTGCATGGTGTAAATAGGCTAACACTAGCTAATGTCCACTCAAAATTGTGTCGGCTAAATGTTAATGTTAGCTCAGTGTTAACAGTCTGAGGACGGCTCACACACGGCAGGTTTGCGCGACTGTATCATTAATATTACTGTCATTTTACGCAGTAGAAAAGCCGTTCAATAGCTGTCGGGGCTACGGAGTTTAGCAAGCACTGTGAAAGTGTATGTTGTTCACACGGGGTGCTGTGCGCAGCGCATTTATCCACTTGACCGCTCTCTTTTTCCCTCTCACTCACTCTCTCATACATGCTTGTTTACATGCGGTTTTCCCTGTAACACAGTCTCGTTCGGTTCTATTACTTATTATATTCAACAGTGACATTGCTGAGCTGAGTTGTTAAGCTAAAAGTTTTTTTGTTCTCTATTTTTTCAGATCAATGTGGTGTGAAGATGCTGTGGAAGTGTAAGTATTGTGAGTTTATGTGTGAGAAAAGGGGTTACCTTTTAAAACATTATAGGTTAAAACACGGAAACTATGGTAGAACTGTCCCATTTCCCTGCTTACACCAACAATGTGTGTGCACATTCAACTTCATTAATGCACTTAAGGTCCACCTAGCAAAGATTCACCAGAAAACCCAGGGTGCACAACTGAGTGAAACTGCTCAAGTAACCTTTCACTGTCAGTCATGTGATTTTTCTGCACCCTGCACAGAAGCAGTCTTTCTCACTCACCTGCGCAGTACACATTTAAAGGTAAATCACAGAGTACAGTGTCCATATAATGGCTGCAACTTTCACACTAATGTGTATTCCACATTTAATGCGCACAAAAGTATGGAGCACAGAACAAGAGAGGGAATGTTGGACAGTTGTTGACACAGATTTCACAACAGACCAAGGTTGGTCCATACACATTATGTACTTACTGTATATCACAGTCCTACTCTATTAGTTGTGTTATTCAATCCAAACATTTCTTGGCTGGTTAAGCTTTCTTATAGATCATTATTTGTTTTTCATTTTAGCTATCTAACTTGTGTTATTGTGTTTAATCCCGAAAAGACTACAGAGCCAACTGCGATCCGGACACAGGTGCTCAGAGGGCTTCCTATCATCCTTGGGGACAACCCCACAAACTTCTTCAAAGCAGGTTTTGTAAGTAAGCTCTTGCTTTCTTAATGTTTTCACCATTATTTTTTTTTTTCCATGACAATCTTATAGTGTTTTAGAGAAATCTAATTTGATGATTGTTCTCTTCTGTTATTCTTTATGAAGGACACTGATGATGATTCCTTTCGTGACCTGGACATTGGGATAATTCTCATTGAACGTGAAGGTGCTGTGCTCGCATCTTCCCAGCATCTCATTCCAACCTCGTTGAAAATCATCAATGAGGGAGAAGTTGTCATGGACAACATTCAAGATCTGCCAAAGGCCATGTGCATTCTGTTTGGACTCATATATGCACTCCATCTTAACTACCCCAAGACTATGAAGCTCACATTTCAGTTCATCCAACAGGTATTGCTCTCGTTGGGCCACACTGACCTAAAGCCAAAGCTACAGACTTTGAAAAATCAGCTTGCAATGTAAAGAGATGTCAAGTTTGCTGTAAGAAGCTATTGAGCTAAGCTATCTTTTTTTTTTGCCACACCAGCAATAACACTTTCTGACCTGTAGGGTAAACATTTTTTATTTTCTATTAAACAAGCAAACAGACACATGTACAACACCCACACACTCACAAACAACACTGACACACATACACACCTACACACACTTAAATGCTGTAGGAAGCACACTGAATGTTGTCACTTCTGTGAAAATTAAAAATGTTGTTAAAAGTTTTAGCAGAAAGACACAAGACACAATTGTTTCAGTTCTTGTTGCATCATCAGTCTTTGTAGATGGAATTAGATATCTGAGTGGTGGTTTAAGACACAATTGTTTCAGTTCTTGTTGCATCATCAGTCTTTGTACCGGTAGATGGAATTGGATATCTGAGTGGCGGTTTCTTGTGATTTTTTTTTTTTTTTAATGGATTTTACCACTTAAATCTCAGGGGAAATCCACTTTTTTTTTTCTTGTGAATTTGAGACACATTTAACACCAACACACATAATTGTTTCAAGTCGAGGTTGACCTGATGTTAAGTTTGTCCTAACAACTTTGGCTGTGTTTTGCCATTTTTCTTAAAAAAATAAAATGTATTGGAGCATTTAAAGGTGTTTCTTTATTTCCATCCAATTTAATTGAAACATTTCATACAAAAAAAAAATCAAAACTAAATTAGAGGAAAATACAGTGATTGTAATAAATTATGAGTAGCAATAACTAGTCATATTAGCTAGTTTTATCTTAATTATTTTCAGTAATAAATATAAACTTAAGGTTCTATGTTAATACAACTTGACATGTTTAGTTTTAGCTTGTGTAAAAAGTTAAAGTTCCATGTTAATTCAACTCGACTTGTTTAGTTTTAGCTTGTGCAAAAAGTTAGAATTTCATGTCAATACAACTCGCCATATTTAGTTTTAGCTTGTGTAAAAAGTTAGAGTAACATGTTAAAACAACTCGACTTGTTTAGTTTTAGCTTGTGTAAAAAGTTAGAGTTCCATGTTAATACAACTTGACTTGTTTAGTTTCAGCTTGTGAAAAAACTAAAGTGGTATAGGGCAACGGGTTTCCACGCGATTTGCGAGTAAAGTCAACTAATTTGGGTTAAGAGTGCATGTATGAGCCCCCCAAAGTAGGTCTCTGTGTATGTATGGTGTACATATATGGCTACAGTCAAGCACAGGAAACAATACATCATGTAAAATCACCTCTGCAAACATACAGGTCAATAACTGGTTGAACTAAACAGAAGTGGGTGATATGAATAAACTCAAATTGGGCAATATTAGTCCAAATGTGTTTACATTTTGGAGTGAGATTAACACCAATGTGGTGTTGGACTCCACTGATGAATAGTATTATTTATTACTGTTAATACATGAGTTACTAATACTTTATAGCCTAAGCAACTGTTGGGTTAGGAAACAGGTTGTGGAAAAGCTTCCTGCAGCACAGGACTTTTTTAGCTCTTGGTAACGTAATGGAAACTGCGAAACCCTAACTACTACTACTGCTAATCGATCCACTAATTTAACTGCATTTTAGCCCACTCAATATAAACACACAGCCACGTTGTTACCAAAATAATTAAAGGGATAGTTGAACATTTTGGCAAATTTGCCTATTGCCATAATCCCTATAGTCATAGGAGTAGGTTCATTACCTTTAATTATCAGTGCATGTTGTTTTGAGATCCGCGGGGCAGACACAGGTGAACGGTAGGCTACTGGTCCTCTGTCCCTCAAAACTCATCAAATACAGAATCCAACAACGCCAAAACACTCTCACAGACAAGTTGTGACCTGCACATTCGCCAGGCTATGAAATACTCATCTATAGGCCTAGTTATGTAACATTACGACACATGAGGGAAATACTTGGAACTACTTTCTTGAGCTGCACTAAACATGCAGCCGTGTCTGGAATGTAGTTCTGGCTATGCATTTGCCTCGAAAACAACTCTGTCTCGTAATTATAAAATACATGATTATTTCATAGCCTGGCAAATGTGTAGGTCACATCTTCTCCACAAGAGCGTTTTGGAGTTGTTGGATTGTGTATTTGATGAGTTTGATGAGGGACAAGGGACCTCATTCACCTCCATCGTGTTTGCTCAGCAGCTCTCGTCTCTGCCCCGCGGATCTCAAAACAACATGCACTGATAGGCCTATATTAAAAGTAATGAACCAATTTGCTAAAATGTTGAATTATCCCTTTAAGGTATTTCTCATGCTTTTGTTAACACTGAAGCCTTGGTTTTAATGGTTTATGGTGCTGTCAGTGTTGTTGTTTTTTATTGTTTTATATGGACCTAATTGTGTCTAAAATAAAGCTGATCATCATAATAAAACTTATCATAAAAAAAAAACAGTTTGCTGACAACAGTTGAGTGGAGAGTCGGACAAAGTGATGATGCATGCACCTGGTCACTGAATAAAGTTAGAGGGGAAAAAAAGGTGTTTCAGTCACCTTGTCAGTCATGTCATGTGCACACGACAGGAGAGGAGACAGTTCACGGCTTCAGCTTTTAATGTTGAGGGGGGCTAAGCAGCAGCAGCAGCAGCAGCAGCAGCTAGCAGCAACTCAAGGTGACATTAGCAAAAACAGAGGGAACGTGAACATCACACCGACCGTTAACACTCGTTAGCAGCTAGAACTCCAGTCTGTCATTAGCTTTTTAAAAACGGTCTAACGTTTAACTCACGCGCGGCGCGGGCGGGGGTTGGGCAGTGGGCACGGGGACGCGGCGGTTAGACAGACAGAACGTTTCCCCGTTTCCCGGGTAACTAGCTTAAACCGGCAATCGAACGCTGAACGTGAGCACGAGCGCTAACCAACCAATCAACCAACCGAACCAACTGAACCAACCAACCGACCTGACATCTGCACACCATGTCCGCGTCCTGAGCCAGCAGGTCCACAACTTTCCCCTTGCCCTCGTCGCCCCACTGGGCACCGAGCACCACGGTCACTTTGTTGCCGACGTCCGGTCGAGGCCCCCCCCGGTTCGACGGGCTGTCGTCGTCGCTGCCGTTCGGGGCCCCGGCGGCGGCGGCGGCGGCGGCGGCTTCCTGGCTCCCGCTCTCCGACATGGCTCAGCTGCTGCCTGGTGGGCTGAGTCCGACTGACTACACTTGTTGTGCGCCCTGGTGCTGCGCTGGTGCTGCTGCTGCTGCTGCTGCTGCTGCTGCACCAACGACAGCCGAGGACTGAAGTCAGTGTGTGGTTGGTTGGTTGGTTGGTTGGTTGAATAGTGAAGGGAAACCTCAATGACAGCACGGAGCGGAGGGGCCGGTTCTCCGTCTCTCATCCTCGTGGGAGGGGGAGGCAGGGCCGGTGCATGGGGGAGAAAGGTGATACAAACTCTAGGGGCCCACAACAACCCCCCAGCCAGGGCCGGCCAAAGCCTCCATGGGGGCCGGGGCCCTAAGCAAAAAAAAAAAATGGGGGGGTGGGGCTCTATTACTACCAATAATACTAATTATTATTTTTTAAGTAGCCTATATTTTTGCTGCTTTTTACAGTCCCTCCAGGATTTCGCGGGCTTTTTTTGTGATTGTTGCGGCCTAAAATGCCTGAATTTGCGGCCACATTTTGAAAAAATTGCGGTGCATGTTGCGATGTTTTAAGCCCTTTTGTTGTGATTAAATTGCGGGAGACAGCGAAAGTTGCAAAAAAAAGTTGCAGTTTTGTTCTGAATAATTAAAAATCAAAGGAAAATTTTGAAATGTCACAAATTAATGTGATGTCATGTTATACCAGCAATTTTCCACTTGTTAAGAAAGGCACAAGAAAATTATATAGAGTTGAAAGTTGTTTTACTTAATTAAAATGTCTGTTTAAAAATCGTGGTAAAAGAACTGTTTTATTAAAACAGTCCAGTCTTTGAATAAAAAGGGGAGGGTGGCTACTCAAGTCCAGGGCCAGGGCCTTAGGATGGGGGAAGGGGCACCTGGCCGCCGGCTGCTCCGCTCCGGCCCTGCAGTGGCGCACTCACTGGATTCCCCCTCGGCGAGTGCTGCGGGGGGGGGGGGGGGGGGGGGACAGCCTCGGGTGGTCAACCAGGACAACTCACACACTCAACACGTTCAACTCAGCTTGTGTTCCTTTACTTATCACTTTGTGCACGTTGTATCAAGTTTCTTGATCAAGTTTCTTCACCGCGAATTCCTGGAGGGACTGTTTTTATTGCCTTTAATTGACAGCACAGTAGAGAGGGACAGGAAAAATAGGGATCGAGACAGAGAGGGGGGAATGACATGCAGGAAAGGGCTGCCCAATGCAGGATTCAAACCGGGGCCATCCGCAGTGAGGATTGTAGCCTCAACATGGGGCAGCTCTACCAACACTGCCCCTAATTATTGATTATTTAAACAGCTGTTTTGCTAACCCCCCTCTCGGCCATGTGCATTTGTTTACAAGGACGCTGGTGAGAAATCAATCGGTACAGGCCTATCATATACTATGTTACTATGCCTATACGATGTTACTACGTGTATTTCTAATATGTCATTAACAAGAGATTATGGGTTACGGGGCGTGTTTTGTGTCGCAGTGCGCAGAGACTAGAGCTGGGACACCGGGGCGGAGGCGCTGATCTTACAATGTTGTTTTTCAGCCAAGACCTGCTACGTGTAAAGGCAGATAGTATTGAGGAGGAGTTGCACAGATGGTCGTACTTCCTGACCTCCTAATTCGCTCTTAACGCTCATTGCACTCCACAAAAACGTTAAAAATGGCGATGTGGCAGGAAGAAAGAGAAAGCAACTGCCTGAAATTAAAGCAGATATCAGCTTCACGGCCGTTTCGGCTAATGCTGCGTTCAAGGCAGGCTTTTGAAACCGTAAGTTACAGCTTCAAGTCACAACTACGACTTGGTAGCGTTCCAGGTAACCCGTAGCTCGTGTTTTTACCATCCTGTTGTCTGTGAAAGTTCCCTATAACGGCCACTCGTAACTTCCGACCCGTGAACTCGTACCAGATCGAACTGATATGACTTCACAGGAAGGAAAAACACAAAGTACGAGTTTCTTTGAACGCACCATGAGTTAGCAGCCCCCGCCCTTGTCAGGCATCAATTGGTCCTCGTGCTACGTCACCACATTCACGCGCATCCCTTGGCTGCAGACACAGCCCTTCATGCCGTTCTCTCTCCTCATTGGATAACACTTGTATCCCACAAGGAAAATTTTCTCCTCGGGTTACAGCAGAGCAGAGTGACGGAGAGACTCGTGTTTAGGCTGAAATACTTCATGTAAGTGATTGCTGACGGAAAATAGGACTATTTAGGACTTATATTAACAAAAACATTCCACTGATATCTGCTTTAAGCTAAAAAATAATTAAATTTTTATAATCTGTCATTAGAAATCACCATCCTAGCCTGGCATGTTTTTACCCATCTATATATATTTTTAATCTGAAATGGTACCAAATTCAGCTAAAAGTGTGGCCTGGGGTTGAGGGTTGGGTACTAAGTGGGATACTGAAATATCATCTAGGTGTACTAAGAGTAATAAAATAAACCAACACAGTCAATGCATTTGCTGTTGACATCATCTGCTATTTTATTTTGGTTTTAAATAAACTGCACCAGCAATTGTACAACAACAATTTGAAGTGCAACAAAGGGTTTTTGTAATTATGCAGAATTTCTCGTGGGATAGACAGAAGTTACGCACTATAGCTTTAAAACAGTTAATTGCTCTTGCTGCCTTGGGCTGGCTCTGCTCCCAGAATCCTAATCTTTCTATGACTAAATTATTCTGCATATACCCCTGACTAATACTCATACCAATGCTGCATCAGCATCAAAACAAAGCCACAAAACATGCAATATTCATGAAATACGTTATTATAATAAAAATGGTTTAGTCCATGCTGGAGCAACAGTATAGGGTTAGAGGGTTCATATTTTTTATAGGATTTAAAACAATAGGATACATTTATAAGACTGAATGCATTTGTATATGGTTGATAGTTTGGTTCTGACAGTCCCACCTATCCCAGGATCTTATGTCTATGAAATAGTATTACCTATAAGATTTTGTCCTGGAATATAGGATACATGGATTGGACTTTATCCTATAGGATTATGAATTGGATTTTTTCCTATGGGATTAGGGGACATGTCCTGTAGGATTATATATTGGATTAATGTTCTTTCTGATTTTGTCCTATTATACTGGTTAACAAATGAATTAATTTGATTTTAATTGAGATGTTCTTTTGAGATCCTACAGGACTTTTTGACTATGGAGGAGTTTATGAGACAGATGTGTGCAATCTTTATTTTGTTTGTGGAAAGAAACCCTTGTTCTTGTCAAGCCTGCACCAAAAAAAAAAAAAAAAAAAAAAACACTACACAAAGTCTTGTCAGATAACACAGAGGATCTAAGCACTGTTTAAAGCACAGTTAAAATTTATGAAGCCTTTATTTTAGAGGTCTGTTTTCTGTCATGAACAAAATAAAGAGTGTAATTCTTGTTTAAATGATAATGTTCCTGTCCCAACAACAAGCCTAAGTGGATCATTAAACAGACATAGGCTACTGTTGCTCTGTTTTGTAGTTTTTATTTCCCTGAAGTTCCCTTTAGTTGTCGAACCGTAAACTAACTTCACGAGGGTTAAAGAGCCCACTCCAAGGCAACGTTAGACGCCAGGAAGTAACACACATCATGCGCATGCGTACAAGTATCGGAAATTCCTGTACTAAAAGAAAAAAAACGACTGAGAGACCAAGCAGCTGCAGCTCTCAGTACAGTCAAATTGAGTCCCGTGCAAAAGTATGAATGCAGCACTTATGTAAAATATGTTTTTCTGTAAATAGGTCACTGGAATCAGAGAGGAGGTGAGTCATCTCGGTCGCTTCTACGATCTTTGAGGACACTCCCACCACCTGGAGGCGCGTTACAGCCAATGAGGTGTGTCACATTCAGGGGCCACAAAAGTCACAGGTTTCTACACAATCGATTAATCAGCTTTTTCATGAATACACAGCTACAATGGCAGTAGTTTTTGTTGTTGTTTCTTTTATATTTTTTCCATGCGGGATCAATAAAGCTAACTGACTTTGCCTAGCCTATATGTGCATATTGCACAGCTAATGGGGATCCCCAATAATAAACAAATAAACAAATGTCAGCTATAATGGGCAAGAAGTATGATTAAGTTTATTAGTCTATTTTTTCTACAGTTACCATATTGGAAACCTCTAAGCATATAAAATGTATATATTTATGATCACATTGACGAATGGATTGTGAACATACTCTCAATTTTCTCACCATGAACAATCCAAAACACACAAAGAAATGTTGCAAATTTGAGAAGCTATAGCTACTTTGAGCATATTACTTTTAAAAAGTTTTATTTTATAAACTGACCAAAGATTTACATGTTAAGTTATGATTGGGAAGTAGCTGTATGATACATTTAATGCAGTAGAAAATATTTATTGAAGTATTTGAAGCTTCAGAATTAACATTTTCAAACACTCACAACATAAACCACAAAACATTTTTTATTAATATTTATTTAATAATAATAATATTATTTATCTATATTACTGAACCGAATTACTGAATAGTAGCCCCGTGGGCTGGAGGCATTTGATTTACAACACACTCACCAAAGCTCTGAATTCAATTTAGTGTTGTATTTTGAATTATTTGGCTCCCTCTTGTGGTAATCAATAATGCATGCAAGTTCCATATTGTTTACATTGGAGAGTGTTATGTCAAAAATATTCAGCACCTAAACTTGACGCAGTTTAATACCGGTTCTCTCCTTCTTTAACAAAAGTTCCACACAGAGAGCAAAAATGACGTAAAATAATTGAAACCACTGATTTACTGAGGGCAGAAATCCAATATGTTGTTCATCACAGTAAATACTCAGTCCACCTTTTTTTTTTTTTTTTTTTTTTTTTTCAGACTTTTCATCCTTAGTTGTGCCTTGATGTACTTCCTGCAGATGGAGATGCTCAGTGCCAGGCACAGCTCACATCACGACTGCCCTTTCATCTCCTTTGAGCTCAGCGTGGGACAGATGGTCAAGTGGGTGGACAGAAGACAGCGCAGGGAGCAGCGGGCACAGGTCACGACTCAGGCTAAATCTCAAAAAGCACCTTTCATCAACACACTGATGTCACTCATATGGGCTTCGCTGTTTGGTCAGACAAATTATACTCTAACGACTAACGTTTGTGTGCACAGACTAGAGTATGATATATGATAATCATGCAACACTGGTGTCAAGTGAGAGCTTGGGTGAACATGAACTTGTAAGGCCAATGGTGCTCTGAACCTTCAGAGCTCTTCTGGTTTTCACTGAATCGTCAGAGGAAACAGGAGTATGTGGGGAAATAAACGTTTGTTTTGCATCTCTCTTTTATTTACTCTCTCCATCCGGGAATCCCTTTACTGTTTGCTCAGGTTGTGTTGACGGTCTGCGCCACTTTTTCTATTGTTTGGTTGTGCACTTGTGTTATTTGTTGTCGTCTGACAACTGGGATTCATTCTTGGCCCCAGATTTCTCCTCATTTTGGCTGCTCGCCTAAAAATACACAGTGGGCCACATAATAGTAGTGGAGGAAGTAGTTCAATCTTGATGTACTCCATGTAGAAAAATACTGGTGTATATGCTGTTATTATATCATCAATGCACAGTCATGTTAGTTGGTTGAGGTACAGCTTATTTGAGCTATATATATATATTCTAAATATAGATAGATAGATAGATAGATAGATAGATAGATAGATAGATAGATAGATAGACTTTATTATTAGACTCAAGGTCCATTAAAAAAACAAACACACATACAAAAATATGAATGTAAAAATGAATGACTTGGAAGAAATATTAAAACAGTAAAGTTTTAGTTTATTTTCTGCCAAATTACTATTATTTCAGCTCCTTGACAGAACAATCTACAATAAATATTCATATTCTATAAACTCTTTTTATAACTCAGTGTGAGATAGTGGCATAAAAAGACTGAAATGCCTTAAATCTGTGGTTTTGATCAGGTACTGTTTTTTTATCAATGAGCTGTGGTCCATTGCCGCTGTTCTCCCGCAGGGGGCAGCAGCAGCACATCTCTGACGTGACGTGACGTGACGTGACGTACGTACGCACTGACGTCACGGCTACTTCCGTAGCTTGAGCTCGTTAGCTAACAACACAGAGACGTGTGGTACCTCGATAAAACTCGTTCACGTCCTTTTAACAGCGGATTTTAAACATGTCCACCCCACTGCTTCTCAGGGCTTTCGTCACGGACCGACTGACAGCTGCTGCGGTGGAAATATTTCAGGTTTTTGAGAACACGATAGAGCAATATGAAGAAGAAGCTTCCAGCTCCAAGCAGGAAATTGAACGTCTCAGAGGTCTGCTGCTGGAGTTTGAGTCAAACCACAAACACGGTCAGTTTATCATCATTATTATCACTATTATATTATATTACATTACATTACATTATGTTATGTTATTAAACAGGGCTCCAGACTAACTTTTTTTACGAGGAGCACTGGGGCTTCTAACTTAAAATTTTGGGAGCGCAAGCAGAATATTTCGTGGTGCACACTGTAAACTGAGTTGCAAATCACATCTTTTATTCATGATCTTCACACACATTGGCCTGACACCTGTAATGACTGCAGATACTTTAAGTCTTCCCTTACACATTTCACCAGTGTGTACTATATATATAAAAAAATCCTGCAAATTTACTTGCACATGCGAGTAGATTTACTTTCACTGTCTCATATTTTATGTGCAAAATGCCTCCATTCAGGAGCTGTCTGGAGCCCTGTTATGTTATATTATTGAAATAGTACTGTTTATTGTGGTAACTATTGTCATTCTTACTGTACGTGAAATGAATTACTCTCTGAGAGGATTTAAGGTATAAATGTTTAGGTCTCCCCATTCTCGGGGTCTTTCTTTTTTACCTTCTCTGCTCGAGTGAGTACTGACCTTTCCTTGCAAGAAAATAAAAACTGAAGTCTCTATTTCATTATTCACCAACAACGAACCATTAAAACATTTCCACGACAACATACATACAATGAAAGACACAAGATGCATAATCTCTTTCTTTCTTTTTCTTTCTTTTTTCTAGACCTCTCACAGCCGTCCACGCCTCCTGAGCAGCACCACTGCGAGCAGGAGGAGCCGAACCTCAGCCCCGATCATAGACACCAGGAGCTTCGACCTATTAAAGAGGAAGATCAGGAGCTGTGGCCTAGTCAGCAACAAGAAGTAGAGCCAGTTCAAGAGTTTAAGGATCCTAATTACTTGAACCTACTTCAATCATCTGTCTGGGAGAAACACAAGCAGGAGGTCTCCGAACTGTCTTTGCAACCTCAGGCTGAAAACAGTGAACACGAGGAGCAGTTTGCTTTGTCTCCTTCATCTTCACAACCTCAGACCCAAAATGAGATGCAATACGGAAGAGAAAATGAAAGACCTGCTGCAAGTTTTACATTAAACCAAACACGGACGGATCAGAAGCCCACTGAGCTATCTCAGCTGAGTTGCGTGCATTCAAAGGACACAGGTCTCATCTGTGGCGTTTGTGGAAAGACCTCAGAGTCCATTGAAAGTCTCAATGTGCACCTTAAATCCCACACGGGCCCCAGGGGTTGCCACATGTGCGGTGAACAATGCAGCAGCGCCGCGGCTCTGTCCGAACACATGGCCAGTCACAGCGGGGTGAAACTGCACCGCTGTCACGTTTGTGGGAAAGAGTGCAGGCGCAAAGGTGATCTGAAGATACACATGAGGATTCACACAGGGGAGAAACCTTTCTGCTGCTCCTTCTGTTGTAAAAGTTTCACCCACAGTGGACATTTGAGGAAGCACATGAGGAGCCACACGGGGGAGAGACCGCACCGCTGCGAAGTCTGCGGGAAAGGATTTCTACAGAGCACACATCTCAAATACCACCTGGGGACTCACACTCAGAAATACTGATTTGTTTCTTTGTTCATATTTAAAAGAGTTTGACCCTTTTCAAACATTTTTGTGTGTGTAAATCTCTTAAATTTGTTAAGTGCCAGACACCATGTCATGTTGTTCTTAAAGTCCGTATACTGAGAGAGATACTTCAAAAACGTAAAAATTTGTTGGGGTAAAGTCTTAAACCTTTCACTAAACCATTCTAAAACCATTTTCACCTCTGAAAATGGTTGAAATATACATAAAAGGAAAACCAAAGCTGAATCATTAAAAATCCTATGGACTAACTGTCATGATAACAAACAAAAGTATTTTTATTTGTCTTTCACTGTATATCAGTTATATATAAAATGTATTCCTCGTCATTGTTGACATGACCTTTGTCTTTATTGCTCATTAACAGTTTGGAGGAATAACACTGCATGTAACAGAATAATCACTCTTTCGTTATTCCCTGACATAATTTGTATGACAGTAAACCTGAGTAGTTTTATGTATTTATGTTTGCTAATATTTTTCAAAGAGGCATCAAGTAAGGAACGATGTAATTCGATGTTAATTACAGAGAAAAGTTGAAGAACAACTTGCTGTGAATTAATTATATATTAATTTATTGCAAATTTATCATACATGCATTTTTATTCCTCATATATGTTAAATTGTCTGTTTATTTAATTGCATGTTTATACATTTAGTCTTAAATTTGCTATTTCTACATGTTTATATGACCTGCTCTTCCCACAGAAAGTTACTTTGAGATTACACCACATACTTTTAATTTAAATATTCAAACATCATTTCGTCTTTGCCTTGTAAAGTTGTTTGACTTGTTGAATGTGTTACAGTACAGCATTCATTTAGAGTCATGTTTCTAGCCATCAGATGGATTTAGGTCCTCTCTGTGCCTCTGTTTTGGTCCCGAGGGAGTTATCAGGGTCTTGAGCTGCTGTTTTTCAATCCTGTCATTACAGGAAACATGCAAACTAAAACAGACTAAAAGCACTTTGAACTTCAGAGTTTTCTGTGAGTTTGTCATTGAGAAAGACCCATTAACCTTATCTATTAGATTTTAGATTTTCTCCAGAGGATTTTGAGACGGTTGTATCTCACTTATCTTGGATAACATTTAATAAGAAGGATGTTCCCTTGATTATTTGTTATTTGGCAGCTGTTGGTTTATATTCTCATTGAAATCCATAAAAACATGTTTACTGACATTTTATGACCCTGGCAAACTGACCTTAAATGCCCCAAGTAATTTTGAAAATATCATAATTTCCGTCTGTGAAGTTTATTTATGTATTTTGCTATTTTAAAAATAACAGAATGGTTTGAAACCAAAGCTGTGATTAATGGCATCCTTTCTTCTTTCCTGTAATATGATTGTCTCTGAGTTTGTGATCCAACAGTGTTACATAATGACACAAGAGAGAAAGTTTAATGAGACCTTAATGAACCTTTAAAACAAAAGGGAGCACATCTACAATTCGTCTGTTTACATCTGAAAGTAGATATACATTATTACACACTTTTTTTTTTACTGTTGTCAGTCAGATCTCCTCATAGAGCAACCTACAATTAGGTTGTTGATCAAGGTATTCATCAACACTTCATTTGTAGTTAAGCCAATAGTGATACAACCCTAGCTTGTTTTAAATATACCTCTTAAAATTTTTTTATTAGATTATTATTCGATTTTATTATTACCTAAATAGTTTTATTGGTATGATTATAACTTTCTGACTGTTAACATTTAAACTGTTGTGTTATCAGGTTGTCCACCATCTATGAATCACTTTGAAATTCACTGATCAGTGTCAAAGGAGCCACACAAATAAAGTTTCATTCATTGATTTTCTCAAATGCAGTCTGAGAGGAGCAGAACTGACCAGTAGGTGGCACTGTAGGAGCTTCTATGTTTCTATCCAGTCGGTCAGTGAGGGCATATTAGAATCAAGTCAAACTACTACTGTCTTACTACTAAATTGAGTAAAAGCCATTTTAACGTGTTTTTAAACATCAGTACAACAAAATTTCATTTAATTTACCATTGACAAAGCTGCACCTGCAGGGATCTTCACCGTTGTCTTCTTAGTTAATCAGTTTCCTGACGATCTATGGTGTTTTCAGTTGCTAGAACATTATTGGGTTTTTTAACTGCATGCCTCATGACTTTGTTTTTCGTGTTTACCTTTCTTATCTGCATGTTGACCCTTTTTACCTGTTTCCGTGATTTTGGCTTCTTGTCACCACTTACTGGATTTGTTTGTGTATTTTGAGCTGCCTGTCTCCTGGCAGTTCCTCATTATCATGTAAGCTTTTGTTTACTTTGTTTTGACATCTGTTTGTGTCTTTCACCTGTGTTTCCCTGCTTGCATCAGCTGTAACACTTTATCCTGGCCACCAGTGAACCAGCTGATGTTTGGTTTGAAGATGACGGCTGTGATTTGGTTTATACTTTTGTTCTGGGAATTTATGAAGTGTTCAGAAGAGACTCTTGTAAGGAGTACAAAGAAGGTGCTCTGTGTTTGACACTCAGGAAAGCATCCAAAGCATCATGTTTTAAGAGCTCACTGCCCTGGTGGCTAAAGGACTTTATTAACTCCCCAATCCCCAGTCAGCCACAAACCAGTCTCCGAACCGACTAGCCGCCAGTTCCAGTGTTATCTGCCCCTTACCCGTTCCAGTCAACAAACTTCCCTTTTGAATCCCAATTGGCAAGTCACAGGCCCACAAGCCTCCAACCTGTTTTGAAGCCCGCATCGAAGTCAGTGAGTTCTCAGCCTGTGACCTTTCAGCGTGCATCCACGCCAGCTAGAGCCTCCAGCCTGCATCCCAGTTGACCAGCGTCCTGCCTGGTCCTACGTGTGTATCCAGTAAAGCCACCTGCATATTCCTGCTCCCAAACGGACCAGCTTTCTGTGGAATCCTGATCCTTAAGACTTTGAACAGCCCTCTTTCATGGACATGACATGAAAAAAGAAGCCACTGAAGACCTTGAGCTGTCCCATTTCTTCATGGCTCTGGGTCCGAGCCCCTTGAGGGTACCATCAAGTCTCCATTGACCAATGTCATGGTAGATGTCCCTTGAGGCCCCAAGAAGGCCCTGAACTGGCCCTTTCTGTGGATGTCCTGCCTTTCCCTCCATTGGAGATCAAGAAGATGTCCTGTCCATTCTTGAATCGTGGGACCCTGTGAACATCAAGCCTGCTCCTGATCCCCAGTCAGCAGACGGACATCTCCTAGTATCCAGTGCCTGGCCACACCAATATCTGCTCCTAGTTTCCAGTTGGCAGTCCAGCCAACATCAGCTCCGTTTCTTTTGTCGCCAGTTCCTGACTGGCCTCACAGATCATCAGTTGACTGTTTTTTATGAATACCCGGCCAGATCACCGCCTCCTGCTCAACACCTCACATGGCCGGGTCACCTGGTCACCATCCAGAGTTGCCTCAGAGATCCGGTCATTCTTGTGCCAATTCTTCCTTGAAATACTCACATACCAGAACATGTCTTTCCTGACATTTATTGTCACTTGCAAACTGGCACACAACCATTCCTCTTTCCATCTTTGTGTTTGTGCAACATCATCTGTCCTCAAGTTTCGGCTTACTCAAATGACAAATGGGAAACAGATGGCATCACACTTCTTGCCAACAGTTATGCTTTTCTTTCCTTTATTAGAACAATAACTAAATTCATGGTAGTGAAACCAAGTCGTAATTTCCTATCACTGCTGACATTAATGATTCCCTACAGCAATGTTTTCTTCACTGTCAAAATCGGGAAAAAAATGCTGCATCATTTGATGAAGGATGTCAAAGCCGAAGTAAAGATTGCAAAGATGCAAAATTAATACAATCAGACATGAACTTCACCATCACTCTTTTCGTGTTGAAGTGGGAACAAATTTATAAGTAAATCATTCTGAGGTGTAGGAGCAACATCAGTAACAGACTGTGATAACTACTGACCCATCACAGCCCCTACCCACAAAAGCAACATTGCCCCTAATATATTAATAGCACAATACAAAAGTAGAGCATCATCACCAAGATTAGTAGTACAGGAGAAACACCTCTGATCCCCAACCAGACCAATCACGTTTGCTGCAGTCTGCATTCCCAACACCCAATGTAGAGATCCTGCCTTCATCTCTACAGTACCTCAACCTGAACCTCGGCTCTACCCCTGCCCCAACCCTTGTCCCACTGTTCAGCTCGATGTCCACTGGCCACTGCAGATAGTGGAAATAAATCCTTACTTGATTTGTTTGCCTCTTTTGGACTGCTCTCGCTATTTTTTGATCCTGGACTTCCTCATCATCTTGTAAACCTTTGTTTACATTGTTAAATAAATCAGTGGGGTGCTTTTGCTTTACTTTGGCGTCTGCATTTTGGATCCTTCCTTTTTGTTTTTGTCAACCTGCGCCAACTTTGACTAAATGTTGTTCAAAGACTTTCCTCTGCTGCTAATTACAGCTCAATTTAATGGAGTAGTGTCATAACCATGGTTAGAGCCATTCCACCATTACTTTGTGGTTTAATCAAAGGCCCATGAAGGCCTAAAAAGCTCAACTTGGATCGCTCCCAGGTGGCCTCAAAATCTCACACAGAACAGGAGCTCATTCAGGAATCTCTGAGTTTGGGAAGCTGCTTCAGGCGATTTAGATTTCAGATTGTAAAGCTAAAGAGCTAATCAGGCCTCAGTGACCCTCAAACCTTAAACCAACTACCCTAATCTGGTTATGCAACCTCCCATAAAGACACGGGATGACCAGCAAACACGTCTAGATCCTTAGGCAGAGTTTCCCACATGTCAGCTCATGTCTAGCCTCAATGAGGATTCAGTGACTGAAATCTGATGAGATCATTTGTTTACACCATCCTCAACTGGCCTGACATGCACAAATCTTTTTTTTCTTTTTTTTAAATTATGGACCAACCTATTGCCTGAGCTGTTTGACCTAGACTACAGCTATTTGAAAGATGTGCCCCACACTTCTGTGAAAGAAAATGTTTAAAACAGGGCAAGAGGTTAATCTTCTGTTGCTTCAAATTATGTGAAACTTACTCAAGGGAACTGGACGGATTTTCTTTATGTGGGTCAGACTGTGTTTCACAGATTAACACAGGGGACGAGGGGTTACGTTGGCGGGTTTCACGAGTGTGTGTGTGTGTTAGTGAAAAGTGACATTTTGCACTCGGAGGCAGCTACTACAAAGAATTTCACTCGAACTCAACAAATCATCAGGAATTCCACGAGCTGGCCGTTGCATAACTGGGTCATTGAGTTACTGACCACCCCACCCAGTGACGTTCCTACACAGGACGGAGCCAACTCCACGTATTTGAGGGGAATCCAAATGCACAATCGGGTGCGGGTGGAAGTAATCCTGAATAGTTTCTTGTGCAAAGAGAGGAGGCGATCTGGCTGGATCATCCTCATGGGTTTGGTTTGTGGTGGAGGAGGAGGAGGAGAGCAAACATCTGGCAGACATCTTCTACAAGCTGCTGAAACATCTGCATGCAAACAGACTGACACGCTTGGACACCAATTGTCATACAGAAATATGAAAGTGATTGTTTCTGTTTGTGTGTGTGTTTATTGGGTGGACTGGTGAGGATTTCAGTTTTTTTTATTTTGTCATATAACTCAAGTCATAATCCTGCAGTATATTTTAGACCCATGGTTGTACACTCAAAGATTGTTTATTTGGTGGAAGGCCAGATGATACATAGTGCCTCATTGTTTACTTTCTATTGCTCATCCCAGTATATATAAATCTGGTCCATGCTAGACCTTTCATTCAGGGAGGAGCTCGTCTATTAAAAGCCGAGAGAGAATGAGTGACACTGCTGCTGTGGGTTTTGGCCCTGTTTTGGCTTCCAGCACATTGATTCCTCACATACCCCCACGCACTTGTCCTTTAAGGATCTCATTACTTGTTCATGTGAAGCCTCACTTGTCATCTGTTGCCTTATTTATACACCATGGTTTACCAAATGATTTTAGCCAAGGGACATGAGCGAGGAAACAGGAGGCAAGTCTGTAGGCTTTTATGTTGTAGGGAACGCTCAAAGTAAACATGTTTTTTCTCTCTCTTTTTTTGCATTATTAATAAAAACAATCAACAATTAAGCACTTTCTTTGTGCTCACTTCCCTTTTTCATTACTGCACAGATGACCAGAAAGAGATCAATCATCCACCTGCTGTGTCCATAAGAAGATGATGCCGTTCTTTTGTCCTTATCGCCCTCCCTTGAAGATGCGACATGATGATTGACAGGCCTGTCTCAGTTCACACAAGTTCAGAGTTCATATTGATATTAATCTCACAAAATTTTCTTGAGCCAATGTTTATTTGAAAGCAAAACTGCACAGCGCATTACTGGTGAGGAGTTGTACAAATTAAATCCAGTGCTTTTTGTCTGCTGGTTGATGCATGGTCTCCTATCCACAAAGAGTTCACTGGAAGCCTATTTCAGTTGTGTTTCTGCTCATAGAAACTAAAGCATAATACAACTAGTTAGATGTTTTTTTCTCTCTAACTTTTATGGTTGTGTTTAGGCCTTAACAGCACTAACATGACAGTTGATGTTTTTTTCAACTGTCATGTAAACATACGAACATAGTACGTTTACATGACAGTTGAAAAACATGGGTTGGGTCTGTTGCTTACCAGTTTGAGAAAGAAAAGACATGAAAGTAACATCCACAAACTCACTTTGACTTTGACAACTGCCTCACTTTGACGATGAACAAAACATAAGTGACATGTTACGTAAATGTTAGTTTGTTAGTCTCGAGTTGAGTTATACAAGAATTAAGAAGCTCATTTACATCAACGTGAGCAGCTCATCTGGCAGAGCAATAAAAAGCTCCATCTAATGGCGCTGCTCCTCTTGTTTCTAGGCAACATAGCAAATTTTAAAGGCACATTTCACAATTTTAACATATTACATGCTGGAAAACCTCAACGTCACCTTAAGAAGTAATTTTTGTGGCACTTTGCCTTTATCACAGTGACAGTGAGAGGTTAATCCCATGCAGCTGGAGTCGGGACTTTGCCTAAATGGTATTCACTATCAGGAAAACCCCTGTTTCACCTTCTTGATCAATCTTTATCTCAAACCACAATGTTTTTTCTCTCTCACCAAAGTGTTTTTCTTTTGCAGGATACAGAGCCTGGTCAGCTGTTTTTAGGTGCTGACCTGTGGCCACAGCTCCCTGACCACTTCCCTGCCATCTGTTAACAGTGTAAAACCTAGCACTTTGTAAAATAATAAAAAAAAGTCAGCCCGCAGTAGTACAGTAGTTACTCGTGGTGTGTGTGTGATTTGAAAAAAAAAAAAAAAGACCTTAAGTAACTCTGTCCTCTCTCTCTCTCTGACCCAGTATTTGGCACAGAGCTCTGGCGCATGTTTTAAAGGGATTATAATCTGATGGATTATTGGTAAAAATCCAAAATAATCAGATGCCTTACTATTTGTCGAAATCTGGACCAGTCAGAGCACCCACCCCCCAGCCCCCATCCCTCTCTCTCTGTGTCTCGCACCCCCACCACCCCCACTCTCACTCTCTCTCTCCCTGCACCAACTGCGCGAATGCATTGAGTTTTGCAGCCGAAAAGAAGGACAGGGATTAAAAAAAGAAAAGAAAAAACAGAGGAATGCATGCGTAAACCTTTGTGCCAGCGAACCGACATACGTGCTGCTCAATGCGAGGGTATCGCAGGCCGGTTATATGTGGGTAAGTCTGTTTTTCATACGTAGAGAACTAAAAGAAAAAAAAGAAAGAAAAGAGGCGCTGCTCAAGGTTGCTGACAGTCCTGCCAAAAAATACTGAGCTCGGCCGGCAGGATGGGAGGCGGAGGAGGAGGTGGTGGTGGTGGAGTGGAGGGGATGTCCACTAAGTGCGTGTTGTTATTCTCTGGTAAACAACTCAAATAATGCAGATGTTTAGTTTTTCTTCAGCTGGTGGAGCTTCGGCACAAACAATGACAAGGTCAAATGGTCACGAAGTCGCAGTGCGCTGCGCTGGAGGCGACTGAAGCATCACCGCTGCTGCTGAGAGTGATGATGATGGTGGTGATGATGATGAGCATCTGTGAATGGCTGCGGCTGCTGCTGCCTGATGATATGTGATATCAGACGATATAAATGCACGTATGCTGCTGCCTTCACGGGGTGTCTCTGTGTCAGTAATCCAACACGCGGTATGTTGTGTTAGCTGCAGAGGAAGTTGAAAGCTGACCTGACTCTGGATTTTCAAAGTTGGGCCAGAGGCTGAGAGACTTCTTTTTTCTTTTTTTTCTTTTTTTTTTTTTTACTCCGTCTGAGCTGAGGCATCCCAGCAGGTGACAGTGTGAGAATATAGATAGATCCTCCTCACACACACACTCACACACTCCACAGCAGGGGACAGCATGAAAGAGCTCCCAGAATAGACCCCCATTGAGTGTAAAACCACCACTGTATCACACACTCTCTGATACACACACACTCTCTCTCACACACACTGACTGACTTCAAACTCTCCACAGTGTGCTTGATACAATGTTGGTAGAGTGTGTTTGATAACTTTTGAAGCTGCTTTACTTAGCAGTGGTGCTTGTGCTTTGAGAGAGCAGCGACTCTCACAGTGATAAGCTGCTCTGTTGATGTTGTCAGTCTTCACCTGCAGGGATGAAGCAGCTCTCACAGAAACGGGGGAAAGTTCAAGGATGCTGAGCTGCAGGTTCAAAAAACTGAAACTGCAGCAGCTCAAACTCGTAGTAATCGATCATGAGATTAATAGATGGACATTTTTTGATAAGCGCTTAAAGGAGCAGCTCAGGTTTTCTAATGTAAGGTAATGTGTACTAGTGGGCAGAGCTGTGTAGTGTTCACCAGAGCAAATGTATTTTAAACACTTCTAAAAAACACTATTGAGCCACCTCAGTAGACTTCCTGACTCTGTTATCTCCTTTATTGGCTATTTACTCATGGTTTAGATAAGAGTTTGTAAAAAGGGAGGATGCTGGGTTGGTATCACGTTGTTGATATTGTTACTATTGTTTCACTGTCTTTCTCGCTGTCTTTTTTTGTGGAAACTATCTGAAAACAATAGAGATTGTTCTGTGGGAAAAAAGCAGAGGGAACAATCCAATATTGGTTTTCTGTTCTGTGTTAACAGCACTTTCCTTTTGCCACTATTGGTTTGGTTTAAAAAAGAAAAGAATGAAGTGTCAATGAAAGTGCTGTTTTCACAGGATGGAGCACAGATACTGATTGTCGTTTCCTAAAATACGTTTTTTTCCCCCTCATGGCCCTGTGCACAGGAACACATTAGTGCAGCTCTGCAGGTGCTCCTGTCAACCTTTTTTCTGTTTATCACATTTCATTACTTTTCAGTTTTTGCTATGACATTAATCCCTACAACATCGATGACATAACCATGACATCATCAAGGTTATTCTCTCCCAAATGCACGAAGACATTACATAGATATATAAAGATTTTTCTGGGGGGGGGTGGTCCAAAATTGATTTCCTGTCCTGTGAAAATAGCACTCCCCTTTGGTACGAGTGGATTGAGTCAATGGAAAGTGCTTTCTTCACTGGCTGGAAAATGGGTATTGAATTGTGTCTAAAAGTGTCTAAAACATTTCTTTTCTTGTGGCTCCGTGCACAGGAACAAATTGCTGCAACTCTGCAGTTGCTCCCACTCAGCTAACTCTCCATCAACTGCAAATGGCAAATAACTTCAAACTTATCCAACATATTTTTTTTTTTCATTTTTTCCATTTGTTTTCACTTTATTTTTCATAGTTCATTATGCCATTAACCTGATGACATCACCATGACATCATCTGGGTTATTTTCTCTGAAATTCATGAAAGACTTTACATATATTCAAAGAACTGTCTTATTGATTAATTCATAGCTCATTGCTTCTCAGGTTTATACAGCTGAAGTGCACAGAGGAAAAGGGAGAAGTCTTTTAACCGACCTCTGAATGACTTTTGTGTTCGTGTCTTTGAGTATCACACCGAGTTTTAGTAATTACGCCCTTTCAGCGCTGCCTAATTCTTCACCCTGTTGCTCCGTCGTCTCTGTCTCTCCTAACCTCCTGCCAGGACCTTGTGTCCCGAGACAACTACATGACTATAATTAGAACGTACCATCTGAAAACCAGACAGGGGCAGCAGCATGCAGTGGGGTAATATGATGCAGTGGTGCGGGGGAAACCAGGTGACCAAGACTGGATCATCAAAAGCGGCATTGTGTTTATAACCAGATGCCCTCGGGCGCACAAGGTCATGAATACTGATGAATAGAGCAGATGTGCTGAGGTTCACAGAGCAGGAGAGAAGATGAAGGCAGACAGTGAGTTTGTGGGGCCAAACCAATCTGGTTATTATTATGTTTATTGATTGATTAAGCTATAATAGACAAATCCAAGAGAAATGTAATTTAAAACAATAAAACCCTCTGTTCTTTAGCGACATCCTGACTTTATTGATGGCAATGACAGCTGATCAGTCATTTTGTGATTCTGGTCCAAACTTTAATCTCTAGTTCATGGTTTGACCTGAACTTCAGTCCAAACATTCATGCTGCTCAGGAAATGAAACCTAATCACTTTATTGATCGAATGACATTTCCTCTCAACGTCTACTAATTTGGCACAAAATCTCGTTTGGCATTCATGATATTCAGATGATGTATCGTAATGACTCGGTCGGTATCAGTGCAGATGTTTTGATTTGCCTAACTACACAATGTGTGTACGTGGTCAATCCAGATGTTTAGTTTGTTTGCAGTGTGATTGCAAGGAACAAAACCAGAGGCCGAAAAAAGATGATGAAGCTCCTATATGGCTGTGTGAAAAGAAATGCTGACTTAAAAAATCCCTAAAGTAAAATACTTAGAGCATATTTCTTCAGAAAATAAGTCTGGCCACAGATCAGTTTAGTTTAAACACACAGGAATGTGGTCTCATTAACTTCCCACGAGTAAATAAACTTTGGTTTGTTTTTACATCACACACATAAAGTAGCTATATGAGTTTATTGAGTTTAGAGGAGGTGAATTGGGGTCAGTTTGGCTTTTATCAACAACAGATTTATGTTACCCAGCTGAATTTGATATATTTCACAATAAAAAAAAACCCAACCTGGCATGATAGGACTGACTAAAGACTAATGGGAAAGATGTTACATAACTTCCTCATGTTGGTTCGTGGAAACGCCTTGGAATAACCAGAAATACCTCTGGCACATTCATTTCATGCCAGTGATGTTGACATACTGTTGACAAATTGAACCATCGGCACAAAATTATTATGAATGAACTGCTAATCTGAAGAGACACAGTGTACCAAAGAGTCTTGACTGACTGGTAGTTGAACCTCAAAATTGAAGAGGACCTTAAACTAGTCGACCTTAAACGAGTCTGTATTAGATAATGGAGAAGTCTCTCAATTCTGACTGTATTTTATATTAGGTTTGACACATTTTACTGTGTATCTGTGGATCTTTGTGTGAATTATGGTTGCTTTGGGTCCTGACACACCTTAATCTGAGACCTTAAAACATTGATATTGGACGACTCTTCATATTTCCTCACCGACATTGTTTCCTCATGTGAATCATTGAGAAAGAAAAGTCAAATATAATATCAACATAAGGTTGGGGAACTAATAGTTAATAACTAGGCAAATATTAACTACTTGTTAACCTTGACCAGGCTCCTGCAGGAATGTATGACGTTGACGTGCCACATTCCCATGCATCCACCAACCTTGACCTTTCTGCTCGACCTCATAAAGGTCACATTATTTCCTGCTCTGGCACTGGACGTTGTCATTGGACGTAATTCTCATGGCTGCAGCTGTGGTCACATTTTTTGGCACAAGTGTCTGTGATTGTTTATTGTGTTGCCAAGGTTTGGTGCTGGTCTTATTTGATGTGATTAGCTGTGCTGCAACAATATCGCTGTACATTGTGGTTGTGTCTGACCTGTGCGCTGGAGAAATTTGCAGCGAGTAATAGTGAAGTGAAGCCTTTGTGACAGCTCACTGGAATGACTTTAATTAAGCCAGGACCTGCAGCCTTTTCGGCCGGCTCAGACTAAAGTACGTGCTGCTGATTAAGCAAAAACCCCAAAAACCAAACAAGGGTCCATGGTTGCTTTTTGATAGTGAGATGTATTTGTGTTGTGTGAAACAGAGCCAAGACCTCACACGGAGAGAAACTTAACGGATTACAGGCACAAGAGCTTCAGAGTGATTTGGCAACGTGGTCCGTCTTGTATATTATGGCATTAAAAATCAAACACATTTTCTGTAATTGAGGTTAAAAAGATCTAACTACAGATGAATGACAGTAGAAAACATGTGGTTAAGGTTGTGCTTTAGTTAATTAATTAGATGCTGAGCGTGTTTTTTTGGGGGGGGGGTTTATTGGCTGTACTGCAACAGCATTATAACATGAGAAAGATGAAAGTCTGTGACTGAGTGACTGAGTTACGCCTTCAGTCCACCAAATGTCATGTGACTGAGTTATAAAGTTACACCATTGGCTGGTTGAACGTTGGAGCTTTCCAATTGGCTGTTAAGCTTTCAGAATGAGCTGATAGGAACAGTTTCATTTAGTTATCTTTAGTGTTGCCAGTTTAGCAAATTTGTCACAACATTTACCAACTTTTTATACATCTTAGACCTCTTTCCAGAAAAGTTCCTACTTGTCTTGTGACTTTTTTTCTTCAGTCAGTCACAACACAGCTGTTGTCATTTAACTTGTTTGCATGGAGACTTTTCAGGTTCTGTCATGGTTATAAAATGTGGATATTAGCAGCATCAGCAGCAGAGCAGCTTGGTAATGGCAGATTCTAAAGGAAAAACAGTCATTCACACGCTCTTTTTTTAGGATTGTGGTTTTGTTAATGACCCATGCAGTGACCACAACTCAAAATAGTCAACAGTACAACATGAGACTGGACTGTCTCTCCCATGTTCCTTTTAGTTTCTTCAAAGTTCAAGCTGTATTATAATGAATGATCTTCTTGTAAGTGATGCTTCAAAGGCAAATTTTGCTTTCAGATTCAAGTTGAGTCCCTCACTGAAACAATTACAAAACTGGGCCGAGGATGCTTCATGACAGTTGAGTTCTTCACATAGTGAGTTAATTTCCTTCCTCACAAAACACCGGGGAAGTCTTCTTTTAAACATGTTAAATCAGCTTGATGTCTTCTTTCTTGTTTTTCTCCTGCGTTTCTACACACTGACTGCACACTGCAACCCCAGCCATCATTAAACTGCATAATAACACCATCTGCTGCAAAGTGACCACATCAGCCTCCATACTTGTGGAGTGCATGTGTTTCATGGTGCTGGTAGAACCTGAAATAATAATAATTACCTATATGTTTTCTCTCTAGTGCCACGATTGGTCAAAAATATCCACAGTCTTAAATCTAGAGTGGGAGATCTCACTCAAAGAATTTTATGTAAACTAAACAAAATAAACATTACCTAAAAGCTAATTTATAAAAATAGATTTAAGAGATTTCCTGTTGCCTAATATTGGACCACTTTGCTTTTCTGTTTATTGTTATCTGTGAATACCAACCTCTGTTAGGTTTCCATGTGTAAACTGAGATTTCACCTTTCATTGTGTCGTAAATTGACCCCCGAGCTGTGCACGGACACAGTACACAACTAAAAACAGCACAGCTTAAAACAACAAAGCCGTGTCTCGAGTGCAGTCACCTGACTTTGGATGGGCTTGAGAACTTGTCAGTCTTTAAAATAATTATTAATAGTAAAATTATAATATGAAAATTGGAGATTGCACAGTGGAAATGTGAAATTGAGCTCATCACCCTTCATTGCAAAAATGGTGAGGCTCAGCCGGGGCGTTCAAGGCCTGTGGGACGTTTCACACGCAGTCGTTGACAGATGGATCTCTTACATCTCTCAATCATAAGATCATCACACAGGCATGCGGTGTGCGTACAGCTGAGGGATCTGGTGGCTGCCTCTGAAATCGCTTTACCTCAGTCTGTAACAAAAAATAAAAAAGTTTTGGAACAGGATGAAGCAACATAGGTAATAAATCTGCTCTTTTCCTTCGGAGTTGTTTTGCACAACATTTGTAAAGGAGAACGAGTTCAAATCCCTGAACGGCCTCAGTGCAGCCTCACAGGTGTTTCATGCTGGCTGAGTGGAAATCTCCTCAGGCTGAGCTGACATTTCTTCTCTCGCCCTCTTTAAATTGTGCGCATGTTGGGCTGGGATGGCGTTACACCTTTACCGTTTATGTTACTTCAGAGACTTTGATGTCCTGATTTAATTTGTAGCTCTGCTCAGGTAAACGATGAAAACACATGTGTCTCTGTATAACTGTGTGTTAGTTATGTATGACATGATGATATTAGAGTCATATCAGTGCAGAATTTCAAAATAAAATGCAACCTGACAAATTTTCAAATTCTACAAAGTGTGCCTTTAAACCTGCAACATAACATGTATTTTGGGTATTGATGCACCTTTGTAGGTCACAGAACATTATCATCATTCTTTTAGCTCATGTCGGAAAGTCAAACAATGACTAAAGTTATGTAAAGCTGCAGAAAACTGAATATTCAAAAGTGGATAAAAATCATTAAAGGGTAATGAGTTTTGTTTTCACTGGCATCATCCAGTGGATTAACTTCGCACCTTTCATTGCCAATAAAGTTCTCTTTAGTTCACCCAAACTACTAAATATATATTTTCCATCTTACCTGTTTGGATGCAGGTATTAAATCAAGGTCTTGAAATGTGTCTTGAGATGTCAATACCCCCACCTCAATACAATAGAGGTGAACAGCATTTCTTTTGGTCCTTATGTCACAGAAAAATTAGGTTAAAAAATCATTGTCAAAAGGTTTTTCCACAAACAGTCTGCCTCACTAATCCACAGGACACACTTTCAACAGTTTTCATTGGCGGCACTGAGGTGTAGTCCATATAAAAGGTGCTGATAGCCATCAGGCCGCCTCCCACAGAGTTACTGACCTCTAAGGCTGCAGAGAGTTCATGGCCCAAAAACCTTAAAGTTAAACTTAATATCATATTTAAGAGTAGAAATGACTTAACCCTTGACTAATCTGGCTTTCTAACTGTGTCAATAAGAACAACAACGCCAATGGCTTCTGCAGATGGCCTTCAGCTTCCAGACAGTCTAGCAAACAAATGGTGCAGTCAAGGTTGAATAGGCCGGTGTCAGACTGGAAAAAATACAGGTGGTGCCGTACAGTATCACGCAGCAGTGGAGAGAACAATTGAGTAATGGGTTTCGAATGGGCAAACATGACGTTAAATGGACAAGACCACACCAAAGAACACATGGCGATGGCAGTTTTCCAAAAGACCTTGCCCTCGTGTTCTTCTGTTTAATTATTTTCCTCACAAGGACAGGACAACAGGATGGCTGAGGGCCTTTGATAAGATGAAGGGATGGGCCAGGATGAGGACGGACAAAGACAGTCTTCTAAGTGGAATGGCAAAAAAAAACAAAAATCGATGGAGGGAGGAGAGGATCTGCAGTATAGATGGTACTGAGGTGACAGCAAAATTTACACAGGAGCAAAATGACTTAAACAGCTGAGACTGTCAGCAGGGAATTCAGATTTCCTGAATTGATTCAGCAGGTGTTGTTATTAATGCAAAGAAAACATATCCGATGGCATGCACACACACACACACACACACACACACTGTGCACTTCTTACATTCACATAAACACGTTAACACACGTGTGCACTCACGCTCCTGCACACATGGATATCTCAGCCGAATGATAAATCTAACACGTCGTGCATGTGCTCGTTGTGTGTGGAGCAAAGGAATGAGCTGACACACATGAAACTACTGCACACACCTCACATGCACATATGAAGCTACAGACAGTGATTTACAGCCCCTAAAATAATATAAAGCTTAAAAATATATAGCATTTTACAGACAAGGTAAGACAAGCGTTCACTCTTTAAGCTTTAAAACAAGGACAAATGTTGCATCATACAGTCTCCATAAAATCTGAAACACTGTTGTGTAATTTATGACCTGTTTGTGTGTTGCAAAGAAATTGGACACAGCCTGCCAGTAACTTGTGCCAATGCTTTTCTTTTTAGTGTAACTGCAGAATAAAGGATCTGTACCTGTTTACATTAAAATAGGGAAATCTATAATGTAGGCTATGTATCACAGATTTTTTTTTTCAGTTTTAATAGCTGTACTTTGTAAGAAAAGCGTGAAGCAAAATAAAGTTTCCTCTTGAAGATGCATTAAATTCACATTCAAATGTGTGAAATGCGCCAGTCAGTGAGTTGTCATACAGCATTAGTGTTAGCTGCTGATCCTGACCAAAGGTGGGTGTCGCCCTGAGTTAGTGGCCACAGGTAGTTGTGCAATTTATGTAACAGTGTTTAAAAACATAATTTTACCAACTCTAAGAAAAGACAGATGGATAAGAGAGGGGACAGAAAGCAGTCTGTTGTGGGTAAGCCACAGTCTGTATGACAGATACAGATTATCATCTGCATGATGCTCGCTATGTTTACTGTACTTCCTTAGACTTGTCTTGAAGCTTCTTAAAGGGGAACGTTGCAAGATTTTTACCTTAATTAAACAGCTTTGAAGTAATTGTGATGGTCCTTGCAAGACGTGAAAAACATGGACTGCTACGACACTACGACACAAACACGCCCCGTAATCCGTAATCTCTTGTTAATTGTTAAAGGGATAGTTCAACATTTTGGCAAATTGGCCCATTGCCATAATCGCTATAGTCATAGCAGTAGGTTCATTACCTTTAATTGTAGGTGTAAGCTATTTTCAGTACGGCAGAGCGCAGCAGCTGGCTGCTCAGAGCTACGCTATGGAGGCTAATGGAATTTCTTGGTTTCCCTCATTAAACTCATCAAATTCAACACCCCAAAACTCCACAGCGCTTTTGTAGACAAGTTGTGACCTGCACAACCACCACGCTATGAGATAATGACGGAACGATACGAAACGGAGCCGTTTTCGAGGTAAATACAGGGTAAATACGGAGACTGCTTGCTGAAAAACTGTCCCTGAACGCAACGCGCATCAGCGGTTTTGTATGAATTTACCTCGAAAACGGCTCCGTTTCGTATCGTTCCGTCATTATCTCATAGCGTGGTGGTTGTGCAGCTCACAACTTGTCTACAAAAGCGCTGTGGAGTTTTGGGATTTTGTATTTGATGAGTTTGATGAGGGAAACCAAGAAATTCCCTTAGCCTCCATAGCGTAGCTCTGAGCAGCCTGCTGCTGCGCTCCGCTGTACTAAAAATAGCTTACACCTACAATTAAAGGTAACGAACCTACTGCTATGACTATAGCAATTATGGCAATGGGCCAATTTGCCAAAATGTTGAACTATCCCTTTAACGTTACCTACCTTGGTATACATCGCTCCACAGATTGCCCTCTGCACATGGCCCAAGGGGTGGGAGGAGGGTTAGCAGTTTGTTTTTATGACAGTGAAAATATGCACTCCGAAACTGTAGGGGGAGCTCCGTAGAGAAAAAAACCCCAACCAAAACAGCGAAAAAGTGACCAACTTCCCCTTAATTTCATAACGAATTACTCACAGTTTCAACCCATTTTGAGTTACTGTAAAAGTGGATTCAGCACAACTAACTCTCTCTGATTTGACCCTGTCATCAGGACAACGCTTTTGCTTCACGTTAAATCCAAGCTTAACAGCAGGGAGAATGTAGAAATGAGAGGAATGCATGCTCACACCATCCTCCTCCTCCTTCTATGCAGAGCAGATTTTGGACTGTCAGCGCTGGATAATCCCTAAAATTTCACAAGCTTTCATTTGAAGGAGATGTAAGAACTCACTGTCGGCCAAAAACGACTGATGTGGCGTGAACTCCCACTTGGCTTCGTAGCATGTTTCAGCTTCTCTCGTTTATGTCATATGACTGATCGCACTTGTTTGTCCTGGAGGTCGCTGACACATGGAAAACAATAGATGAGTTTGAATGCTTTTTCTCTTTTTTTAAGCCAAGAAACAGTGTGAAGCATCATGAGGATTGAGGAATGCATCTAAAATCCACTGAGCAATACATCTTTCAGCTACAAAACATTAAAATGAAGACATGTCTGGCAATGTTGCTTCATTCTTTAGATAAGTTTGCATCCAGAGTATAAGCCAGTGTCAACATATAGCACATACCGAATTACTGATAAATAAGGAGTGGAGATAAAAAGTAGTGAATGGAATGAATTTGACAAATTAAAGTATTTTTTTTGTCAATTTCCATGGTCACGGAGAAAAATATGAGCAACAACACCCCACGAGTGCAGGATTTCAGGACGAATGCCAGTCCTGAACTAGCTGGACTGCAGAGGTGAATCCCTTAATGGCTCAAAAGTAGCTCTTGTACTTAAATGGACTTAGAGGAATTCATTTATCTGTGCAGCAGCAGATTTGTGGATCAACCATCGTGACAGGGATTTGATCCGAGTGCGTGACCCCTGCTGACCACTCGCACTCTGCTGGGAATTCGAAGAGGTAAAAGATGAGGAGGCATTTCACTCCTGGAGGAGCTTTCTCTTTGTCTGCCTGTCCTCTTCGCTTCAAACCTGTATAAGCCTTAATCCCTCCAAACGGAGCCATGCAGCTCTTGATATTCCAAATCCCAGATGGGATTTAAACTTCACTCATTCTCATTCACTGTCTCCCTGGACCCTTTAGGGGTTGAAGAGGCCATCCATAGGAATTCCTTTTTCCTCCCGTCGTCCTTTCAAATCTCAGCATGTTGTTTGAAAAGCCACTTCCAGCCCCATTCATGTCGTGCCCTCCACCTCTCTATTATGAGACCCCCCCCCCCCTCCCTCTTATGCCACGTACTTCACAGGACACTCTCAAATTAGACATGTATGATGTTTATTTGCTCATAAAAACCTATGTTCTATAAATGGCGTGCAGGAGGAACTCTCCGGGGTCAATGAGGAGTGAAGGACTTGATGACATAAGATTTTTTTCCTCTGACCAACAATAGAAATGTATATATTATACAACCAAACAACACAAGAAAAGGAGGCAACCGAGCGCTCCTCTAGGTTCCTGACATTGAGGTGTGTTTCATGTGGGGTGCGAGCAGGTCGGCTTGGCTGCATGTTCAGCTCCTGCAGACTAAACAAACGGCCCCGCTGAAACTGTAGATGCACAGCCAGTCACACAGGTGCCAAATCAGTTGGCAAAGACCTCAATGACACCAGCACCTGTTCAGCTACAGTTGAGACTGTTCAGTTCAGTTCAGTTCGGTGTCGGTGGTTCACTTTTCCTGCATGCGCTCCGTCCGTCCATCCGTCCGTCGACTCCTGCTGCTCAGTCAGCTTTCATATGTTTCCACTCAAGTTTCATATTTCTGCTCAGATGTTCAGCTTCATCTGGTGAAGGAGGTGTCTCGTAAAAGCCATCCTCTTGCTTTTTTCTTGTTCTTACTTCACTGTTTTCTTGATTTTTAAAAAAATCTTGCGTCCTCCCCCCTTCTTTTTGTGGAAAAACCCAGTCAAGCCTCTGCACTGCTTTGCTTTGCTCTCTCTCTCTCTCTCTCTCTCTCTCTTTTTTTTTTTTTTTTACCAGGCCAGTAAACAAGCCTGTGGTGCACATGGAGAGTAGAGGGAGAGACGCATTCAACCTCAGGGAATAAAGACAGTGTTGGAAATGAAGTGCAATGCTGTGTCTTCACACAGAGGTCCCTCAGTCCTCTGTGGCTCCTCGTCTGGCTTTACTATATAGCGAGGAAGCAGACGCACTATTTGCCGAATTGTGTGTCAAACCGCAGCAAGCTTTTTTTAGACGGAGGGGGAGACAGGGTGTGGATGACTGTGAACCCACCACGACTCTATGAGCAAACACTGGAGACCAACACTCAGTGTGTCCAGACCCAGACGCGGCACGAAAACCCGTCATAAACAACTCCTCGGCAGGCACGGCGGTTCAGACCGGCCCACGTGTTGTGATGAAATTATACACTGGTGTCACTTCTCCCAGACACTTGAGGAAAACAGGCTGTAGCCTACTCTTCTTAAAGCACAGGGCTGTGTATAGTGTGTTTTAGTTCATCTTTGTTTTCATCCATGTTCAAACCCAGGACAAGCTGCGACACGTTGTGTTGAGACGCAGCACGAATTGATTGACATTTTCTTGGAGGAAGCCATTTGTTCCGTGTGATTTACAGGTCAAAGATTTTATACCAGCTGACTGTTGATGTTTTGCGCGTCAAAAATCCTCTTCCTCCTGCTCTCTTTCAAGTTTTCGCCACAGTTACACACACAAGAGCCCCCTCAGGCAAACTCTTATCCGTCATTTGTATTGTTTTGTCCTTGACTAAATGGCTGCGACTGTTAAACATAGTCAGCATTGACCTCCAGCATGAATTCATGTGCTGCATTTGCAAAAAACACAGAACAAAACTGTGGTTGAATGTGAATAAGGCAGGAATAACATGATTCATAGTGTAGTTTGAAAACAACTCCTTGGCTCCATGGCTACATGGTAATACTGTAGTCTGTTTCTTTAATGATTTTTTTTCCGTCACCTGGTGTGTCATACAACATGCTTCAATGGTGTTTTTGATGAAAGCAAGTCCTAACAAGACATGGTGGCAATGTGATGCCAACTCTGAGCAGTCAGGTTGAGACAAAAACAAAACAAACCAAGACAAAAACTAATGAAATAAAAACAATAACCAAAGAACAACCAAAAGAAAACCGGTTATGTCAGGTTTAGTTGTATAAAAAAAGACAAAAACGTCAAGGCCAGATAACTCAAAAAGATAAGAATGTGTAAGTATGTAGCCTAGCAGCACAAAGACAATCTGGCAGTGCGTTGGCATAAAGATGTGCTGCTGAGGTCAGATGAGGGGAATCTACTGATGGGATGGGACTGAAGGGGTGGTACAGTCTCAAATGAAAGACAGAATCAGCATTCACATGTGTGCACAAACAACTGGAAAGCAAATCAAACAGGCTGCAGAAAGAGTCAAGGGTCAGGCTGTGAGGGATATTATTAATTCAGCTGATCTGATTTTAAACCACTGTAATCTTTACATTAGACAATATGTATATAGGCTTTCATAAAAATACTAATATTGAGCATACACAGCCTTCCTACATACCAGCATGTTGCTATTTCATAAGAGGGGATTTCTCTCTATCTGGGATCCCAGACACGAATCATTAATAAAACTGGATCAGAGACGCAGTTAGAGTTGGCAGAGAACAACATATTCAGAAAGTAATTGGTAACAGATGACATTTTTAATGTCATCCAACGTCAAAATACTAAGAAATTTCCGCTCCCTTGGAAGACAACACTGGAGTAGTTGCCTTCAAAGACGATCGGAAATTATACAATTCAGTATACTGCATGCTCAGTTGGCAGTTTGAGTTTATATAGTCTAAAACAACAGTCCTGCAAAAAGACAAATGTTTATGGCCTTATAAAGATGTATTTGTGTTGAAACTGTTCAAGAAAGATGCTGACACAGTTTTATGATCATTGTCGATGCTGTAGTTTGTTACAGAAAGGAGATCCTGTTATTTTTTCCACTGCATTTACAACCACGAGGACATAATAATAACAGAAACACCTCTTTGTACAGGGCAAAACAACTGAACAGCACCACAAACTTTATCTTCTGAAACCATGCCACTGAAACTCCCTCGTTCTCTCTTAAACAAATATCAGTCAATAAAAACTGAACATTATTATCTTGACTAAGGTATTCATAACATGACAGGTGTATTAGACTGCATTAGCACAAAAATGTAATTCAATTGGACCTATAATGACTGAGAATTAATAATAGAATAGATTTGGATTATTATTTTTGATAAACTATGTTACTTTAATTGTAATGTTGTTGTTTTTTATAACCCAGAACTCACAATCATTATTTCATTTAATTGATAGTAATGTGTTGATCTCCTCTGGGAAACAATGTATGTTATACATTTTTTTTTTTTTTGAGTATTAGTGATTAACTATGGTAGTGAGGTATAAAATAATTATGCCAAAATGGCACACAAGCAATAGTTACTGCATATTAATGGATTTGATCGAATCAGCACAGAAAGTGTGAACAACTACTCCTCACAAGAGATTGGTCATCAAAAGACCGAGGCGTCCCTGAACGCATCATTGGGGGGGATACAAGTCCCGCAGAGCTAAAGAAACACAGTACTGACTGGACAGAGTACCAGCAGACGCTACCAGAGCTTCACTCAAAGGTAGGAGGACACCTCGACGTGTGTGAGTGAGTGAGTGTGTGAATGAAAGAGGCGAGCGACACACATTTCACCGTTTATCGGTTGCGTCTCGGTCGTTTTTCTCTGTTAGAAATCAGCGTCTTCACAACTGAAAACAAAAACCGACCCGACTTTTGTCGAATTTACGTCAAAAAGACCAACGTTCACGGTTACTAGAGTCGGTCAGACTCTCTCGCGAATGATGTCACGCGTTCTGGAATCGTTCTGGAATCGTTCTGGAACGGTTCGGTCGTTCTGTCCCTTTACCTGCTCGTGTGGAGAAACCACGCTGCTGCGGAGTCTAGGGACTCAAATTTGCCGCCATCCCCAGCAGGGGAACTGTTGGCTACTATGGCTTCGGGATTAGGCTATAGTAAAACCGCTGAGAGCGAGAAATGTGGTCAGAGGAAGCAGTTGGAGACATTTAAAGACTGTTTGTTGTGCTTTCTTTACTCCCACTGCAAACAGATGCAATCCATTTTTCTTCATCATCAGTTGCTTCATGTGTGTAGGCTTGGCTACCGAACCTTTTAACGTTTTCTAACCCTAGAAATCAATTTTTATGGCCACTACTAAGTAGCTATTGTAATATGTTAATTAGGCTATTTAATTAATGACCAATTAAATAATTATTTTGGCAGAAAATGCACCTAAAAGTTTCTAAAAGTCAAATGTGAATGAAAAATATTCATTTTACATTGGAAATTAATAAATCAATGCAACTATTTCTATGTAAAAGTTAAAATTTGGCCAGTGCCAGTAGGCTACCTTTGCTTGAAAAATCACCTTAAATGATGATTAGATTATCAAAAAAAAAGAAGAAAAATACAGGATTCATTCCTAATTAACGTATTTTAATTGTCAGCTAACCTAAAATGTGATTTAATTACACTGAGTCTTTGGAAAGTCTCAAATGTCCTTTCTAATTATGCCATGAGAATATGCCTGTCAAATTGAAATCTTTCCGAATAGTTGCTGTTATTAATGTAATGAAGATAATCTTTAATTTTATACAAAGTTCTTCAGTCTCAGCAGACCCTGGTGATAAATCACGGGGCACATGACCTTAGGCGCCTGCAGGGGAAAGCATGTTGCGTGACTGGCAGCTTTAATGAAATTTTCACTGGTAGCCTACTGTATCACAGGACCTGATAGTAGAAAAAAGTAAAGTCAGCTGCATGCTTTACAAGCACATCAGGGGTGCGTGTGTGGTTGTAAACGCAAACACAGACATTCCTGCTGCAGTGTGGGTCAAATCCATTCTCATTAACGTCATTGATTTAAGTCACAAATGCTCTTTTTGTCATTCTAATTATGTCTTTAAAGCTCATTTAGATGCAGTATGATACCTACTTGCGTGTTTTCTTGTAGGATTTCTTGTGGCACAGTTTTTCCTTGAATAATAGTACAGAGGCTGATTTTGAAGTATCCTTGTAAAATTTATTACAGGATTTGTAAAAAACCCCTGTAAATGACATGGGATCTCTTTCTGGCTGTGAGTGAGTGAGTGAGTGTTCCCTGGCTCGCCTCCACGTCCCACGTGTTGGTGCTATATTTGCGACTCTCCTGACCCTAAAGCGAGGAGAGGAGCTCACCAGAATGGTTGCTTTGTTTTCCCAACTAGACAGCTGATGGCCTGTGGACCGCAGCTTTCGGCTCACCGCTGGGCGCACACACTACAGTACACGGCGAGCATCTGTTTTACAGGAGTGGGAGTTGGGAGTTTTCCCCACCTGTTGAGTTTTGCCGAACTGACCAGTGCTGCTGCGCTGGAAAGCAAAGAAACAGATGTCGCTGGCTGCTGATGATCAGCGTTCATCCTGGCCTCTGAATAAAGCATTTATCATCTTTGGCCGGTGGCGGTCGCAGCAGGAATATGCAAAAAAAACAAAACACACACACACACCACGGATGCCTCACTGACTTACTCATTTAAAATCACATCAGTGCTGTGTGACTACAGCGTTGCCGTGGCGATAAGAGGAGTCGGTCCTGCCGGTTCATCAGTCAGCTATTTATCCAGAGCACTTGAACCAACTAAAAAGCTGGAGACAGGCTTTGTTCCTGCTGTCTCCCGAGTGGCGGGAAATAATTTGGGGCATAAAGGGGGGAGGGTGGGGGCTGCAGGTCAGAGCGCAGACAATGGATCTGCGACCCCACGTGCTCCCTCCCCTCTTTTTGGCATTTCTTTTCTCTTAAGTTTCCCCCCAGGATTTACCATTTTATGCTCTTCTCATTAGTATCTCTTGGAAGTCTCTTTTCCTGTCTCTGTGCCAGCGTTTCCAGCTCTTATTTGTATTGCCCTGATTACATCCTCACTTTTACAAAGCGTGACAATCTCTGTGGTACCTGGATGGAAGTTACGCAAATCCCTGACATAAATCTTACTGTCAAGTTTTTTTTTGATGAAGAGGACCTTAAAGGAATAGTTCACTCAAAATTGAAATTTCACTCATTTTCTACTCACCGTCATGTCGACTAAGGGCTGGGAGAAGTTTCAGAGTTATCCGTGGCTTCTCTGAGTTACAGGGGGTCTCGGCGTAGCAGTGCAAGTCAATATAACGGTTGCAAATGGATACCAACTGTCTTCGTAACAAAAAGACACACCAAAAAACATCCAAATACCTCCATGCTGCTCGTATGTAATATCCGTCTTGTATTGAAGCCCCGAAATGCGAAATTGTTCCGAAAAAAAATTAAATAAGTCTATATTTCAAGCTTGTTTGTAACGGAAGCTCCTCTTCCTGGTCCGTCCAAATCTCGCGAGATTTGCGCCGGCGTCAGTGCGATTCCTGACGCTTTGGAAATTTGATTTGGAAACATCCCAGATACCTCCATACTGCTCGTCGGTACTGACCCAAGTGTCCTGAAGCTGCGACATGAAAAAGTTTTTGGGAAAAAATTAAAGGGGCTACGAGGAGTTTTGGAAAGCAAAGTGTTTGAACACTACATTTCCCATGAGCCTCCACACGCACGGTGAAAGTGAAAACATTTGCCAAGAATGTTTTCATTAATCAAGAACGAAAGTCGGAGGTTCGAAGACGATCAGATACTGTCGCAGTTCCGACTATAAATGATGCCAACTAGCGATCCGGCGGCAAAATGAATGAGTTCTGCTGAGACTGTATCAGCAGGAATGATGCTACTCGGGGAAAAAATGCAATATACAGTAATTATAAATAATTCTTGGCCATATTGTTCCCATTTTATTTTGAAAAGTATGATTATTATATTCTCAGTTAGTGATCATTTAGCCTACATCAGGGCTTGGAAACTGGTGCAATGGGTTTTGGAGAGACTGGTTTGACCAAGGTCGTCTTTTTGTGCTTGGATTGAAAATAACGATCCTGTCGGTTTTGTTAGAGATTTGTTTGAGTTAGCCTAATTATAACAGTTTCTATGCCTTTTTGTCCATGAGACCACCAGGACCCCCCCACCGGCCTGCTGTGTCTGCTCAGTTGGACACTGAATACCCATAATGCCTCCGTGTGGAAGGTGACTGTCTTTGGCCACCTGTCAATGTACTTCTGTCCACAGCCTGCTCCCTGAAATAAACTTTAGTTCAAGATTGAATAGTTGTTTAATCTTTTGAGTTTGATTTATTTATTTATTTTCCTGTCAATGGGATTTTTTTAAAGTGTAAAGCCAGTGGCTGACACAAAGGGCCTGTTTGGACAAGCTGTCTGAAGGGATGGACTGATGTGTGATCAACTCCACACTAAAAACCTGTTGTGTGCATGTGATGGAAAGTGGTGATGACATGTTACTTGGCAGGGTTGCATTTGGACTGTCAGATAGACGATTAATGGCTTTAATTACAGATGAGTCACAAATCGATGGAAAAATGTTCAGAGAAACAGACTAACAGTGCTTAGAAATGAAACCTTTATGGATTACCCAGTGGTCACTCTGACTGTGGTTGTTCTTGAACTACAGGTGTTAACAGGTGCAGGGTTTGACCAGCTGTGTGTCATCGACCTGAGGCTGGGTGGGCTAAACCATCATGTATATAAGGCATTGTCCACATAGAGTTTCACCCAAAAAACAATCTTTTTCTTGTTCGTTTTGAAATAAATCTCCTTAAACACGGCATAGTTTCAAGAAATATCTGCGTACACCATAGACTGTAAAAAGAATGGACGTAGCACCCGTGACGTCACCCATTGGTTTGGGGGAGTCTGTTTTGTGCCGCTACTACGGGGGTTTGAACCGCGCCATGTTGGATTTGACTTGCCATATTTGGAGCGGTGCGGCCGTTAGCCGGCTGAGAGCCCGCCCACTGGCCTCGTAGCAGCGGTCGCCGGACCTGTCACTCAACGTTTCCGCGCCCTGATTGGCCAGAACTTTAAACCTAATAATAGTAAAACGGTAGAGTTTAAAAAAAATTCACCCCCCTCAGAGTGTGTGCGGGGGTAGAAACTATCGGTTGAGACCAAAAAAATAAAATGTACCAGGCTGTAAATATGTTTTTTTAAGCTGTAAAATCGGCTATTTTAACATGGGGCTCGATTGGAGTTGCTCCCTTCTGCAGCCAGCCCCCAGCGACAGCCGAGGGGATTGCAGCTTTTTGAACGCGGAAGTGAGCTTCACTTCTCAGACCGACAACTGCCCCCTTGGCGTACACACGGATCCGCTGAAAAGGACTCAAAACGCTGTCATACATACTCGAGGCCTGTGTGGACTGTGTGTGGCGCTGTAATGCTGCCACACATAAACACAAAAAACAGAGAAGAAGGAGGAAAGTTTTGCGCCCTATTCAAACTCCAAAAATTATAAGTCGATGAAATGTTGCCTGGGAGTCGTGTCAGTGCAAATATGATGATCGGTGATGATTTAACGGGCGCAATTCAGCCGCAGTGTCTGAGGGACTGACAGTAGTCAGCTGTTGTTGTTATGTTACGTCCATAGACTGTAACATCCAGCGGTTTGTCTGAGGTTACAGGTTAGCCTGGTGGGGGGTATGACATCATCGTTTCACAAAGATCTGTTTTGGGCATCGACGCGAAAACACTAGGGTGTATTTTTCAGATTTCCCCACTCTGGGACCCATTTCCAAAAAATACCATCTTCACCCCACTGAAAACGAAGAATCCCCCTGGACAAAACGCTGAAATGATAAAAAAAAAAAAAACGTATGCAGGATTCATTAAATCCGTATTCGTGTGGACGGGGTCTAGGTTTCCAAGGTGCCATAAATGGCTCAGCAGCAGGGGGTCATTATAGGTCCAAAACAACAGTCATCACGTGTTCCTCCATTTTCCTCACTTCATTTTTATTTAAACAGATTACATCTTTAATCTGTTCTCTTCAGGCACTGGCATCAATAATACCATCCTTGGATTAAACACAGTGTGAAATGGGAATCAAACGGCTGTAAAAACCAGTGGACTGCGACGTAACTGCAGTGTAGTGGGTGTCCTCGAACTGTCAGGCTGTTGAGCAAGCTGCATGTCATGTCTCTGAGGTTGTCATTGGTCATTCTAGGAACGATGTGAAATTGGAAACCTGATTGTCAGGCACAGATGTGAACGGCACATGAATCATCATCACCGTGCAGTTTTACGAGTTGTGCATAAGGAGCTTTTTTTTAAATGGTGTGTGGCGGCTGGACACGTTATGCTTTTGAAGACTGGACATCGATGGCATGTTGTAGTGTAGAAGATACAGGGGTTAAAGGGATACTTCACCCAAAATTGATAATTCACCAATTTTCTACTCACTGTCATGCCAAGGAAGCGTTTGGAGAACTTTCGGAGTCATCAAAATGCTTTTCCAGTGGATTTTCATATAATGGCGGCGGATAGAGCTCACTTTTGAATCGTCCAAAACTCACACTATGAAACATCCAAATATCTCCATACTGCCTCCAAAAAAATTAATTTGATCTCTGTTTTTAGCATTGTTGTAGCAGTAGCTCCCAGTGGCTCTGTTGATGTTTGTGCGCATGTGCAAGATTTGCTGAGAGATGTTCGTTCGTCGTTGTAAACCATTGGTTATATGATGTATCTTGCGCATCCACTGGGAGCTATGCTACAGAGATCAAATTAATTGTTTCATGTGGCGGCTTCAGGACACTTGGGTCAGTACGGACGTGTGGAGGTATTTGGATGTTTCATAGTGTGTGTTTTGGACGATTCAAAAGTGAGCGCTGTCCGCCGCCATTATATGAAAATCCATTGCCAGCCGGACCCCCCCCCTGGAACTCCAAAAGCGTTTTGATGACTCCGAAAGTTCTCCGAACCCTTCTTTGGCATGACAGTGAGTAGAAAGTTGGTGAATTATCAATTTTAGGTGAAGTATACCTTTAACTCTGCACCTGGTCCCCGTTGGCTGGTTTTGTCATTCAAGTACCAACCGACTGATTATTTCCCATGTGAGGAAATAATCAGTCTTTTGTCTGTTGTTGTTTACTCTGTAGCAGTGTTTCCTGTCTCTGTGATGATGTAAATACTGTAGATCAAGAGCAAAGGAGTGTGTGGCATGTGAACATTGAAAAGGGCACGTACAGTTGTTTGTGTGCGAGTGTGTGAGTGTGTGATGAATGGAGAGTACTCGGATACAGTCAGATTTTGCTTGAAGTTTAATTCCAAAATGGAAAAATGGAAGAAGATAAATGAGTCTCTAGTTTTTTTTTCTCCTCTTCTTTCCCTTATTCTTCAATCTTTCACGCCACTGGGACATTATCCATGCGTAGCTCGTAACATAATAAAGTGACACGCTGTTGCGCTGGTGCAGATTGCATTATTAATCCCCCCCAAAAATCCTGAATACACTGAGTTTATCTGAGGCAAAGCACTACCACTGACCCAGTGTGAATGGTGGGGGGCTGGGGTACAGCTGAACAAAAGGGTGGGGGGTCACCTGTATGTAAATTTACAGTTGTGGTCAAAGGGGATACAGGCATTGTGAGTGACTGGGCAGCATACAGTTACAGTTTGGGTTGAAAAAAAGTAACAAAAGGGTCATTTGCATATCACAGATGAGATGACCCCCCAGGGATCAGGAAAGACCCCCAGATTTAATCAATTAGCCGGGTAAGGACTTTGCAAGGCCAGGCTGAGGTTACTTGCGGATCGCTTTGCACATTTCTGCAGTTTTATAGCCTTGTTTTCGCAAGTCATTGTGTTTGGGATAAACAGAACTGAAATTCAGTTTTTGGGTTGTTTTTTTTTGATTCACTTCGTATCTGGAGCCAAGTTTCGATTCCCAATCATAATGTTGAAATCCCATTAATGCTGCTACTATTTTTAAGAGATGGATAAATATTTTTCCGTGCATCTATGGAGCATATAATGAACTGCTGTAGGCAATGTTTTCTGGTTCCTCATACTGTTTTGTAATAGTAAATGTTCCCTGCATCTGGTTATCAGCTGGTTTTCTGAGGTGAAGGCAGGTTAATTCTGTTTCCCACTTGTGAAGTAAATCAATTGCCTGAATGAACTTTTTACAAATGCGTGTTATTTGCCAGATTACACACACACACACACACAAAAAGATCAATAATTATTATTAATTTTGGTCAAACTGTAAAAATGTTTTGACTTATAATAATGACTTTTAGGAGGAGTGTTTGTTTTCCATATGCACTGGGAAATGGCCTCATGGAAGAGAGGGGGGGGGGGGTTAGTTTCCTTACCTTCATCATATGACCAGCTTCAAACTATTGTGTGTCAGCCTGGGAATAAAGGCGACCCTGTTACAGAGGTATGCCACCGAGACAAAATGTACTCCTGTCCCTTTCTGTTAAGATTTTGCCCTGTCCTCAAGATATAGGTCAGACTTCCCCATGGCCTGCTTTCCCCCCTGTGTCGACTGCTGGCCGGGGCAGAGCGGCAGACGGACGTGACACATGGTGTTGCAGTACCAGCCACCTTTTTTCACCTGCCAGCACGGAGCTTCACTTGGAGAGTATTATGTACCAACACTTCACACTGTGCACAGACACAGTTTAAGCTCAGTGCAACTCTGTGCATTCAGGTTATAGCCTACTTTTCTTTTCAAATAGGTAAAACATATAATCCCCTCCTCCCCTAACTCCCCCTAAACACTCAGCTTTAAACTTATAAGTGCAAAAATGCATCACTTTGCAGCTGCACTGATTAGACTTCCTGCCGATCTGATCGGCTATATCGCATTGGCCGATATTTTGGATTTTATTTGCATTTTCGCATCCGATCAATGACATCATTGTCGTGTTGAAACTTTTTGCAGATGCTCCAGTTACATAGATTGCAGATGGCTTGTGTTTTATCTGTCTCATTTACTCTGAAGAAGTTCCAAGGTTAACCACACCACAAAGACATAAAAAAACACACATTTAAACCAATGAGATGTTTTGTTTTGCTTTAAACAAGCAAACAAAGCCCTCTATAAGTCGATGATGCATCTTGGTCAGTTTGGGGCATGGCAAAAATTGTCAAAATATGCTTAAGAATACTTTTGTTGATACTCAGTAGACAAACAAGTTACCGATCGTGATCAGTTCTCGGTTAGCTATCAATTTATTTAAACTTACTAATCGGTGATCGGCCCTAGAAATCCTGATCGTGTAAAGCCTAGCACTGATAGCCCTCTGCAATTTTAATTGATTTTATTTATTTGGTATCAATGGCATTGGTACTGCAACAGTTAAAACAGAGGAGCCCCAATCCCTCCTTTTGCTTTTATGCTAAAATCTTTGCATTTGTATCTGTGTCTGTTTGGATATACTTAGAAAACGCTGTCATGTTTTTTCACATTACGCAGTTCCATAATTATCTGAGCTTGTGGAAAACGTTGTGTATTGTAATGAGCCTCAAGTTGGAAATTTGAACTTGGCTCTTTATAACACTGTATGAAATCCAGAAGAATAAAAGAAATAGGAATCAGTATGCTGCGGCTGGACCAGGTTTTTCAAGTCACATAGTTAAAATTTTAGGCACAATTGTGACCACTCTCCTGATGAGATGGCAAACAGGCCGGTCTGAACAGCCTCTCTTTGGCAAGGGTTTTGCACTATTTTCTTTTTTACCTTGACATTATAGGAGGAAACAATAAATTACTGTGGAGTGGCTGATTGTTGCAGTTGGATGTCGCTAAGAGGTCAGTCAGTTAAAGTGTCACACCAATGCCAAACTGGAGTTTTGTACCACTCCACGGACTACAAAGTGCCCATGTGAGTGTGTGTGTGTGTGTGTGTGTGTGTGTGTGTGTGTGTGTGTGTGTGTGAGTGTGTGTGTGTGTTGGGCACCACGTCAACCCCAGGAAGCTGGTGCCAGCTGGCTCGTTTGGCGACGTGTTGGGTTGAGAGAGACGGATACTATACAGGAATCTGGGACATGACTAAGCCAGAGTCTTTTAAAACTGCAAGTCTTGGCAGTGTCTGTGATACCAAAAGTTTTGCCTGATTGGTCCTGTGGGATTTGACGGTGTTATGACAACCAGTGGACGAAAGAGGGGGGGAAAAAAGAGGTGTGTAAAATCCTAATCTGGCTATGGGTTTGTCAGGGGGCCATTTGTATCTGGCAGAGCCGCTGTTAAGGCTAAAGTATATAGGAGGCGCGCTGTGCGAGGTGAATACTGACGGCTAATTAGCTGTTTAAGACTCGGTTAAACTAGTTCATACAGTACGACGTGTTGTCTGACGGCTGGAGAGAGTGTTTATAGCGCTTGTGAACTGCTTCGCTCTGAGTGTGAAAGACTTGCTGGAGGTGCAGCGATTATTAGATGATATGGTGGTAATGGGGAACATTTTAAAGGCAGGGTTGGGGATCTTATTCTGTGGCATTTTTTAATGAATTGAAAGAATTGAAATCCTCTCCACACCCCGACTGCAACCAAGTAATTGAATGCTTTTTCACAAAAAGGAAAAAAGTCAGTCGCCTGTGGAACGAATAAGCCTGTGAAAACACCATCCAATGCATGCATCTTGTACGAGCCGCGACTGGCGCGACGTCAGTAAATCAGCGGGTTGACCTGGGTCTGACATTCCCACTGCAAACCGATCGGAGCCCAGCCAATTAAAATGTGCGTCAATTGCAGAGTCGTTTGACACGGGTCGATGCGGGTCGGTGGCCCTTTCCCACTGCTGTCAGAAGCCGATTGTTAGCGGGTTTAAACATGTTTTTCATCCAGTGGGAAAGGGGTAATACAGTCTCCTATAGCTGTTGGACTCTTCTCGCATCTGGCGTGCCATGCAGAGCTTTCTCAGAGGCAGTGGTCTCTCAGAGTTGGACTCTGCTCAGTCAGTCCAGTGTCGTTTAAATGCATGATAATTAATGGGCTATAGTGTGTGTGTGTGTGTGTGTGTGTGTGTCCATCCATATAGAGCAGTCTCTGTCCTTCCTGAGCGTATAACTCATGACCAGCCAGATCAACCAGTGGCCTCATCGCGCCTATCAGTGAAAAGAAACTAGGCAGCGTGCTTTTTGGAAGTGCTGCCAACCACCATCTATTCAGCTGAGCATAAAACAAATCAAATCATACACACCGGTCTTGTGTTTAGATAATATAACAGGCTTTCTTTTGTCAGCATCTGTTGCTTTACAGTGAGATTTATTATTAGAAAAAAAAAAAAAACTGCTTTGCTGATGTTAAAATTTGTAGCTGTCCAGTTTATAGTTTCTTGCTTGTTTAGTGTGGTCTTATAAATAAATCACCATTAGAGTCTACAGTATGTAACTCACTAAAACTAACAAATGCACATTCCCTCACACATGAAGTATTCGACTGGCTTCTAAATGTGTGAAACCTGTTTCGTTTCTGTTGATGACTCACTAGCAGTCTTCTCCTTACCTTCCCTGTGTGAACTGTGAAGAGCTGATAATAAGACAACCCAGAATGATTCATAATGAAAAACATCATTAATGGTTGTTGCGTCTAAGTGCAGTCCAGGTTTTGCAGAGAAAACCTTGACTTTGCTTGATTTGAGTTTGAATTGGTTGGTTGCAGAAATTATTCTGTTGAGAGAAGGTGTTTCACGCATGTCCAGAGGAAAAGATGCAAAGAGAAAGGGGAGTGAGGCCATAAATAGTCTTGCATAAATTAAGAGCAGAGGTGGGAAGTGAATAATGTAAAAATTGGAGTGGAGATGATGGATGATCATATTGGAAAGTAGAACGATAAAGGCCAAGGGAAGCAATAGACATGATAGTAATAAACGGTGGATGAAATGATGTGAGAAATTAGAAGACAGTAGGAAACACGAGGGGGGCAATGGAGGGTGAAATTAAAAAGACACATTGATAAGAGATCATGCAGAGAGCAGAACAGATGACGATATAAAGAAACACTGCAGCCCAGTATGATTTGGAAAAACAACCCTTCACATTGTCTTCATACTGTAGCTGTTTTTTCTTTTTCAAGCTATTCACAATCTCACATGATGGTTCAATTCTCACAGGAATCTCTCTAAAGGGAAGGGTCCATCTGACCCCTGCGCTATTTTACCGTTGGCTTGCAAATGACAGAAATCCGGGCGTTTGACGTAGGAATGCAAATGTGAAAATATGTAGGAAGAGTCAGGGTGGAGGAGGATGGGGTGTTGTTTCGAGGTAAAGGGAAGAAGGAGGGATGAGACGAGGGGCCGGTCCAATCTGCAGCAGACACTGGGGCCGTCCACCTACTCAACCTCCGTATGGTATAAAATGAAGCATGCACAGCTTGTTTAGCCTGTGTGTGTTATCTGAGCAGAGGAAAGAGGAGTCTTTTTTATTTTTTATTTTTTGTGGTCGTTGATTGAACTCTGTTGTAAGTACATGGATTTTACTATAAGTGGTTTTTACTTTGGAGCAAAAATGGTCATGTTTTTCCAATTTAATTTATGCTTAGTGAGTGTTTTCTTGTGAGTTTCACAGCTGTTGTGCAACTTAGGAGAAAAGTGCCAAGATTTCTTTGAATCATGTTGAGAGCGTTAATAACTTGTGGTCGGTTTGTCTGACTCGGTCATGACTAAGACAGATAAAGTTAGGAAGTTAGGACATTTGTGTGTGTGTGTGTGTGTTGTAAAGTCTGAGGTTTTCTCCCAACTGGAGCTGGTCTGCAGCTCTGACAACACGTTTTTGTTATCTGTGCGTTTCAGACGTGGTGCGACCCTGATACAACTCTGACTGAACTCGCGCCTCCACATCCTCTGCAGCAACCATGACGGCCATCAACGCACCTCGGGACAAGTAAGAGAAACACTTTTTTTTCCATTTAAAGTTCCTGTCCAGCGGTGTAGTGGACTAGACAAAGGACCTATTGTGTCAATATGATGTCAGATTTTTTTTGTTTCATCATGTGCAAAATGAGTTTTTGGATGAGACCCAGGGAACCAGTTGTTTTAAATTGTTTGTTGATAATAAATTAAATGACTTCACTGTTGTGCTTCCTTCATGTGAACTGTCTTGTCTCTGTCCCAGTTACAATGCAGTGTGGCTTATTTTCTTCATCCTCGGTTTGGGAACGCTCCTACCGTGGAACTTCTTCATGACGGCAACCATGGTGAGTTGAGCATGAGCAACCTCTGCAAGTTAGAGAATAGTTGCAGCCCAGTTGGTGGCCTTGTGGTTGGGGGCACTAGTTAATTAAAAGGTTGGGGTCCAAATAGAGGAAGGTCACTTTAGTTGTTTGTTTTTACTTTCCCTCTAAAACCACCTGGTTTCACTCAGGGTGGTTTGACCTCCAGCCAGGTGGATTTCCATGGTTGTGGTAAAAGCCTCCCTAATCTCCCCCGCCATTCTTTTGCATACTTAAAGGGTTAACTTCTTAAAATGTGGAATTTTATGTTTAATTTAATCCTGGGGGAGTTAATTTGAACGCACCTTTAGGGAGGGATTTTTGTGAAGGCTCAACTAGCCTACAGCGTTTATTTGTTTTGATAAGGAGATGTTGGCAGGCCACTTATGAAAATAGCTATATCATCATGGTTGTTTGCTTCCAACAAAGTCCTGAGTGCCAGCCTGAAAAGTGTCGCCTCTACATTTGTGGGCTGAGATTTTGGCTTTTTTGGGGGTTTTTTAAAAGAAAAATATGTTATATTTTTAATTCATGCATTATTTAACTTTTTTTTTTTTTAATATACACTAAGTTTGCAGTTTATTAAAAGACACCTGGTTGAAACTTAATGCAATCCAAAGCAGCAGCCCTGCAGTAACTCCTGCCTTCATCAGGGTTCAGCTGTCATTAGTCCTTTATATTAGTCCATGCTCACCTTTTTTTGGGGCTTTTGAAGAAACTATAGTTGGTAAATGGTTTATTCTCCAGAGATGCTGCAGAAAAAATTCAGTTCAGGATCGTTAAACGAACTACGTCACTCATACGTCTGCACAATATTCACATGACGCAAACTTGTGACTCCGATACTCATTAAATTATCATTCACTGCAACTGCTGCAATGCGTTGCGAGAGCTGATAACCATACATGTGTTCCCCCTCCTCCTCCTCCTCCTCCTCGTCTTCAGTACTTCACCAGCAGGCTGAAGGACGCGCCCACTGACCTTAATCAGACGGCTAATGGGACTTTGGAGGGAGATACCCGCAACGTGCTGGAGTCAAAGTTCAACAACGTGATGACGCTGTGCGCCATGGTGCCTCTGCTCATCTTCACTTGCCTCAACTCCTTCCTACATCAGAGGTATCCGCCCCGCCCTGCTGCATTCTGACACGTTCACGCCAAAGGAAACCGTGTACATTTATATAACTCTGCAGTCTGGTGTGTAACATTTGCACATTCCTCCACCTACAGTACAGGAAGCGATGAGCTAAGACCTCAGGGCCCAGATATACCACGCTGCAATATCACTGGCTTCTGTTCCACTCCTTTGTTTTCCTGCTCTTTCTGCCCACTGCCCTGTTTATCTGTTGGTCGCTGCCACCCCCTCCTCCTCTATAGGCAACATGATCCTGTTATGTGGATGTATGGCGGTATGCTGCCTCCAGTGTGTTTGCTTTAATTAGAGTCGGATTTAGAGAGATCTGGGTTGGACCCCGACCACGGCCGACTCTTCTCCTGCACAAACATACCCAGGAATGCTATTTATGTTTCTATTACACCCCAACTTCTGCTTTTACCCCTCCCTTGCATCTCCTGCCCTTTCTCCCCTTCCTCTACATCTACTCACTTTTCCTTTTTTTTTTTTTTTTGACCTTTTTTGTCATGAACAGAAAACTTTGCCCTGGTGAGCTGGCACAACTTCTCTATTTATTATGACTTGAACTTCTCCAAAATCCTGTTTCCAAACCTTTGACATCTGTTCAACAATGAAACATAACCCACTTGTCCTTATTGCCCCACCTTATTTCATGTAATTAAGAAACTTAAACTTTACTTTCTATTTTCAACACTTTTTTATATATATGTGATAATTTTAAGTTTTGTTTCTGATGTTTCCCTCCTCCTGTGTTTGTCTCAGGATTCCTCAGAAGCTCAGGATCTCTGGCAGCTTGACGGTCATCCTCATAGTTTTCCTCCTGACAGCTGTGTTAGTCAAGGTGGACATGGAACCACTGCCTTTCTTCACCATCACTATGATCAAAATCATCTGCATCAACTGTGAGTTCATGAATAAACACTCAAAATAATACTTAAGATAAGATAAGCCTTTATTATCATTGCACAAGGTACAACGAAAACAAAAAGGGTATTTTATCAAACTATATCACAGCAGAGACGCAACAACCTGCACTGATCTACTGCAAAGAAATATGATCCGACTGAATTTCCATTTTCTTCATCATTCATAAGTGAATTTCTTGATTTCCTGTTGGGATGTTGGGAGTTATTTTATTTTGTTTTGCCCTGATCAATCAATATCAAATTGTGTGTCCATCCCTCAGACGTCATTTTCAATTGACATTAAAGCTGTATTTGCTCTGATTGGTCAGTTTATTGCAGGTAAATAGTGGTAGAATTAAATATCTCTCTTCATCTCACCTCAAGGCGTTAACACAAATCACAGCCTCAGAGACGACAGTAAAGTTTAACCAAAACCTCTAAAAAAAAAAAAACCCACAACAATTAAAACATGCAGCTTTTATAGAGAGGCTGTTGCGTTACCTAAAGGAATTTACTTTTACCTCATTTCCTAGTTGAACCCATGCAAATGATTGTTTCCATGTGTCTTGTCCCTCTTTGATCAAAATCATCTGCATCCACTGTGTTTGGGGAAATCCCTCTCATATGGATGCACACACATGCGGTCGTACCACGCTGAGCTTCAGAACACAACTCTGTAATCTCACTGGGTTTGTTTATTTGCAATGACTCCGTCAGCAGCAGGGATAAGCTCACCCCCCCCGCTCGCCCCCGTTGGGCCGCCCCTGACCCCCAGTTCCTCATGAGGAACAGCCCATCGTGTTTGCTTTAGAGGGGAGGATGTTGCGGCCTTGAAGCTTTGGTATTGACATTCCTCTTAGTGGACGAATGCTGCTGGAGTGTCTGAATTTAATTAAACTCCTCCAACTTTCTCAATAAGAAGTTGCAATCCACTGGTTTGATGCCAATTTGTGGTAAAATGCCTGTGTAACTTGAGATAAGGAAAATTACAATTATATAACGGTTATATAAAACATTTATTTTCCTCCATGGTGTTTTCAGAAAGGGTGTCGCTTCCCCCTGTTTCAGACGGCGGTTAACTTTTATTGGGCCTCTTTCTTTGATGCCGTGGGACATTAAAATGTGTTTGTGTTTTTTTTCTGTTTCATGGTTACGGTTTAAAAAAGTGAAATTTTTTTCAACATCCTCGTCTTGTTTTCTCTGTCCCTGCCCAGCGTTCGGAGCGATTCTTCAGGGCAGCCTGTTCGGGTTGGCGGGGATGCTGCCCGCCTCCTACACCACTCCCATCATGAGTGGACAGGGTCTCGCCGGCACATTCGCCGCTTTCTCCATGATCTGCGCCCTGGCCTGTATGTCCCACACACACAAAGCATCACATCAGTACACCTCTTCTAACACTTGTATTGCATGTACTTGGACTTTTTATTTGTAACGCACTTTACATTTTTAACAAAAAAAAGATACAGGCTACAGGAAATGGTTGTAAAACAGAATTTAGCAATCAAAGAGAAACTTAAAAACTGTTGTTATCAAACAAAAACAAGAAACAACTAGAAAAAGCATTTCCAAGAAGGAAAATCCGTGTGAATGCTGAAAGCAGCTGAACACCATTGTTGAAACAATGCTGAATGAGCTGAAGAAACTGTTGAAACAATCTGATGCTAAAGCTGAAACATAGAGCTTGTAGGCTGAGAGATGAATGCCTTTTTAAAAGTGCGAAAAGCAGTAGAAATGTTAAATAGGTAGAAGAAGATGTTGAAATCCTGCATGTTTAAGTGTAACAGTTGAAGAGTTGAAATCTGCAGCTAACCTGGCAGTAAGGAAAACTGATAAACCAGCGCCAACATGGCTGAAGCATGGCTGGAAATTACTTGAATTGTTGAAGATTAGTTATGATTGAAAAGTTGAAATCTACTCAAATATATTTAAAACTGACAGCTTAAAAACATTGCTGAACCATTACTAATATAGATAAAGCAATATCTGAAGGGTAAAAGTAGAATGTGTAAGCAGGAGGCTGAATGACGTAACATGGTGGGAAAATACTTGAATTTTTAAGGTAATTAAACAATAAATGGTGTACACTAAATAGCTTTCAGCATTCACACTAATTACACATTAAAAGATTTAAAGATGTTTTTTAAAAGATACGTTTGAGACCCTTTTAAAAACCATCAGTCGTCTGTGGAGCCCTCCGATGTTCTGCGAGGGAGTTTCCCCATTCAAGTACTTGTGTCTACCATGGTGTTATTTCTAGAAATATGAATTCTTGCCTTTGGAGCCACTCACGAACTCCAAAGTGACCGCGAGATTAACTCAGCTGTGGCTAATGTGTTTATTTCCAACGTTTAAATGGATCCTTGAAACACTTTTACACAAATATTTCACAAAATATTAAATGTCTGCAGTGATGAATTTGGTTGCAGCAGTGACAGGCCAGCCAAAACAAACGTTAAGTGGTTAACGATAAGAGTTGCTGGCCGCTCTTTGGATCTGGCTCTCAGGCAGAAATTATAAAGAAAACAGATTTATTTTGGCACTTGACATTTTCCCTGCCAGATTCGGTCGTCTCCCTCCCTCTGAGCTGTTACAGCAGGCTGCACTGATAATGACACATCTCTGCTCCTCTGCCCATGTGGCTGTGCTAACATTAACGATGGATGAGGATGCTGTGAGAGTGCTGCTTCATTCTTATAGTGTTAAAATGATGAGAGCTGGGGTTTTTTGGCATGTTGCTGTCATGGAGCTGATATAGAAACATTAATTCACACTGACGTAATCACACTGTGGCTGTAGTTTCAGTATTGATGAGCAGAGTTCCCTGGAGACCATGTAGGTGCATGTTGAGTAACTGGTAGTTCAGTCTCAGATTGAAACTGAAAAAACTCAAAATGATACAATCCAATAACTGGAATTTCATGAACTAATAGGAACTTGGCAAGATATTTCAACAGAAAAACTAAGATCAGTGCTTAGGATGACTAATGTGTCCGTCCTGTGTTTGTCTGCAGCTGGATCGGCCCTGCAGGACAGTGCTTTTGGTTACTTCATCACAGCATGTGTTGTTATTCTCCTGGCCATAATGGCCTACCTCGCTCTGCCCAGGATGGTGAGACCACATACTCTCTTAAATGTGCACTGAGATGAAATACTCTTTTTTTTTTTATCCGGAGGTGATATGTTAAACATCCACTTTGAAATTTGTTCCCGTTTTGCTCTCATTAACTTTTTGGGCAGCACTTTGTAAAACTTGAAATAAGACCCGAGTGTCTCCACAGTCTGCTGGGAGATAGGAAACACATCCGATGGAGGGAATTAGCAGCATCTCAAAGAACATGCTGTCTGTATCTTTGCTCTGCTGGCGCTCTGGGCTTGGCTCATTATCGCTATCGTTGTCTCTGTCAACAGGAGTTCTTCCAGTACCACATGGAGAGTAATGGATCCAGGCCTTCTGGCGACGAGGAGAACAAGATGGACTTACTCAAAAAAGGTACATACAGTATGTTCACAGCTCTGCTCAGATGTCCAGGCTCTAGTTTACAAAAAAAGGGGGAAAAAAGAGTAAATATTGAAGTTCAAGCTGTGGAGAGAAGATATTTGATTTAAAGGGATAGTTCAACGTTTTGGCAAATAGGCCCATTGCCATAATCCCTATAGTTTTAGGAGTAGGTTCATTACCTTTAATTGTCAGTGCAAGCTATTTTTAGAACGGTGGAGCAGAGCCGTGAGCTGCTCAAAGCTACGCTACAGAGGCTAATGGGATTTCTTGGTTTCCCTCATCAAACTCATCAAATACACAATCCAACAACTCCAAAACGCTATGGTGGACAAGTTGTGACCTGCACTTTCACCACACTATGAGATAATAACAGAACGTTACGAGACAGAGTTGTTTTAGAGGTAAATTCATGCAAAACCACTGATGCGCGTTCCTGTCAAGGGCAGTTTTTCGGCAAGCAGTCTCTGCATTTACCTCGAAAACAACTCTGTCTCGTAACGTTCCATTATTATCTCATAGCGTGGTGAATGTGCAGGTCACAACTTGTCCACCAGAGCGTTTTGGAGTTGTTGGATTGTGTATTTGATATTTGAGTTTGATGAGGGAAACCAAGACATCTCATTAGCCTCTGTAGCGTAGGTCTGAGCAGCTCACGGCTCTTCTCCGCCGTTCTAAAAATAGCTTGCACTGACAAATAAAGGTAATGAACCTACTGCTAAAACTATAGGGATTATGGCAATAATGGGCTAATTTGCCAAAATGTTGAAATATCCCTTTAAACCAGCAAAAAAAAAAAAAACACATGTTCTCATATCATTAAAGCTGTAAAGTTGATAAAATGGGAGTCAAACACAAATCATCTAGAGCTTCAGTATAAATTGTGTAACCTGCCGAACGCTTCATCAGTCTGAATCTGCAGCTCACACTTCCACTCGGTAGCTCATGTTCCTCCTACCAATATTCGAGTGAACCCATTTTGAGTAAAGTCATATTGGATGATCACGTGTCCCCCCCCCCCCCAGAGCCTGCATTTCCAAGATAATGCTAGCGTTTGATTGACTGAGAGGGCGGGACCTATCTGGGTGCTCACATCATATATATGTTTACTGCCAGTGAAAAAGGGAGAGCAGATCGGTGTGCTGTCAGTCAACCGTGACGGCACACTCCAACATTTTCCCTGTTAAAAGGGTTTTCTTGGGAGTTTTTTCCTCAGTCTTTGTGAGGGTCTAAGGGCAGAAGATGTTGTTATGATGCTGTGCAAAGCCCTTTGAGACAAACTGTTTGTAAAAACGGGCTATACAAATAAAATGGCCTTGCCTTGCCATCAGTCAAGAGGAGTTGTATAATGTAGTGAAGTAACCAGCAGCAGCTACTGTCTGCTACTAAAATGACTTAAAATTATTCAATTGCATCAATGTTGCAGTATTTTACTGTCGGAAAAAAAGAAAATAGAGTTTTATTTTCATCTTTGCTCTTTAAGAGAAACTATGCAAGATGTTCACCTTAATTAAACAGCTCTGGAGTAACTGTGATGGTTAAATGACTTGTTATGGGAGATTGGAGGCTCTCTGCCTTCCACCTAGAGTCTCTCGGCCAAAAACCAACCTTGCAAGATCATCACTTCTAACCCAGTGTCTCTGGTCTTGTCTCGCGAGAAACATGGACTGCTCGGTAATCTGTAATCTTTTATTAACGTTACCCACCTCGGTAGACATCGCTTCATGGATTGCCATCTCACTGGCTTCTTAGAAAACAAATGCACATGGTCAGAGGGGAGGGAGGAGGGTTAGTGGTGAGTTTTTATGACAGTGAAAATATGCACTCCGAAACTGTAGGGGAGGTCCGTGGAGTGAAAAAGCGACCCAAACAGTGAAAAGCTACTGGACTTTAACAAGTAGTTCTCTGAAGTTTATCTGTTCTTTTAATCTTTGGCCTGTTTCTGTGAATAGTTTTATTTCTAATGTAAATACAGATGATTCATTCAGCCGACAGCATGGAGGAGTCCTCTTGTTTCAGTGGGGTTGTTGTTGTTGTGAAACCTTTTGTTACATCTCTATGAACAAGATAATTTTGACTAATCTAAGAACCAGATGTTTTCTCACATGTGCCGTACAGTACCTGCAAAACCAGGAGAGTTTCATGCTCCAGTTGCAGGGTTTTCCTGCAGAAACCATCTTTGCAGAAAATAAACATGATATGTGGAGGGGAAAAAACATTACAGTCTCTGTGGAAACCAAACCCACCAAATGTTTTTGGTTTGGTTTGTGTGTTGGCGACAGTGTGACCGACCAGTGTTACCAGTCAGTTAACGTCCAGTGTGGGAGACTGTAATGGGAACCCTACCACACTTATATAAGAATGGAAATCTCATTCAAAAACAGCCATTTAAAGAGGAACTATGCAGGATTTGTAGCTCAACTATGCTACATTTTTACCTTAATTAAACAGCTTTGGAGTGATTGTGATGGTTTAAAGCAGAAGTAAGCGATCCGGTCGTTTTGGCTAACTTCCTGTCAGCAGATGGAGTTAGCAGTCCCCGCCCTCGTCCCTACGTCACCACATTCACGCGCATCCCTTGGCTGCACACACAGAGAGGACCGCCCCTTTATGCCGTTCTCTCTCCTCATTGGATAAAGGTTGTAGGATACAAGGAAAGTTTTCTACTCGGCTTACAGCAGAGCAGAGTGACTGACAGACCCGTGTTTCAGACCAAACACTCTACATAAGTGATTGCTGTCGGAAGATATAACTATTTAAGACTTATATTAACACAAACATTACGCTTACTTCTGCTTTAATAAATGGCATAACTTGTTATGAGGTCACTTATTGTATCTCTCGGCTGAAAACCAACCTTGCAAGATCAGGGCCGCTGCCCCGGTGTCCCAGCTCTCGTCTCTGCAGCACCACGACACAAATGTGCCCTGTAACCAGTGTCTCTTGTTTATGACATATTAAACTACACAAATATACACGTTATAACATCGTATATGATTATACAACGTTGTGTAGCGCTCTATTGATTGATTTCTCTCCGGCTTCATTGCAAACAAATGCACATGGCTGAGAGGAGGGTTAGCAAAACAGCGGAAAAGCAACTTGACTTACATAGTTCCTCTTTAAACTTGGGAATGAACAGTCTGAACTCCATGTATCACCTGACCAACATAATGACAAAGAGCTGTTTGTTTGATTGTCTGTTTGTTTCTCAGAGGGTGCAACAGAGAAGCGACCGGTGGTGAGTCTAGAGGACGAGGCCAAACCCAGCGTGTCTGTGGTAAACATCTTTAAACAGGTGAAAACACGACTTCTACTCGCAACCTGTGTGTGTTGTGTGTGTGTGTGCACATATATTGATAATCTTCCTCCGGTGCTCTCTCCAGATCTGGGTGACGGCTCTGTCCGTGTGCTTCATCTTCACCGTCACCATCGGCACGTTCCCGGCCGTGACCGTGGATGTCAGGTCCACGGTAGCAAACGGAGGCGCCTGGGGTGAGTCTCCGTTTCTTCCCCCTCTTACCCAGGGGGCAAAATCCCAGTTTTTTTAAAAACGGACACGGAGCGTTGTAAAAGGTTTGACACCAGAAATGATATCTAGGAACTTCAAGGATTAAAACCTGGGTGGACAACCCGGTCAACTAGCTGCTGGAAAGCTACAGGGGGCCAAAACCCCTTTCTGGGGTCATTTTGCTGGCGAAATGATGTAAATGCAAATATTTAGGTACTACAATGGCATAAATAGTCATACAACTATAAAATTTGGCAGAGAGTATCTTGACACATAGGGGGAGGCATGAAAAAAACATTCTGGGGTTTGTTGCAACTCAATTTTAAGATATCACCCTCAACATCCCAAAAAAGACCAAAAAAAGTACTGTTCGCCTGACAAATTCTCATGAAAATTATTATTTTTCAGCACTTTATGGAGAATATCTATGCTTAACATGTATATAGAAAAATTCTTTAATTCATAAGCTTCCATTTGAGTCCAAGATAGCCTTTCTACTAGCTACTGGAAAGCTACAGGCTGGCTCCAAACAATGCAACACCTATTGTGAAAAACTACATGTTAACTGGCCTGATCAGAAACCATTCTATTTCTGGTCTCCCCAAAGTGAACAGATAGATAGAGAAGACCATTGGCCACAGCAAGTGGGGCTTTTGAGATAGAAAGGCTATCTTGGACTCAAATGGAAGCTTATGAATTAAGGAATTTTTCTATATACATGTTAAGCATAGATATTCTCCATAAAGTGCTGAAAAATAATAATTTTCATGAGAATTTGTCAGGCGAACAGTACTTTTTTTGGTCTTTTTTGGGATGTTGAGGGTGATATCTTAAAATTGAGTTGCAACAAACCCCAGAATGTTTTTTTCATGCCTCCCCCTATGTGTCAAGATACTCTCTGCCAAATTTTATAGTTGTATGACTATTTATGCCATTGTAGTACCTAAATATTTGCATTTACATCATTTCGCCAGCAAAATGACCCCAGAAAGGGGTTTTGGCCCCCTGTAGCTTTCCAGCAGCTAGTTGACCGGGTTGTCCACCCAGGTTTTAATCCTTGAAGTTCCTAGATATCATTTCTGGTGTCAAACCTTTTACAACGCTCCGTGTCCGTTTTTTTGCTTTGCCCCCTGGGTATCTGAGCCTGTAGCTTTGATAAGAGACGACCGCCAAGCTCCTGGCTCTTTTTCAAACAGTTAACACCAAATTAATTAGTGAATAGACCTTGATTTTTTTTTTCCTAATGAGAAGATTGTAGCTGCCGGGGGAAATTATAAATGCTAACCTCGGATAACAAAACTGACCCTTGTGGTTGTGATGATTAAAAATAGACTCCTGCTTCTACTTCTACTACTGTGTATCATTAAAAAGTGAAAACTGTGTCTCCTATGGACAGAGGTGAAATGTGCTCTAGAGCTACGGCCAAGGCCAACACCGGCCTGCCAGAGGCTCCAATCCAGCCCACAGGATAAATTTGTCAAATGTGAAACTTATATACTGTAGTAGAGAGAAGAGGCATGATATTGTTGAAATTGCTCACATCTGTCTCAAGAAATTTCAAGTGGTTAATTCAATGTAAATATCTTAATAATGCACTTCTTTGCACTAAAACAAAAGGAAAGGGTTTGATTTCTAGTTATTTAACAGTTATAGTGTTATTTATTTCATCGGTCTGGCCCACTTGAGATCAAATTCCATGGTATTTGGCCAATGAACTAAACTGAGAATGACACAGCTGCTCAAGAGGCTGTAGACGAGGTTTTATGAATGAGTACGAGTGCAGTTTGTTAATAAACTGAATGAGTTTTAATTCGATAACACTTTATTTTAAGGGGTCCTTGTTCCTGTGTATCTACCTAATTAATTACAGTGTAATTACCTATGTAACCGTATGTAATAACATGTACTTACATTGTAAATACATAGTGTATTTTGGTGTACTTACAGGTCCTTGTTACACTTGTAATAAGAAATGCCAAAGTGGCCTCTCTCTTTGCACAAGCATTTCTTATTACAAGTGTAACAAGGACCTGTAAGTACACCAAAATACACTATGTATTTACAATGTAAGTACATGTTATTACATACGGTTACATAGGTAATTACACTGTAATTAATTAGGTAGATACACAGGAACAAGGACCCCTTAAAATAAAGTGTTACCTTTAATTCTTTCATACAGTCAGTCTCCTGAGGGGAGAACTGAAAGTTGTCTTTAACGATGAAACCACTGTCTTCCTGTTCCCTCACAAAGACGCCGTTGTCAGTTTGGATTCACACGACCTGCTGTCATGCACAAAAAAAAAAGAAAAAGAAACAGAGTAACAACATCAAACCCTCACAGAGTTGTATGTGAAGTTTCTCAGGATGTTTTGATAGAGTCAGTCCTCTTGACTCTGGGTCGCAACCGGCGCTCTCAGCAACAGCTGTGAATCCAAACCGACGGAAAGCTGCAGAACCTTTTGGTTTTTTTTCTTAATCTAACACATCTGCACTCTTGCTATTATTATTTTTTATTACTGTTGCTACAACCATGTTCGTTCTGCTCCTATTTACAGGTGATTACTTCATCCCCGTGTCGTGTTTCCTCCTCTTCAACCTGATGGACTGGGCTGGCAGGAGTCTGACGGGCGTCTGTATGTGGGTCAGTTCAACACAAATCACGTGTTTTACCCAACGTGCTGCATCTTTCTTAGGTTACCTGTGCAGCAGCGCATCATGACTAACACCTAAAAAAGCCTGGATTAAACCCGGCTTTACGTGATTGGCTCCTTGATCAGACTTCATGAAACCTGCCCTGGTGTGCAGACGTTGGATTATGAAGATGAGACTCGAGGTTTTTAGCTTCCAACTAACTGTCAGCATCCGAAACCGACAATGCAACTAGAGCATATTTCAAAACGTATCACTGTGTGTGTGTGATGATGACAGCGTGACAGTAACGAGCGCCTCAACCTGAGCGCCTCCTGCAGCTCGATAAACAAATCAGAGCAGCGACGGCACTTGTTGATAAACACTGTTTGCCTTTTTATAGGGTTCATTTAAAATATTTAGTGTGCTCTGCTGTTGTCTGGCGGGAGTTTGGCGTTCTGGACAACGGGCCCACTTGTTGACACAAAGGTTTTGGCTGCTTAAAGTGTTTATACATTAATAGATCTCTGAGTCATTAGTGGAGCGGTGGAAAAACGTCGGTCACTCAGAGGTAAGAGCTGTGAGAGTCCAGTTTTGTTGCCTCGATCAAAGATTTGTTTTGGAGAGAAGCCTGTGTGTGTGTGTCGTTGTACAAGGGAAGCGGTTTTGGGCGTTGCATAAAATTGGCGGTGGGGTGATTTTGAAAGTTTGGACTTGATTTTACACGCACATGTGGATGAACGATGACAGCTCAAGAGGGTTTTGAACTGAAGCGCTCCATTTTCAGTCTGTTTTACACAGATAGTCTGGGTTGTTTGTTTGATGTGGGGATGTGGGAGGCAGTTATCATCAGTAATCCCTTTATTACTTGCACTAGATTCAGAGCGGGGCTCTGCTAGTGATGTGCTGCTGCGGTAGAAGGCGACCAGACATAAAAAAAATGTGTTTTATCCACAGAAAACAGTCAATATCAGTTTAAGTGTTGAAGCTTCATTTTGAATAGTGAGGTTTTCTCATGTAGAAGACAAGAGGTTGTTCTTTTCATACCTTGACATGTTTCAACACCTTTTGTCTCATGCATTAGAAAATTAGCTATTGCAATTTGTAGACATAAAGAACTCCATCGAGCCATTTATTTTGAATATTTCCATCATCTTGTTTGGCCTCAGTGTGACTCCTCCAGATACAAATGTCAGCTTCTTGTGTTAACCTCCTTTTTAGATTTACATTCACATTATGTTATTACATAAGTACAAGAAAAAGGCAGTTCTCCTTGTGCACCGTACACAGCAATCATAGTTTTCCCTCTTTATGTTTCCGGACGCCGGAAAAACTGGAGCTCGACTCAAACTTTGTCCGTGAACCAACAGATTAACGAACAGGTCTAATTTCCTGCGATCCAGAGGAAATAGTCAAATTGAATCAAGCGAGTGGAGTTAGTTAACATGGTCTGACCTGCGCTGAGCTGAAAATCGCTGCCTCTTGGTATTAGTGCAGATCACAGTCAGCTGCTCCAGGACCATGTGAGTTTATTTATCATCATCATCAGACACTGATCAGCGTCCCGACGGTTTCCGCTCAGGTGCTTTGAGACTCTCCAGGTCCGTCGGTCTGTCCTGTCTTCTGCTCCCGTCCTCACACGTTGAACAGGAAGTTGTTGTTCTCACTGAATAAGAGATAAGTTTGTTACTGAACTTTGAACATTACCTTTACTTCCTCTTGTTGATGGCATACATTCAAATATTTGAGATGGAAATGGACGGATGTTTCCTTTATTGTAATAATAATGATAATAATAATAATACATTTTATTTTAAAGCACTTTTCAAGGAACTCAAACAACACTGTACAAGGAACAATAAGAAAAAGCAACACAGGAGATATGTAAGAGACAACAAAAAACATTAAAACTATTAAGCATTAAAATAGACAATATTAAACATTAGAAATAAACTTGAAAAAGTGCAATAGAATAGATTATTTTCCTTTTGTGTGCACCTCGTGTTTCCAGACGAAGCTGAAACAGTGTGATAGTTTCTCTTGGAAAATAACTTGAACAATGAATCAATTATTTTATGGTTTTTGTTTTTTTTATGATCATAAACTAAACAATTCATCCCCTGTTGTAGCTGTAATGACATCATGCTGTAACCACTCAGCAAACATCCCACCACTCTGACCCCTGGCTGCGTCGTCTACAGATCTCCTCTCTCTCTGTTGTTGGCGTGTTGTTGTTGTTGTTATTAACTTAAAGCTGTGTGTTTTGTGTGTTTCTGTCCTCAGCCCGGTAAAGACAGCATCTGGCTGCCCGTGCTGGTGATCCTGCGAGTCGTCTTCATCCCTCTCTTCATGCTGTGTAACGTTCAGCCCCGTCACTACCTCCCCGTGTGGTTCGAACACGACGCCTGGTACATCATCTTCATGATCTTCTTCTCCTTCTCCAACGGATACTTGGCCAGTCTCTGCATGTGCTTTGGACCCAAGTAAGGGCTTCACACACTCACACACACACACATACACTCAGACACACACACACACATACATGCACTGTTGGGAACACAAAGACCTACTTTTGTTGGATTTGACAGATGAGTCAGTGGAAAACACCGAAGTCCCAAACCGAAACCACTGGCGGCTGTGGTGCTTTGTGAATACTAGAATGATGAGGCAGGTTTTGACGAGGAGCTGGGAGGAAACTCTTGGGAAGTCGCCTGGAGAAGTTTAGTTTAACCTAGTTTGAATAAAAGGACTGGAAACAAAAGGGGAAAAAAACTAGCCAGGCTGTCATTAAAAGCTAAAAAAAAAACATACACAATAAGGATGAAACGTGTTGATGACTGAGCTCTAAGGCCCCGTCCAGACGAAGCCGTTTTTTTCGAATCCGGATAAATACTTTATCGGATTGGCCTCGCGTCCACACGGATGCGGCGTTTTCAGGGGGTGAAAACGGTATTTTTTGAAAACGGGTCCCAGAGTGGGAAAATTTGAAAACGCCGCCCCAGCGTTTCCATCTGGACGGCCAATACGGACTTTTTCTGAAACGATGATGTCATGCCCCCCGCCGCTCTACCTGTAACCTGAGACACACACACACACACACACACACACACCGCTGCAGCAGCTGCTGCACACTGACAGTCTATGCACGTAACAACAACGGCCGACTAACGTCGCGTCGCTCAGACGCTGCGGCTGAATCACGGCTGTTTAATCATCACTGATCATCATATTTACTCTGACACGACTCCCTGTCAACATTTAATCCCATGTTTGAGTTTGAATACAGCGGGGAACTTCTTCTTCTATTGAATTACAGCAGGGACTTCCCGTCTTCTTCATCTGTTTTAAGTGTTTATGTGTGGCAGGCAGCGCTGCAGCGACACACACACTCCTGCAGTATGTAGGTACTACAGCGTTTTGGGTCGTTTTCACTGGATCAGTGTGGACGCAGATATTTTTGAAAACGATGCCGTGTTTACGGAGATTTTTTTCAAAACGATTAAGAAAAAGATCGGATTCAGTGAAGCCGCGTTTTCGTGTGGATGGGGCCTAAGTGAAGCTGACTGGCTGCAGGCTGCAGGTTGTGTTGGTGTCAGACTGCACTCAGCATCAGCGTAGAGCGGTCAGGTCTCCTTGTCCTGTAACCTTTGAACCTAAAAGATACAGAGATGTGCTGTTTGTATGAAGAACTGTTTAAAACTAGAAAAACCTACAGTGGATTTACATAATTTATGACATTTCTTAAGATGGAAAGAATTACCTCTGCCATAACTACAACAAGGTGTGTTTCTGAAAAGATAATAATAATCATAACTTTATTTATATAGCACCTCGACAAAACACAATTACAAGGTGCTTCACACGTAAATTAAGTAATAAATTAAGAAAATAAAATACAATAAAATGAATTTGAAATAATACCAGTACAATTACAAAAGGCCATACGATAAAAGTGAGTTTTAAGAAGAGATTTAAAAGCGGACACTGAGTTTTCCTGCCTGAGAGATGGGAAAACATCTGAGTTTTATGACCTTTTCCCATTTTTTTCCTTTTTTACCCCTTTTTTTTGTAAAGTTTTTTAGTATCATAAAGTTGCAGCCCAGCGTCCTGTTCTGGAGAGTTCAGCTCTTATTTTGTATTTTATAGATTTAATCTCTTATATTGTGGTGGAAGGACCAATCATTCATCTCTGTGTGATTTAACTGTAATTGGATTCGGATGAAAATGGATGAAAATGGATGAATGGATGAACGGTGAATTGTTACGTTAATGAACACGTGAACCATGAAGAATCATTAAATAAAAGAGAATAATATTTTTTTTTAAAGATGCAGAGATGTTGTGCACAGTACAGTAAATGTGTTTAGTTGTGAACCCCTCCTTCTGATGAATTTTGTCCCTCTGTTGTCTCCGTACAGGAAGGTGCCACCTCACGAGGCAGAGACGGCGGGCGCCATCATGGCGTTCTTCCTGTCGCTCGGCTTGGCACTGGGCGCCGCCACCTCGTTTGCTTTCCGGGCCATGGTCTAGAGACAGAGAACGGCGAGTAGAGTCCGCAGTAGAAGAAGAAGAAGAAGTAGAGTAGATGCCCCTCCTCGTCGAAACCCCTTTTTTAAAAACTGGACAAAGCCACGCCTCCTCTGCAACCACCTCCGACTGAGAGGAGGCAGCACAGACGACGAGAAGACCAGAGACCCTCGGTCCTCCACAGCAGATATTTGTCTCATCCAGTCGTCGTGGCGACAATATAAGCTGAATTATGTTACTGAATATATATCTATATATATATATCTATATTTTTTTTTATTTCCTCTCCTCCCGTTCCTGGGAGACGTTTTTAAACCTGATGCCACCGATCAAAGAGGATCAACGTCGGCTTCTCTGACACAAATTCATTCAAGTTCAGACTCGTCAAAACAAATCGAAACCAAATGTTTAAAAGGAAAAACATCAAAAAAATCTGTGCTAACGGACTCATTATGAAGAGGAGAGAAGAAATTTAGATGTTTAAAATTTTCCCCTCGTATCAGAAAACAGGCAGATCTCAGGCAGTGAATGAACGACAGCTCGTACACGCTGCATCTCAGAGCCTCATTTATTATAAAAACGTTATCTCGCACAAAATTATATAAAAGATAAAATGTTAGATTGTATGAATAGAGTTAAACACTTTGTAGAAACAATTCACGTTCTTAGAGTTCAGATGGTGTGTAAATAAAGTCTTAACACTTGTTTTTTTTTTATATCTGAGGCTCTGAGATCTCAGTGTTTCCAGCTCGTCTGTTAGATTCAACTGTTAGATTCAACTGTGATCCTCAGTGTGACTTTTCTCTCTTTTCTTTTTTCTTTTTTTTTTTTTTGCACATCGGACGTGACACATGAGCAGTTTGTCACTCGGGACTAACTGTTGCAGCTTTGAACTCTTGATCAAGCCAAATACACAAAAGACGAACACGTGGGAAAATGATGAACTTTGAAGGGAGCTCGTGACCCGTGACAAAAAACCTCTGCGCTGCGCTCCCTCCGTCTTGCTCTCAGCGTTAACTCGGATCAGTCGTGTTTGTGAGCGTCTTCATAACAAAAACCAGTTTAATTCTCAATGAATGTAAAAAAAAAAAAGGATGGATGGACTTCAATCCTGAAAGACGAGGTTTTTAATCGACAGCCTGTTCCACAAGCTTCCCACTGAATATCCACTGTCTTAGAGAGTGTTGGTAAAATTTGTCTTTGCTGTAGTTTTTAGATAAAGTTTTACACTTTTCTTTTTCTTTTCTTTTTTACCAGGAAACATCCTCTGTTAGTTCAGTTTGACCTGATTCACCAAATGGAAACAGAGGTCACGTCGTTGTTTGTCTAGATTTTAGCCCACATTGTGAAGTTTCTACTGTTGCTGTGTTTTCCTCATAAAATACACAGAGGGGGGAGGGGTGGGGGGGGTTACCTGATATGAAATGTGCCACTCTGAGTGTGACTCTTTTTTTAAATCTCACACTGTGTTTTTGTTTTTTTTGTTGTTTTTTTAAGCCTGTGCCATTTCCCATCAGACATTTTTCTCATGGACGATTAGTTTTATACCAGAAGTAGATTTTAGTCCTTGTGGCTTAGTTAGTTTTTATGAATGAGAGTTTTTTTGCCTGTTGTTGTGTGATATTTTTTTTTTTTTTTTTTTTTTGTAAAGTCTGCTTTAGCTGTACACTATATCATCCATAACTCTACCTGCAAACATCCTAACAGTCTATTTTTTTAAAAGCTCAACATTGGTCTGTTCTTCCACATTGTGTTTTGGTTGATGTCGGCAGGGCACTGACCATTTTAAATGTTACTTACAATGCAGTTAAAACAACTCTATGATATAAAGAAATAAAAAAAAGTGTATTTTTAAGAGTCTGGCTCCCCCTGTTGGTCGTTATTTGGAAATGCACTGCAGATATATACAGTATATGTATAAAAAAAGATGATCTGATGAACTGATGAAGAGTTTCCCGTGTGAAATAAAAAGTCTGAACTCAGTGGTTACATGAGGTGATTCGAACAAAAGAGCTCTTCACACTTTAACTTTTAATCCAGTGGTGGAGAAGTTAAAGAAAAGTACGTGAGTTCGATTCCACGACCAGTTAATTCGGCTGACTCACTCCTTGTGACTGTGTAATGAAGTTAACTGGAAAAATGCCTCAGCATTAGTAACAGGGACACAGTCCTTCCTCCTCTTCCTCGGTCACCTCTCGGTGACCTTAAAGAAATGAGATCAGCTCACTGACATGTAAGAATTTAATATGAAATAGACCAAAGAAAACCAACAATTTCATGTTTTATGAGATAAATGTAGCAGCAGCGTTTCAAATTATTGTCTTGAATCACATTATACTTTTTTTTTTTAACCTTTAGCCTCTGCCTGATGACTTCAGACTCTCATATGTGGAAAAGTTTCCAGTTCTATGTCCAGGCTGCTGGTTTGACCCTCAATATGCTTCCTTTAAAGTGGAAAAGAGGTGAATACAACCTCCACAGAAAACAGACATTAAAATGAATGAGGCAACATTATATTAACTTAATGAACTTAAACTGTAACAGTAATTTTATTTACTTTTAACTTAAATAATATATAATTTGCCAAAAGGATGTCCAAATATTTGCACACATCTGGAAGCAACGTAAAGGAAAAACCTGCAGACGTTACTCAGGGCTGAAATACAATTCTCCCAACATCAGTTTTTAGGCAATAACTTAATGTACAATTCATATTTTCCTCAAAAATGCTACATTTAACATCAGTCAAAAGATCAGACAGTGGAAAAAAAAAAAGTTCTTCCATGTTTTTCCACTTCTATTCTTTGTTACTTTGCACAATAAGTAGCTTCATTTTCTAACTTCTTTTCTACAGAAAACATGTAAAGAACGGGATGAATGACTTCTGAGATGAAAGAGAAGCTCTGAAAGAAAGAACAAACAAAAAGGAGCCAGAAGGATTGTATTGATGATTTATTTCATTCATTTAGGTAAACATTTTATTCAAAAATAAATTACCAGAGATATCTTTAAAAGGCAGACAGACATCGTCTCCAAACCCACTCGCCACAATCACAACAGTTTTGTAGCAGAATCCAAATATTCACACGTGTTTCTATGAACGTCCATCCTAATGTAAACCCTACAGCAGCAACTTATCGCTCTCTAACAAACCACAGACTGTTAAGTCGATCAAGAGAGGAAAAAAAAAAAAACAGCCACTGTGAACTGATTCACTATAAAATGTATACAAAGTTCATTTTACATATTTAATCCGACATACATGCCCTGTCTGTAATATGTGAACACAGAAAAAAAGAGACTGTACAGTACGAGACTGGCGCTTGAGGTGAGAAATACTGTGGATGGAATCGATGCAGAAAAGAGCTCAGACAGATGTGATGCAGCTGTTAGTGTGTCGACTACAATACACAGGGGAGCGTTCAGATTCCTGTTTAGTTGTCGATTTAAAGGAAGCTGAACTGGCTGATTGTACGAAGAGTCAGGTGATCTATTGTCAGAGTGACATGAGTTCACTAACACGACTCTCGAGTCTGTCAATTCAACACAAAGCTGCAGCCGGCAGCTAATTAAACAGGTGAGAAGCTGTTGGGTGAAGCTTAACGTTCATCTGACAGATACGATTATATGAGTGTGATCAATCTTCTTACTTAACTCTTGCCAAGAAAGCACATAAACATTGTCCACTATTCCTTTAAGAGAAGTTTCAGCTAAAAAAAAAAAGAAAGAAAAAGTTATACGTCTTTATTTCTCCAAAAGCAAAGAATCAAACTTATGGCCTCCTATATAAAAACAAAAGAAAAGCAGAGGGGAGCAGCCAGAGCTGAGTGTTGATGTGATGTGATAAAAGGCAGTGGAAGAGACAATGGTTTGAAATGACAACCCTCTCTGGCTGCCCGACTATAGCTGGGCGCTAAAAGCTCTTACACAAGCTCAACGCTACGACTCAGCAGCTCCTAACAGCGTGCAGAGGGCAGGTCTGCTACCACACACACACACGCACACACACACACACACTACAGGTCCGATAAAACACGTCAGTTCTGAAATTAAAAAAACAAACACAGACCCAGAAGTTCGGCTGAGAGGCCCCCGCAGCTCTCCTCAGTGTTACAATCACAGAGTTATTAAAGGGAGAGACAGATGTGTGCAGATGCTCTGTCCTGAAGCAACCTGAGGCCAGTTTGATTATATGAATGCACCTGGTTCACACACATACACTCTGCAAGTTTAGTGAAGAAACAATGAATGAAGCAGGCAGGAGAGTGAGTGAGCTGCTAGAGCGTCAGAAGGAAAAGCAGACAGAGATTTGATTTCTTTAAAAAAAAGCCTCTCCAGCTCGTCCACGATTAGATTAGTACAGTTCATTTACTTTTACTTGGTAGAACCAGTGAACGAACAAACAAAAACAATCAATCAATCGCCTCATTCTTAGTTTTGTCAGTTGATTAGTCACTTGTGCTTGTAGGAAACGTTACTCAACGGGCTGAGGAGAAGAGAGGACGCTGAGCTCTGAACCGTCCAGCCTCTAAGACGTGACGATTCAATGCGGGGTTTTTTTGTTTTTGTTTTTTGTTTTTCAGTTTGCATCCATTGTTGATTTACAGCTGCCCACAGCGGTGTCAGTTTTCCCTGAATTACAGCAAAACAATCCTGAAGCGAGTTGCAGTCCGCTACCAGCAAACCTGTATATGTGTGTGTGTATATGTGTGTGTGTGTGTCAGCCTACAGTGTGTGTATTACAGCATCTATCACAGCGCGGTGGCACACAGGAGAAGATGACCTTCCTTCAGGTCCTGTTTTGGCAAGAGGCAGCGCTGCCGGCGGCGTGCGTCTCTGCTCCCGCTCCTTCTCATACTGAAGGTGCAGTTTCTGCTCCGAGGCACTGGGGGGCGATGGCGAGCAGGACACACACACACGCACCGCGAGGCCCAAACAAACAGGTCCACGCTGCTCATGTGAGAACGGGTCAGTGATTTAATGACGGGCGTTTGTGGATGAAGAGAAGGGGGTGGGAGGGGAGGAAGGAAAATATAAACAAAAGAGGGTCAAGCTTTGGTGTTGAACTAGTTCCACAGTTCTAGGACTGAACACATTGAGCGAGTGGGTGAGAACGGGGCGGGGGGATGGACATGACAGGAGGGAGATGAGGAGGAGGAGGAGGGGGGGGGGGGTGACGAAGAAGTGTCAGTGAGTCTTTAACTTGGTGTGCTGCGAGCCTTGTTCTGTCAAGCTGGCTCTGATTGAGTTAACCACCGTCTGTCTGACGTTGTCCTCCATATAATGTTCACTTAGCGGCTTCAAAACCTGCAGCAGACAAATAAAAAAAGGAGACAAAGAAGATTTCATGTGAGAACAGATGACGTCAACTCGGCTGAAAACCGACAGAGAAACTGAAAGACAGCAGGTTCGGGAAGAGAAAAAACATGGCAGGTAAAAGAAATTAAAACAAAACAGGACGTCACAACACGACTGAACAAAACCTCTTCAACTGAAACAAAAACACCGTCAACAAATAGAAAAAAAAGGAAAGTGTCTATTCTTTCCACATTGACCAGAATAAAGATTGTTAGAAACCGTTTTGGGCTGCGGCATCCTGAGGTGACTCTGGCCTGCCAGTGTTCAGAGGATTTCTGCGTCCGCATCCAGAGGTTAAAGTAACGATCCGGCACCGTGGGACTGAAAATGAGCAAGAAGGAAACCGGGAAAAAAAACTGCTGCGGTGGGTTCAGTGTGAGAATAAAATCTAGTCTCTAAGAGCGGCAGGCGGCCGGCGGCTAGTTGGTCTTCTTGTAGTTGTTGTTGTTGTTGTTGAGGGGAGTCAGAGCTCTGAGTCCCAGAGTCAGTCCTGAAGGGAATGAAGGGAGGAGAGTGGCGGGCCACGGCAGGCGCCTCGCCACGGGCGCCACGAGTTTGGAAAGCACCTGAGAGGAGGAGAGCAGGGAGGAACGGGAGAGTTAAACAAGGAACAGGACGGACGGACAGATAGATAGACACTGAGAGAGAGAGAGGACAAGAGGTGACAGAATCAGAGGAGTGAGGGAAAGGAAGGAGGACGCAGAAGTGCAAAAAGAAAGAAAAGAGGAGAGGCTAAAGGAGGAGGAGGAGGTGCAGGTTGAGTTTTGGCCATAAAATAATGTTTTTCTGTTCCTTACTAAACTAAAAACAATTTGCTATATATCCATGTGTATAAGTATGGATATGTGTATGTAGTATGTGTGTGTGTGTACATGTATGGGTGTGAGTATGAGTGCATAGTTACAAGTGTGCAGGTAGGAATATGCATGTTTTTTCCTTTAGATTGTACTGTAAGTATATGCGACTGTACATCTCAATGTAGATATATCTCATTTAGTTAGTTATTTCTCGTTGGCCTTATTGGGAGTGGGTGGGTGGGGTTGATCTGTTGTTTTGTGTTCTGTAACCTGAAAAAAGGCTCTAAATAAAGTGTTTAAAACAAAAACAACAATTTGCTGTGCTCATGTGGTTTGGTTGTTTCTCTGTGGACAGACGTCTTCACAAAAATAACCTGGAAGTGATAATATGGAATATTTTTTGCATGTACGCGATGTTTTGAAATCTAAAAAAGCTAAATGTTGATGCGTAGCGAGGAAAGGGAGTCAACCAAGGAGAATAACAGGAGAGGGCACGGAGAGGGGAAATCAGGCAGGAAGTTAAAAAGGGCAGATAAACGGGAACCGGCACCTCTCACCTTTCTAATCGTCTTCTGTGAAGCAGGGGAAGGGGAGAGAGACACAAAACAGAGAGAGGGAGAGAGGGGGGAGGTCAGAGGAAACACGAGGGCTGAGGTTGTGGTGGATCCCAAACACTGATAAAACTCCAGAGAGATAAGAAACACAAACGTTCACGCCGTCACACGCCGACCGAATCTGTGGTCAACAACTGAACCAGGAATGAGGAGAGAGCAGAGAAAAATAACAGGAGGTGCTGACAGAGTGTCGGAGGGCAAAGGAGGTGAGGGGAGGGGGCGCCGAAAGGTGAAATCAAACAATGGTTCTCTTGGTGAGATGCATGATGGGATGCAGAAGAAGGAAACCTGATAGGAGTTTGTTTCTCAGACTTTTTAACACCTTCAAATCAAAGGCAACAAAAGGAACTTAATGTAAAACTTGAATTAATAAAACAAACAAACAACAGAATCCGAAGGTGTTGACACACACACGCACAGTTAGATATTGTTATACGCTGGGAAAGAAAGAAAATGAAAATTTAAAACAATGCCACTCGTATCTTAAGCTTTAACTTCAACAAAAACCATAAACTAATCTCCCACTTTCCTCAGGTCAGATATTATGTTTATCGATGCAGCGATGATCCTTTAACACAACAGGACAACAGAACACACATCACATGTTGGAGAAACACACTCTACCTGCACACTGTAACACATTTCTGGTTAAATCTATACTCTTATTTTACCCAGTAGAATCTGGTTTTTGTTTTAATTGGAAAGTGCAGAGGCTATTTTTTTGTTTTGGTCTAAACCAGGGGTATCAAACGTGCGGCCTGCAGGATGAACTTGCCAAGTGTGAAAATTACATATTAGACAGAAGAGGCATATAAATATATTGTTGAGATTGCACATGTTTTCTCAAGAAATGCAGGTTGTTCATCATGTTTTGTCAAAGGACAGTTAATTAACTGTAAACATCTTAATAATGTATGTGTACTTCTTTGTAATAAAAGGTAAAAATGTAGCGTTCTCTTTGTTTATAAGTTATTATGCTATTATTTTACTGGTCCAGCTCACATCAGATCAAATTCCGCTGTTTGTGGCCCCTGAACTAAAAGGAGTTTGACACCCCTGATCTTAACAATATGAAGTTTGACCAATCCTGGATTAAAAAAATATATATATTAAACTTCTGGTGCAAATCATCTTATAACTGAATAATTTAACTCCTGACACTGTTATCCTTCAGATAACCAAACATAAACCTCATGTCACACACACAGCGACAACCCACCTGTTCCCAGAGCGTCTCGGCCACCAGGTCTATCAACGTTCCCACCTCCCGAAACTCTCCGGAGTACTTCACATACGCCCAGACGCAGAGCGACAGCAGCGCCACGCCCATGACCAGGTTAGCCAGCACCGCCAAGGTGCTCAGGCCGATGAAGCCCGTCACGCCGGAGACCACGTAGGTGACGAACATGACCGCGAACAGCGTGGCGGGCGTGCGCGCCGCGTAGAAGATGTTCTTGCCGTCGTTGTGTTTGGAGAAGTTGGTGAAGGTCTCGTCCAGCTCCGACTCCAGCTGGTTCTGGTAGCGCTGGCAGAACTCGTCGCCGCCCATTTTCTTCACAGACCGAAAGAAACGTACGGAGTGCTCGCGAAACTCCCCATGGCAACGCTCCAGGTCGCCCGGGGCGATGTATGGCTTGTCCCCGCCACAGACCTGAGGAGGAAGGACACGTCAGTGACTGAGGAGGCGGTGAAGACAGAAGACAAAACAATGATGTTTGAAGTTTTGTATGAGAAACTTGGAAATAATCGTTTCAAAGATGCATCGAGGTTCTTAATGGGACGATTCTGAATCGATGCAGTTACATCACATAATCGATATTTAAATTAAAAATAATTAATTCAAGTTTGATGATGATGTTCACATACACAGACAGTGATTTATTTTATTTTAAAACACTATGCCAACATTCAAGTTTTTCTTTGTGTGTTTAGACTCCAAGGAAGCTGCTGTATTGTGTATTATCTTATAATCGAATCGAACCGAATCTAATAACCGTAATCGAATTGAATCGTGAGGCCAGTGAAGATGCACACCACTAAAATTCACCAGGTCACATTTAGCAGGATTTTAACTATTCAGGGATCCAGACTGCCCCTGAATGGAGGCATTTTGCCCATAAAATTTGAGACAGTGCAAGTAAATTTTTCATCTATTTATGCATGTGCAATCAGTAAATTTGCCTCTTTTAAAGAAAAACTGGGGAAACATTGAAGTGGCGACACAAAGAATCTGTTATCTGTCATTACAGGTGTCAGGCCAATGTGTGTGAGGATCATGAATTAAAAGGAAATGTGAATATTTGCTTTGCAAGTTGATTTACAGTGCGAGTCCCTAAATTTTCAGCTTGTGCTTCTAAAATTTTAAGTTAGGGGGCCTCTGTGCTCCTGGTAAAAAAAACATTAGACTGGAGAGTCCTGCTATTCTATTAAAGTGCTGCAAGTTTCCTGTAAACAACACTGAAAGTGGGCCATGACTACGCCCTGGTGTCATTCTCAATGACATCTGATGGTCCCTGACTTCAGGTACCTTCATTATAACTGAAGTGACTGTGATTCATGAGAAGACGGTGATTCATGAGGATTGTGTAACACAGACATGTCCCTACCAGCTCCATGTTCTTGCTGTACATGTCTTTGGCTCCTGCCACAGCTGTCAAGTTGTTGGCTTCTGCTGTCGCCTGACAAACAGGAAAAAAAGAAAGAACAGGTTTCAAGATGAGAATTAATCCTTAAAAAAAACACACAACTCTTCAACGAATACTTCAAGAAGATCCTTCAGGTTTTCAGAGTGAGACCAACCTGCAGCATGGACTTTGGGTGAGGCAGCTCCTCACCTTGGTAGATCTTTATGTAAGCCTGTAGGAATGTAAAACAATACAGATGATCACACCAGTGTCTCATGGACAATGTTACTATATTCTGGCACAGTAACAATGGCTTAAGGCACAAAACTGGTGTCACACTCACAAACACAGTCGTAAGTCACTGTGAGTAGGAATAAGCACACCTGTGTTCTTCACTTCTACCCGTTATGTGTCCATGTTAAACTAAATGGAGGTTTGACTTTCCTCCTCTTCTATAGTGTATCAGATTTTTTTTATTCCACTGTGGCTAACTATCATAGCCATTTTTTCAATTTATTAACCCTAAGGCTTTTGTTTGTGTGTTGGCAGAGTTTATGTTCTGAAGCTTCATATTCGGCCTGTGATTTGTCAGTGTGAAAGCTGGAGAAGTAAAATCCTGCCGGACCTTGAAGTACTCGAGGAGATCTCTGCAGGTGACTTTATTTCCTCCGATCTCCTTCTCTACCAGTCGCTCTGGGGCCAGGAGGAGAGGCACCAAACTGGCCAGCTCCCTCTTAAAATCAACATCGATGTCTGAAACACACAAAACACACACACACACCTTGTCACACTGGAGCGCACATGACATTTTAAGCAGCAAGCAGCCTTCAGCCATCGCTCTTCATTATTCATTCATAGTTCATGTTCCAGTTTTCCCACCTTTCAGCCTGCCATCAAAGTACGGGTTGGTGGCCACCTTGAGGCCAGGATGCGGCAGCAGGAAGCAGCCGATGTTGGAGAAGCAGGAGTGGATGTGCTTCCTGACGTTTTGCAACTCCTCGTGTTGGTTCTGTTTGACCTGTGTCAGCAGACAACAACATACTCTTCTCAGTGGAAGTGAAAAGCTTATCTGTGTCACTGACTGATGAGCGACTATGCACACACATATCGTGCTGAGCAAATTTGTGCACGCCTGAACAGATAATGTCATTAAGTATGTTTGCAAAGAGAGGTGTGGTGTCTGTGTGTGTGTGTGTATATGTATTGTGCGGCAGGAACAGTGAACCTGTGACCTGCTCCATAAATGTGCAGAAGTATGTTGAATAAAACCAAACTGCCAACTTGATTAAATACAGTTGTTCACACCTGTAGTCTTTTATCCAGGAAGGTGTTGCCTCCCTCCAGGCCGTAGTAATGTTCATAGGGATAACTCCAGTCCCGAATCAGGAACATCAGGGACTGAAACACAAGCAACATTATTTTTATTTTGGGGGAAAAGAATTGATTACAGCGAAATCAGATCATGTCATTAGATTTCTATGCTTAAATATTTAAAAAAGAAAGACAGACAGTTCCTTGTTGTCTATTCTAATTGAAATCATATTTTTCCATTCTGCTCCGATCACTTGCATGCACACTTGGTTAGCAGAAGCAGCCAGTACCTGGAAAGGTTTCAGGTAGATCTCCTCCATTGCCAGACGACCATATTCTGTGAAGAGCTACATAAAAATTAGAAAAACTAATTAGAGCCAGAAAACAGAGAGAAACTGTAACAGACTCTGGAGCTGCTTTTGAGACAAACCTGCAGATGCTGCAGGTCGTCCTCCTGTATGTTCTGGGACAGATTGTACACCTGAAAAACAAAAAGGAACAAAACAATATGAAACATAAATGTTGATAATCTAAGAGAGAAAAACAACGGTACATAACGGTTTATTCTCAAAACAAAATGTGCTTTACGTCACACCTGTACGGAGCTGGTCATCGTGCTGAGGGCGAACACAGTAGCACAGTCCTTTATGGTGGTCTGGCAGTCAAACGCTCCCTGAGTGTCGACCAGGAGAACGGCTACCTGTTGGGACAGGATGCAACAAATGTATCATCATGAAATTCATCTTGTAGGCAGGCAGAGTGTGTTTTTATGTGTATTTGCTTTGTGAAATTTTGATCCAACTATGTATAAAGCACACAAGCACCTGCTCCTGCATTGTGTTTAGGCCAAGAGAGAGCCAGCACAATCTAAGCAAAAACCAACATGAAAAGTCACTGCATATCTGTAAAGGGAGTAAATCTTTGGAATAAACTTGACTATGAATTAAAAGACTGTAGCTCAATCTACAAAAAAAAAAAAAAGTATAGATCCAACAAATATACGGCTATATCATTACACATTGGAGAACTGGGAAGTCAAGCTTGTTTGTTCTTAGTCTTCTCTTTTGTTTTGCAAATACAAGCCATAATATTTATTCTGTCCGGTTTTTTGCTTCTTATTTTCATAGCCTACACCTTTTTGGTCCATGTTTTACTGAATCAATGCATTTCACCCCGTGATAAGTTGTTCTTAATTGACCAAAAATAAACTTAAACTCAATCTAGCAACATTTAATTTCACATGAGGTTCATTTCAGGACTTTGTGTTTTGTTTGTCTACCTTGCTGCCGTCTGGCTTGTCGACCACAAACACTTCGCTCCAGATCTGAATTCCTGTGGTCTCCCTCTCGCAGCCTCCCCTCCAGGTGAAGCCTGTCAGGGGCTCATCATCACCCCCCATCCACGTCTCACCCTGAAGGAAGAGGGGGGGGAAAAAGAGGAAGAGAAATAAGGGAAGAGATGAGGATTGGGTAAGAGAGCAAAAGACAGACAGACGATCAACAGGGGTCGAGAGAGCAAATACAGTATGAGATAATGGTTCGAGAGGAGGAGGAGTGGAGAAAAAAGGGCCACAGGTCAATAGACTGAAGTTCACAAGCTTTTGGCTCAGATCAATACATGAGGAAATGTAACTTCACCAATAGCTGCTGCTGTACTTTATCTTGAAATCACCCTCATCAGAGAAAAAAAAAAAGAGTGTGTGTGTTTGTCTGTGACTGATCCAGAAAAAGTATTTAATGTGTTTTTAATCAAATATTGTCATGACATACATACACTAGAGTGTTGTTTCCCTTTATTGAGTGTGTAAAGAAGTTAAATCTCTAGCTAATCATGTTATATAAGTACTTTTCTCTTGTCAACCTGTCTGACTAGCCCATTGATGTCACACTTGGACACCCGCATTGCAGCATTGGATTTTTTTTTTTTTCTTGTCCCAAGGGAGTCGTATACGGGGAGGGAACTGGGATTATGTTTACGAGAATTGATATGTTTGTATGTATGTAAACTTTTGCCTTTATAACCGAAAATGCCTTAAAGTTATTTAAAAATAATAATACTGTCATCATGGTGTCTAACCCCCTCCAAACAAAAACAAAAACAAAAAAGAAGCTTCAACTAACAGGAACACTTTGTGCCCGGGCCTGGCATATGGAGAGAACCACAAACAGGAAACGTATAAATAAGGCTGAAGAGCAAACACCTGATTTGCAACTCAAAACAAAAACCAGCACTGATTCCTGGTGACGACATCACATCACAGCGGATCTCTCTTGCATAACTGACCACTATCTTATGACCGGGCAAGATGATAGTTTGTCATTTGATTAAAAACAAAATACCTGCAGTGCAACGATACTCCACATAAACACATGTCTGTGGTTTACGATTTACTGCTCTGACTGTGGTACAGTATATAATTCAATATAAAAGAGGCACGGGGTGAATAAATAGCCTCGGTGTGAAGGGGAAAAATGTGAACACGTGCAGATCTGGTCAGACTTGCATGAATAGCCGTGTTCATGCTGCCCAACAGCTGTGAGAAAGGGTCGTTACATTCCTCCATCTTTTCTGTGGGTGTACGCAAGTGAGTGTAAGGTGATACTGGCTGATCCTGTGTGGCAACTAAGCTGCTGCTGCTGCTGCTGCTGCTGCTGCTGCTGCTAGAAGCACTGGAGAACTAGTTGTTGATGTGTCGCACAAAGTTATTAGACCTTCACAGGAGTGCGTCTGCGTGTGTATGAATTATATGGGTATGTAAATTCACTGCTTTGTGAAAGTTGCATGTCACCAACAAAAGGACAGACTCTACACACACTCTCTTGAAAAGACAACATAATTACTCTGAGCAATAAAGAAAAGTACAACACTTGTGTACCTAACAGGTGGAGACTTGTTAAACCTTTCTTGTTTTATTGATGCACCAAGTTCGTGTTCATCTTATTCACCCGGCTGAGTAAGAGTCTCAGTATGAGACCCGACAGGAGACACTTGTCTTTGCTTGTCACACACGCTGTGATCTCATCTGCTGCGCGTCATCTAGTCCACCTGTTCTCACAATCTCAACCGACTGCAAACGTTACAAAATAATATTAAGGCCCCACAGGAGGCGGCACGAGCTGTGGTAGATTCACTTAGCACATGTAAACACCCCTCCAGCAGGGGACTCTCACGACTGGTACAACTGAGAATAATTACCTTGAATGAACTTACGACACTGTGTACCAACTTTAAAAGTACACCTGTCAAGCCTGATGTAACACAACGGTTCCAACATGGTTAACTTTTATGATGCCTGTGATATTCAGTTTATCATTTAATTGTCTTTGAGCATTGAGTTCATAGGGAGTGGTGATATCGAGCTACCCCCTGTCCTCTGTCACCCTCATATTTGAAAATAGGGAGGACAAAAAAAGTAGAAACACCTCTAAATATAATACCTTCTCCTATCACTTTAAAAATATAAACATATTTGATTACAGTATTGCATTACAGTACATTGTAGAGCAGGGGTGTCAAACGTGTGGCTTGCGGGCCAAAACCGGCCCACCAGAGGGTTCAATCCGGCTCATGGGATAAATTTGCCAAGTGTGAAAATTACAGAGACAGAAGAGGCATAATATTGTTGAAATTGCAGGTATTTTCCTCAAGAAATTCCAGGTTGTTAAAAAATGTTTTGTAAAAGAATAGTTATTAACTGTAAACATCTTATACTTGTACTTCTTTGCACTAAAACAAAGGGAAACATTTAGAGCCCTCAATATTTATAGGTTATTATGCTATTATTTTAATTGTCCAGCCCACTTGAGATCGAATTGTGCTGTATGTGGCCTCTGAACTAAAATGATGGGATGGTTGCAATAAATGCATCATATGTAAACATCTTTAAATGGTATAGGAAATGAGCAGACAGATATATGGTTAAAGCAGATATCAGCTTCACGGCCGTTTCGGCTAATGCTGCGTTCAAGGCAGGCTTTTGAAACCGTAAGTTACAGCTTCAAGTCACAACTACGACTTGGTAGCGTTCCAGGTAACCCGTAGCTCGTGTTTTTACCATCCTGTTGTCTGTGAAAGTTCCCTATAACGGCCACTCGTAACTTCCGACCCGTGAACTCGTACCAGATCCAACTGGTATGACTTCACAGGAAGGAAAAACACAAAGTACGAGTTTCTTTGAACGCACCATGAGTTAGCAGCCCCCGCCCTTGTCAGGCATCAATTGGTCCTCGTGCTACGTCACCACATTCACGCGCATCCCTTGGCTGCACACACAGCCCTTCATGCCGTTCTCTCTCCTCATTGGATAACACTTGTATCCCACAAGGAAAATTTTCTCCTCGGGTTACAGCAGAGCAGAGTGACGGAGAGACTCGTGTTTAGGCTGAAATACTTCATGTAAGTGATTGCTGACGGAAAATAGGACTATTTAGGACTTATATTAACAAAAACATTCCACTGATATCTGCTTTAATATACCGTATATAGGTTTGGTTGGTCTAGTCCAGGGGTCGGCAACCCGCGGCTCTAGAGCCGCATGCGGCTCTTTAACGCCGCCTAGTGGCTCCCTGGAGCTTTTTCAAAAATGTTTGAAAATGGAAAAAGATGGGGGAGAAAAATATATTTTTTGTTTTAATATGGTTTCTGTAGGAGGACAAACATTCTTAACGTTTTCCAATGCTGTAAAAATGTGTAGAATAAATATTCAATTTCAACATTTCTGTCAACGAATATTTACGTCATAGCCTGCGACACAGGTCTCTATCAGCAGGGCGGGATGCCAGGCAGGTGGCTGTTGTAAACAAACCAGCGGATGCGTGATGGGCGATCCCAAAGGAAAAAGGAGAAAAATAACTGAGGAGAACAGAGGATTTAACGTTTCTTGGACCGAATCATTTGCATTCATTGCCAATGCGGAAGGATTGCCTGAATGTTTGCTCTGTAGCGAGAAGTTGTCCAATAACAAAAAGAGCAATGTGGAAAGACATTTTCAGGGAAAGCATGCCACATTTGCAGCCGAGTACCCAGTTGGGAGTGAGAGAAAAAGTGCGATTGCATTACTTCTGCAGAAATTAGAGGAGCGGAAAAATAGATTTAAGAAGTGGATTGCATCTCCAAACTCCACTACTGGCGGCATCGCGCAACAGAGTAGTCACGTGGTGAGTCGTTCTCTACAGAATGCACTGCAGGAAAAATAAACATTTAATCATGAAGGCTCATTATGTATTTGTAGTTAATTTAGTCATTTTGATAAGCTAATATAGCTACTATACATACAGCATGCGTTGCCTTCATTATAAGGGTTATATAAGGCTTTTAATTTTTTGCGGCTCCAGACATATTTGTTTTTGTTTTTTTTGGTCCAATATGGCTCTTTCAACATTTTGGGTTGCCGACCCCTGGTCTAGTCCAAATAGTGTTGAGTAAGAGAGAGAGAGAAAATAAATTGTTGTAATTGCCTCCAGTCTGCTCTCACCAAGAAAGTGGCCGCTACACTATACAAAATTCATGAAGTGAATAACTTAACGTGTCTTTGTATAAAAACCGCTGTGATTCTTCAACAGATCAATAGAAACAGTATGAAAACCACGCATCACCTCACCTGACAGTGCATGAACCGCAGCATGAAGTCCAGCAGGAAGGACTTGCCCTTGCGGAAAGCACCGGCCACAGACACAACCACTACGTTCAGGTCCTTCACGTGATCTTGCAGCAGGATCTTCTCCAGCGCCGCGGCGTCCAGCTCAAAGCTGTGCTCATCCTCGTTGGCCAGGACGATCTGGATGGGCCTGGCCTTCTCTTCCTCTATCACGGCCTGAGGAGGGCATTAGTTTGAAATCAGTCAGACAGACAGCTCTCGAGGGCATTGAGAGTGGTTCATGTGATACCACTGTGCTGACGAGGCAAGTTTGATGGAGGAGATGGAGGAACTGAAAATTACATTGAGGCAACTCAGACAACAAAGCAACAGGGAGTCTGGTAGAAAGCAAAGACGCAGCTTGAATTCAGGATTTTCTGAGTAGAAGAGCAGAATATTTGTTTTTTTTCCCCCTTGAGAATAAAAAGCCTTGGGGATATTAGGATAGTTTGATAGTTTCAGCTTCTACAATGTGTTCTGCTGCTTATATCATAGTAAAGTAGGTTTGGAAAAAAGCTACTTGAGGAATTCACTAGACTCAGTGAAATTATGTTCTTTTCTTTACAGATCAAACACCTCCATGAGAAATCCAGGAAACAATTTTCAACAACAACACCAACTGCTTTTAATGAATGGTCTTTAAAGGGAAAGTTCAACATTTTAGCGAATTCACCTACTGCCATAATCCCAATAGTCATAGAGGTGGGTTCATTACCTATCGGTGCATGTTGTTTTTAGATCGGCGGGGCAGAGACGCGAGCTGCTCAGCAAACACAATGGAGGTGAACGGTACTTTTGCCTTTCCCTCTCGTAATGTTACATGATTTTTTCATAGCGTGGTGAATGTGCAGGTCATGACTTCTCCAAAAGAGCGTTTTGGAGTTGTTGGATTGTGTATTTGATGAGTTTGATGAGGGACAGGGGACATTGTATCGTTCACCTCTATTGTGCTCGCTGAGCAGCTCACGTCTCTGCCCCGCGGATCTCAAAACAACATGCACAGCAATAGGCAAATTTGCCAAAATGCTGAAAGAAAAAACTATCCCTTTAAAATGTTTGGTTTGTAAATGAAAGTGTGTGCTTGTCAGTAGAAAACAATTTGAGAGGAAATGCATCAACTCTTCACCTCATCTTCGTGAATCCCTTCATCTGGTGAGGGGGTGAGGCTGGTGTTTTTGCCCGAGTTCGAGGACGTCCTCCTGGGAAGAAACTCATCCTCCAGGTCTTCGGGCTTGGCTAAAGGGGGCTTCTGTTTATGCCGAAAAATAGGAACATCTTCCACACCGCTCAAGCCTTTGGAGAAGAAATAAAGAAAGTAGAGAGAAGAAAGATAAAGTTACACTGATACACAAGTCCATGCTGCATGTTGGTGTTGCTGCATGAGGGATGTAAAGTGAGGAGGAGGAGGAGGAAGAGAGGAATGTGGAGCCGGGGTTATGTGGTAAGAACAAAAACTGCTTTTCTAAAGGAGCGAGTTTCATTGTAGTAATTTTGGTTATGTGAGAGACCGACTATTGTTTTGAGTTAAAGAGAACGTGTAATGCCCTACATGGGTCAAACCATGGACAGGAATCTTTCCAGCATACTGTGCTGCTGGGCTAAATACTTTTATCCACTCTGGTCTACCCATCTAGGTCAAGCTTGAAAATAGCCTTGCACTGAAAAAGGACATAAAAAAAGTGGCAACAAGGACAGTGTTTTCACTTTTTTCCCCCTCTCTCTCTCTGTTTTTCTGATGCATCTGTAAAGGTCTTTCCCTTGAATCTAAAGCACATGTTTCTCTTCAAATGTCATCATCTCTCAAAGTCACAGTGCCACAGCAGCAGTTTACTAACACAGTACCAGATGAGAAGCCTGTTACTTTCAGAGCTGCAGCTTACAAATATTTGATGAATTTGCGGATGAATGGTTAGTCTATAAAATTTCCCAACAAATTTCCTAGGCAATCTGTTAGAGAAGAGGGAAAAAATAGCTCATAATCCAGAAACTGGGACAAGGATGATCCTTTTTTGTATTTTTTGGCTTGAAATATGACCAGTCAATTATCTAAAATATTATTTTTCTGTAGATCTATTGATTAATGCAACTCTTCATCATCCCCTGCTTTCTATCCTTAAGGAAAATGTGTTCACATGACACCACTGGTGCAGATAAATACAACTTCCACGGCCACGTACCTGACATGAAGTCTACTCAACAGGTAGAACAACACGTAGGCAAGGCTACTACACATTTGCTCATTCAAATACGTCAATGATTATCCATCGGAACGTACCAAGATGTGGCTCCACCACATTCAAATCAGGTTTCAGCAAAGCAGCAGGAACGATGCCTTTCAATTTGGTTTCTGTCCTTGTTAAAACACAGGACTTGTACCTTCTGTCACTGATGTCCACAGGGTGTCCCAGTTATAAAATGTAGCTTACACATCTGAAGACACCAGTGCTACAAGCTTATGTTAATATCACATCACACACACACAGACAGACCTTGGATACACCACCCGTAACCAAACACACTCTGATGGCAAATCAAGATGGCACACACGATAATGAAGACATGCATTTGGAAACTTTTAATTTACCCTCCACTAATTGACCCTTCGCCAACTCCTCCCACAAACGGCTATTGTCCAATCCTACGTTAGCAACCGTAACTATAGGCCTGGCAAGCTTTCCGCAGTGAGTCATTACCTTGCTTTTGTGGACACATTTTGAGACTAAAAACGAAAAACATTTGTTTGTAGAGAAGGATGTTGTTGCTGCTGCTGCCACTACGGCGGTGGCGGCGGCGGCAGCAGCAATATAGAGATGTTCAGATACGAGCGGACTTTTTTTTCGACTTGAGCAAGTGTAAATATGGGGATAACCATATGTTCACCTCCGAAATGACAGCTGTACTTTTAGGGCTTTTACCTGGGCTTTTAGGCGAGGGATCCTCCAGGCAGGGACTGCTTTCACTGACTGATACAGCGGTGGGAGAAAAAAAACAGCAGCCAAAGCTGTATGTGGTTCACAATCGCCCCAAAACTTGCAGTTTGACAATGTTTCATGACCAGTGAGATGACCTAAGTCATCGTGGGTTGATAGACGGTAAAATTACCGGTCCTTACGGCTGCTCTGTACATTGTCCAGTCGTGTCGTTGAACAGATGTTTTATCCTCCTGCGTGAGTCACGTCACTGAAAACTATGAATGATCTTTGTGACTTCTTCTCTCTATTATCTCAGAACAGTTTATCCAGAAATTTGCTGATATTTCCTTTGAAATCGATACCAAATATTGCCAGGAGCATGGCTGGGAGTGAAAGCTTGCCCGCCGTAGCAACAGTAACCAAGGGGGCGGGGCTTACGCGAAGGGTCAATTAGCCACACAGATGCTGATTAGGGCTGCAAGCAACTACTGATAATTGTCATTACCAGCTACCTGCTGATCATTTCCTCAAATTCTGCCCCCTGGTTTATTCATCTTCTAAACCATCTTCAAACCAGTTTTGCCCAAACTACAGTTCAAAGACATTCATTTAACAAAATATAAATAAATCCACACAGGCGTGATTAAATATTGTTTTAGTTATCATCTAATCCAGGGGTATCAAACTCATTCAGGGGCCACAAACAGCGCAATATGATCTCAAGTAGGCCGAAAGTGCCTGTGAAAAGTTCTTGTAGTTAAAGATAAAATGCATCAAATTGCTTATTTTTTCCAATATTGTACAGTCTGAATAATTAATAAGAAAAAAGTTGTCGTCCATGCACAAACAGACAACTTTAAAACTGGATATTGAAACATCATCGACCTGCAGAGTGCTGCAGATCCCCACAGTGCAGCAACAATGCTGAGCTGCTGTTTGAAGAGCTGCTGTAAACACTGGTGCAGTTACAGTAATCTGCTCAGCGCGCACACACACAAACACACACACACACACACTATTAGCCCTGCATGTTTCCTCAATCTGTGGCAGTGCAAGGTTCCCATCCAACCCGGAGCAGCACTCAGCAGGATGAAGTGGCACACAGACTGCAGCCATAGAGGAGACTCACACAAAGACACTATTCTGCCCGGGCTGCGAGCGAGGAGTCTGTGCTGCAGCAGAAATGTGTGCGAGGGAAGAAAAAAAAAAAAAAAGCACAATAAGTAGCAAGGAGGCATAAACAGCCCATGAAAAACCATTAGCTTTGCTGATATGCACTCACCATTACTCTCACACTTCATGATAAAGTGGCTGATGCACTTGTCCTACTCCTCGGCTTTCAGAAAAAGGAGGGCAGGACTAAAATTAGCCACTTTATTTTTTGTTTTAATCTTATGGAGGCACTGAGCAGATGTTAGTTGCCTGGCCTACATGTTTTCTTGCCCATACACTCCACACACACACTCACAGAGAAAGTTACGAATGAGGGATGAGTTTGTGCAGTACGACGCACACACACACATCCACTTCCAGATCTGATGGGCTCCTATCTTTAACTATGCATGGCATGAACAGTGTGCGTCTGTGTGGAAGCCAGCCTACATCTCAGCACTGCGTCCCAGATCAGCTCCCCTTTCCCTTTCCCTGGACTCCTGCACTTATTATACCTGACGCAGACTTTTGATACGGCCTTGGTCCACTTATCTGGAGCAGCTGTCTAAATACGGGAGGTTTCACACTTTAAAAAAGGCAATTTCACTGGCCTTTAAAAGAGGTTTAGTGAAGTGTTAAATTGAAAAAAGCCATTGGGAGTAAAGTTGCAACACAGAGAAAAATACTCAGCAAGAAAGATTATGCAAGATATTTGCAGATTCCCTGTAAATTACAACAACGTTTGACATTTTCATTTGGAAAGCAATGGAGAGGACTGGCACTTTAAGTATTTGGAAAGCAGGCACAATTTATGCAAAAATCTCTACTGTTGCAACACTGATCATTAATGCCAGAGCTTCTCAAGCAGGGTTTCAACATGCTCCTCTAGCCTTCCTTGTGACTCTCACAGGCTGCGCATTTAAAGTAATTTGGGGGGAGAAATTGTGTTATTTAGTTGTTTATTCGATGTGGAGACAAGAAGACCGCTGCAGAGGCTGAGTTTATGAAAGAGAGCAAGCAAGCGATCGACTGTAGCTGATTAAGATGCAGGTGCACTGACTTCCCTGCCTGCACACCAGCAGCACTCAAACGACAAACCTGACTCGGCCTCTTTGGACCCGAGTCAAGCAGGGCAAATGTTTAGTTGCAGCAAGAAGCAGGCCAATCGGGAGTCTGTGTGAGGACAAAGTCAAGATTAAGAGTGGACTCGGTCAGTGAATGGTGTTTCCACAGAGTCAGCTGACTTGGATGAAAGTAGACATAAGGGTTATCATGATAAGGGACTCCTATATCAGCGATGAGCCCTGGAGAATGACTATTAACCATTTGCTTACCAGACTGGACAAGGTTCAGAGAAGGGTAGCAGTATGTTAATGAGTAAAACTGGCTGGTTTTCACAATATACTGAAGCTACAAGGGAAAATTGCTCTCTTTATTGATTAATCTGCAGATTGTTCTGTCAGTTAAGAAACAGGCCTGTGTCTGTGACATCTTCAGATTTGTCCAACCCAAGCTCCTAAACTGAAAGGAAACTGTACTGTATCACTTTAGATAAGCCACATCATTTAGAGGCAGGAAGTAGCTCATTTCCAAGTAAATTTAGTTGGCTCTATAAAGTGCTTGTAATGCTTTAGGCTAAATCCTGTTCAAGGATGGCAGCACTGTAATGCGGCGAGAGATCAATATTTATGCGGTTTATGTCATAGTTTCTGAAAGAAAACCCTAAAACCATAAGCTCAAGCTTAACAAGCCACAAAGGGGTCATTTTCTTCTTTACTCTGAAAATCTTGGGAAAACAACATCATATTCCTGTTCACAAACTAACATTAAATCCACAGTTCCAGAGTTTATTTTGGATGTATAGACGTTTGAAATAGTCAAGCTGGACTGAAAAAAAAGTGCTGTCTGACCAACAGCAACAAAACGTTTCAGTTTCACTACAATGTGTGACAACCAAAAGCATATTTCCTCATTTTTGAGAATGATATCTGTCATTTATTGTTGAACAATTGACTGGGATAATATTCAATACAAAATTTAATTGACCACTTGTTACAGAGCAGATGCTCCCCTATATAGTATCTTACATTACCAGACTGCTGAATTCTCATTAGTATTTGGTGATTTGGTCCTATCACTTGCATTGATCAGAGCTAATTAAACCTGTTTCAGTGGGAATGTGAGCACCTGACAAGTGTTTAAAAGACAGACTTGTGATAATAGTGTGAACTTCTCCTTGAAAAGACTACACACTAACACATCTTGTTATATTCAGTGGACAAAATTAGCCTTGCAATTACGGGGATAAGTCTTCTCCAGGCAAACTGAACAGACTAATAATAGACCACTTAAAAATATCCGAGTCATTAGTGGGATGAGAAGATTAACGTATGTGAAAACCCCTTTACAGCAAACTGTACAAGCTGGTAGACAGTTACAAAGTACACAAAAGGAAAAGGAAACTAAAGTACACAAAGATGTAGCCTACATATGTGAATTATTATATTTTTAGTTAGTCTTATTCTATTTTATCTTATTTTCTTCTGTTCTCTTTCATTTTAGTATTTATTTAGATGCTGTTCACCTCTATATTAATATATTAATCACACTTTTTGTTGATTTTCCTCTTAGACTTTATTATTGTCATTGCACAAACAACGAAAATGGTTGCAATCCCATAGGTGCAGAAAGAATAAATAGATAAAAAACGTATTTTCTTTTTTTATTATTATTATTTTTATTAATCTCACACACACCATAGCTACTATTGCACATTGGTTTAAGGTGCATTCAGGGCATCAACGGCTCTTGTCTTTGGTATTTGTCCTTAAGAGCCCTGTAGCCTATCTCCTGCCTGATGGCAACAGCTCAAGGAGTTTGTAACGAAGGAAAATCAATAAAAGGATCAATAAAGTAATTCCTAATCTGAACAAAAAGGAAACTACTGGCACGCGTTATGGTTGGCAGGCAAGCACACGGATAAACCCCGCCGGTCCTGGTCCTCCTAACCCTAACCCTAACCCGGGGCCAGGTGAAAGTGACGGCTCGGTCGGACACAAAATGAGCCGACAGGTGTCGCGTTTGAATTTTTGTATCCGGGTCAGAATTAGTTTTCAAACCCCAAAGAGTCCCACACAGCGAGAGAGAAACAGAGAGCATGTTTTCACACCACCAACGTACTTCCGTGTAGTTAATTTTTAAAATAGTTTGAACGGTGTTGATGACGTTAGTTTAACGGTCGAGTGGAGTGTTGTTGTAGCATGGTAACCACGTTAGTTAGAACACCGCGGGTCTGGTTTCCAACTGACAACACACACAACACTGGCTAACGGTAAAAGCTTTGGAGAGTTTGCCGAAGACAAAGACAGACAGAAACAAAAACACTTTACATTTTAACTCCCCCTTCAGCTCAGCTCGGGCTTCTTGTCCCCGTATCGGTTCACGTACACACTACACACACTCGGACACTCGATAAAGTCAATAGCCGCTGTTTACCTTCGTCAACGGCTCGGCTTTTGCGGCTGGACTCGAAGTGATTTCTGCTCCTCAACCCGCTCACCTCCGCCATCTTGGACTACTGATATCTGTGGCTGACGTCAGAGAAGCTTCTTTCTTCCCTTCATACTGCCCCGCGAGGCTGCCGCAGCTGGGTCAACTACACAAGCAGCATGCACGCTAGTTGTTGTTTTTTTTTTCTTTTCTTTCTTTTTTCTTTTTTTATTTCACCACATTTATACTCATGTATGTTTTGTAAATACTCTTTTTTTTTGTAATATACACCATCCTCACATGAGTTTTAAATTACTTTCTATTGCCTGCGGTTCTGAGTGCAGGGGCGTAACAAAGAATTCCGGACCCCTGTATGGATATTGCCCCAGGCAGGGAACCAAGGTCATATCCTGTATTGTTTTTGAAAATGTGGGTGTTTTAGCAAAGGAAATGCATTTAGGTCTAATTCACCAGATTTTTTATTTATTTATTTATTTTTTATTCTCTTGATGTCCCATAATCTCACAATAATTTAGACTTCTGTAGTAGGGAGTGGGGAACCATTATATATTTTAACACTATCACAGTAAGTCAGTAGATTTAATGGTACATAAACAACTATAAGTAATGTTAAAGGGTTATTTATAGTTAATTATAGTATAGTCAATAATTGTTGTTGCAATGTAAAATCAACTTTCAATAAAAGAGAAGATAATATGTTTTTAAATGTAGGCCTATAACAGCGTGGGAAACTTAGAATAGCCTCATCTTGTATAAGATTATGTTTGAGAAAAAAATCTTTAGTCATAAATTAGCTACTCATTTAAAAACTCAGCTAACCTGTGTCTTTGTCAGGACCGACTGGGTGTGTTTCTGTGTTTTCATTCTGCTTCCTGTGACACTTGCAACTCCCTGGCAACACAAACAACATAAGCAAACAGTGTGACTACCATCACATTATTATTTTATCTTCTTTTTTTATTTTTTATTTATTTGTTTGAACCTGTTCGATGCATGGGAATATCTGTATCCTCTTTTCCCACAACCACTTCAAACAACTGATTTGAGACAAGAAAGCACTCGATCACAGAAATCTCACTGAGAATCACTATAGCAACAGAGTAGTAAAGCGAATAGGTTTTCACTCTTCTTATGGGTAATTTAATACAGGGTACACTCATTCTAAGAAGAAAAGGTGAACTAATTGCTGGTTGTATTTATTTGTTTTTAAAATTACAATAGCCTATCTTATGGTCATTATTTTGTCTTCAGAGAAACCCATTCAACCGATGTGAGCCTCAACAACAACAGCAACATTGTCTTCCATCCCAAGAATGTGAGATAGAAATGTGTCAGGAAATTGGAGTCTACTCCTCTCTTGCAACACAGGTATGCATGATAATGAAAACAAGTCATTCTTATATAAATACTCATGTTTGGGCTCCACTGAATTGTTCTGCTCCCAGAGATGTGAGGTAAATAAATTGCAGAATTTGTTTTAGATTTACATCTGGTTTCGTGTTTTCTTTAGCCATTGGTGGATGTTAGTGGTGTCACAGGTCACCAGTCTATCATAGTCTCATTCACTTACATTTACACCTATGGGCAATTTAGTGTAATGGTTCACAATGGTAAACATTATGTCTGCTAAACACGAAGCAGAGATAAGCATTTAGCTCAAAACACTGCTCACATTGTTGCTGGTGTGGCTACAGACTGTAGTTATTTACTCACTGTTAACCACTTACAGCCACAGTATTTGTTTTGCACAATGAACCACACTTCCATCTTCTGTGTGTACTTACCGCCAGGGTTAATTTTGCTTTCACAGGCTGACTGCCCCCAATAAAGATAAGACCTATCTACTGTGTTTAGGCAGATATCTGTGATGCAGTAGAGATATGTTGTCCTCCACTCAACTAACTTTATGGTGTTTTCACATGCTCTTGGCGATGAGTACTGCTAAACAAAAAAAAAAACATTAACTCATGAAACCTCTTCACTTCAGTGGACACACTAGCGTCCCATGTTTACCCAGCTGTTCACATCCAGCATTATGCACTGACATTGTGGAGAGACTATCTGCTGACACCGATGCATAAATAGGAGGGCAGCTTTTCTTCGGGCCGTCTAATCCTATGTGAAATTCCACCTGGCCGGACTATGAAAGGCCCGGCCTTTGGGTTTAGTGGTTTGGAGGATGTGGGTCTAAAACCAATGAATGTGCTTCACAATATCAGCTCCGACAATGAATGATGAGGTGGTTTTGGTTTGCCTCTGTTTTCCATGTCCAACCCTGTACCATTATATAACCCTTCTCTAAATACAATTGTAGCACTAAATGTAATAATGAAGAAAGTAAACAAGTTTTAACTGATAATTCGTTGAAAGCTGTGCAAACTCCATCTGCTGCTGAGGATGATCATGTGATGCAGACGCTTTTGCCAAGTAGCTGATTACATTATTGAACTTCAACAAGTGTCTTTCAGCCCGTATAGCCTTGGGTTTGTCTGTTTGCCTTCGCTGCAGCAGTGAGGTGTGTTTGCTTTGGCATTCAGCTAATATAACTATTCATCTAAGTTGTGTTACCTAAGCTGCCTTTCACAGAGAGCGATCAAGGATATACCTTAACTCGTACTTCTATGACCTTGAGACGATTTTCATACAGCTAAGAAGACAAAGATGGAGGAAAAGTGAAGTGGGTGCTCTCAGAGCTTGTCCTAAATAACCCTGCTAATGAGCCAATCAAATTTCAGTTCACTATCTGTGACTGGGTGTCTGTGGAGTACTGGATCATCACTCTCTCCCTCTATCTCTCTCTGAGGGACAACCCCACATATCCAGGAGATCCCAGGGATTAGATGTGACATTTAGGAGTCACTGAAGGACTCTTATCTGTCCTGCACTGGTAAACACTCATAGTTACATAGATAGAGGTTCATGGCAAAGGACATTTCCTGGTTGTAAGTTTATATCATTTGTGTAAAGTTAGACTTGAAAGAGTCCAGACTGAGAGGATAAAGAAGATAGAGCATCTTCAATGCTCAGCAATTATATTTCTGATCAAACCTGTGTTAATTATAGGTCCTAACGGTTTAGTTGGACCCCAGTGACCTCCCCTCTGCTCAACCCCCTCCCCTATACAGTATAATGGATGAGGCTGACATAGTTAATAGGAAAACACACACAGAGAGAAAAGAAAAGTGTCCATCCATGGATGTAGGACTGACAGATGGAAAATAAATGTTTTTTCAAAAAGAGTGACAGAGAGAGAGAAAGAGAAAGAGAGAGATAGAGAGCAGCATGTTAATCTGTGTCAGTACTCTTCTATTCTTAGCCAGTCCCACCGGCCGGCAGAAATATGAGCGACACACACGTGATGACAAGGCCAGATAAATTTAGAGAGAGGGTCAGAACACGGTGGCCGAACCCGTCAGACCAGTACTGGACTCCAGATGTGTGGACTGGATGTATAGTAGTATGTTGTGTCGTTGAGTCTGGACGGTGCAGAGGAGCTGGAAGAGCGCAAACTGTTTCTACCTCGGATCCATTGTTGACTGATTATTCACCTTTGACCTGTTGTGTGCTGTTTTCCCACATCCATTACATCATTTTTGTTTACACCAGTCCCAGTCAGTCAGTTCAGGTGGACTTTACATTCGCTGTAAAGTAAATGTGCCAAGGCTCAGAAAATGCTGGAGACTGAGCAAATGGCTCCCTCTAGTGCCTACAACATGAAATACATTTCCTGAAGAGAGAAAGTTCACGCATGCTGTTTTGACCCTCGCTGGCCTGGCTCACAGAAATTGACTGATCTGTAAATAGCCTAATGCACCATACTGATTCCTATTTGTTAAATAAACATCTGTCACAGATTTTTGCAAGATATCTGACTGAATTCATCGAGCCTGCTTTGTCAAATTAACCCCCGAAAATAAAAATCTAAGATCACAAAAACCAACTGACTGCAAACGTGTCAAATATGTGAGAGGCAAACAAAGTGAAATTATATCAATACTCAGTCTTAAGAGAGCAGGCTGAATTTAGTGGGGCTGCTTAAGACTCAGTCATTTCAAATTGGTGTTAAAGTTTGGTTTTCACTTTAATATATTGAGCTAAAAGTGTATTTAGTGGTCACTAAATGCTTGACATACCAGTGTCTGCTTTTAATTCTGAATCCATACATACCTCATATGTTAAAATAGGATAATCCGATCAAAAGTTATAGCAGTTTACATGTTTTGCAGCGCCCCCTAGAGGCCTTTTTTTTAAATCAGTTTTTTATATGTTTGACACTTGGACCAAAATTGTTCTATAGACCTTTAACTTCAACTTAGAAGTGAAAACCAAACTTTAACATAGGTACATTTGAAATGACTGAGACAAATTACCCATGCACAAAACCCCACTAATATGTTTTCCACATTTATAGATAGATAAACTGCTTTATTATATTTTTTATAAGCACTATTATGTACATAGGATATCCATCTTGTATTACTGGATGCCGGTAACAGGTTACTTGGCCCTGTATATCAATATTTGTCCAATTTTAAGAGCATTTAAAACATTCCCTTATCTACCACATGGTGGCAGTGTAGGCCAGTGTGAGTTTTTTTGCAGCCAGTAAGTTTGAGTTGATGGTGACAGATTTCACAGCCAGTAGAGAGTAAAGATGATTATCAGTATGCACTGGGCAACTGTTTGTTGATATATAATATTTCTTCTTTGTCTTTTCAGTCTTATTTATATTTTTAGACATTAAGAGCTTTGAGCTTCAGCAGCTGCATCAGTGCAGCAACTAAATCAGCATTTTATCCCACACGCACGCACACATATGTCACCTCTTTTAAAACTCTGCTGTAGGAGTTTTCAATAAGACTGTGTATATGAATAATAATCAATAGGTCCCAACTTTCAAATCTAATCCCCTAACTTTTAAAACCTTTCTGCATTCCTTTGATAAAATGATTCCTCTTTTTTTTCACTGAAACTGGATTTTAATTTTCTTTTGAGGGAACTAACAATGTATTTCTATACAGGGTAACTTGACATTACATTCAACTCATACAATTCCATATACAGTTTCTCATGCAATGGTTTCTCTTGGGTTTAAAAGACCTGCAGTGTCATTTCAGAAAACTTGGAACGCAGAAATTCAATATTATGTATCTCATACCTTGTGTTTTCCACATTAACTGTTGCAAGTGGTAGGCATTATTTCTTTTTATTTACAGTTAAGGGTAATGTAGGAGTCAACTTTTCCAAAGGACCATAAGATAAATCTGAAGAATCGTGACATAAATAATAGGATAGAAAGGAAGAAAAAACAAATGTACTATTCTTTATTCTATAGTCTGTACTTTTATTGTAAAGTTTTGTCTAATTTAATAAAACCATCAGAGAAGTTATGAGTGCAGATCATTCTCATAACTTGTAAACACTAACTTGCCATATGATAAAACAGAAAAGAAAGACGCTAGACCTGCAACACACTTTGGGATGATATTTTTCCTCGGTTTATATTCTGCAGGTATTAAAGTAATTCAGGTATTAAAGTACAACGAGGCTTTGATGCCGACGCCTCACTGTGCTGCCTCCAACTCCTCATACAGTTTAGTCGGGTTGCTGAATCAACAGCATTGTTGCCAGGTTGTCATGGTGTCTGAGTGTTGAGTATCATGTCACGCGCCCCATCACAGCTGGACGTCCCTTTCTGAGCCCGCAGCCGATCCCATGGTCGCCATGACGTTTCTTACCTTGGCAACCACACCAGGCTGGCAAAGACGAGGGAAGCAGGAGAAGTTGGTGGCGTTGGGTCGCGGCCACAGTGTTTTCACAGAAACAGGGTGCAGCATCCAAACACTAACACTATAATCAAAGTTATTTTTGGACACAGTCACTGCAGAGGTTCTGTGTTTGAAGATCGATAAGTGTTTCTTAGTTAAAAGCAGGTTGTTTACTCATTAAAGTAAACTTTACTCAAGAGCCTGCCCTTTCACTTAAATTAGAGGTGTTTAAGTCTTCTCTGAAGACCCATTTATTCAACATGGCATTCAACTCAGGTTGAGGCAGAGCCCTTCTTGCCTTTTGCTTTTGTCATGTCCCAATGTATGCATGCATGTTTGTAAAACTGTTTAATTGTATAATTGTGTTGTATTGCTTTCGGTATTGTTTACCTGTAGCCTACAGCACTTTGACGACTTCGGTCATTTTAAATATGCTCTATAAATAAAATTTGACTTGACTTGACTTGACTATAAACATTGAATAAAAAAAGCCCACTTTTGTTTCTGTGATGATGTTTTGGTGGTTAATTTTAACAGACAATGCACATCACTGGGAAACAGTATGTGGACTATCTCAATTTAAACCAGGTATGTATAATCACCAGTGGTTGATCTTCTGATAAAAATTCACCTCCACAAGGCATCACCAAACAAAATATACCCAAAATATCAAAATACATGCAATACCAAATGGTCCCTTTAATCAAGTGCAGTATTGTTGATGCATTAACATGTAAACAGCATGTTGCTGCTGGATGAGTATTTTATTTGCTCCTGGTGGGTGGTTTAGATGATAACAATAAGACAATCATTATTATTTTGCACATAATCTCAATCTGTATGACCAACTAGTGTGGCTCTATTGTTGGGAGTGGATTTCCCCTTCAAATGTAGAGAAGTAAAAGTATACAGTAAAGTGCTATAGTATTCAAACTGTTTGCATATTTATTACTGTTTAATGAATCGTACTGAATTGTAAAGCGACTTGAGTTAAAGTCAGAGACACAACATTAGAGACTAGAAGTGATAGACCGGGACCCCGGGGCCTCTCCAGGGTCCCGGTGTCTCCGGGGCTCCGAGGTCTCACGGGCAGGAGCGTGAAAGGGAAAGCCAGAGAGGAGACTCCGAGGCCAGGCCCGGCTAACACACCAGCAGGGGCTCTCATCACTCTCTCCACACTTCTGCTGTCAGGGCTTTTGTTTCAGCAGCATTACTCACTCACAAGGCCCTGCATCCCAGGTAACTACACTGCTGAGCTGGTGCTGCTGCCGGAGGAGGGAGGAGAGACAGTACACAGACCTCGCTCAGTGTGCATCAACGAATGGCAACCAAAGACGAAGAAAAGGAGCAACAGTCAGTTAAAATATCAATCAGACAACATGAGAAGCAGATTATTACTCCACTGAATTTCAGAAGAAAAGCTTTGGATTGTGATATGTGCACAAGATGATGTTTAAACTCAGTTATTACTTTATTATTACAAATTATTATAGGAGAATAATACATTCATTCTTCTATTAGGTGTCTCCACAACCACATTTTTCCATGATGACACAGAAAGTGGAAACAATACTGTATCAACCACACTGTCATAACTGGTAATAATGCATATTGCTGGCTGTTGCTAAACAATATGAGACATTTCCTCATATAGTGGTTGTGCATAAGCAGAAAACAGTCTTTTAGTCTCTGTGTTTAACTTTCCAAATGCTTCTCATTCTGATCCAACAGCTGAACAATTCAGAAAAAAAATAGATTTTGTGTTTCTTTGAGTAGAAAAGTTTGTGCTCGCTGCTCCTCACATCCATCTCTGGTGAAAAGATGCGGTATAATAACAGGGTGCAGATTTGATTTCAGTTGTCTACCATAACCACCACGGCGCTACTCTTGATTTTAGCGGCGTCGTGTCTTCTGCTTTCCTTCACACCTTTCCATTTACTTCCACTGACTATTCAAATTTACAGCTTACCCCCCGGTGTCATGGCATATAGCAGAAAAAAAAGAAGAACCCAACTCAGTAAACAAAGGGGTAACATGTTGAACATCCTTGCAGGAATCACGCTGTGTTTTTTAAATGTTCCTTTTTTTGTTCTAAATGTTTTTGCATTTACTCAGTAATTATCTATGCTTTAATTCTCATCAACCAAATTTAAAATACCCTGAGTAAATATGATTGTTTACCACATTTTGCTGTTTCAAGACTCTTATCAATCATTTCCAAACAATTTTCTCTCAAACAGAAACTTTTTGTTCCAAAGCTGAGAGGTTTTTTTGTTTCCAAACATCTGACTGAGACAGCTGGAAATATAAAAACACCACCTCCTTACATCGTGTTGTATCAAGACACTATATAAACCCACTCATTATCGATGCTTTTAGGAACATTAGTGTCTTATTCGACAGCAGTTTAATCTTTATTTAACCAGCATGTCTCTTGAGTTACATCATCTCTTTTACAAGAGAGACCTGGCCAAAACGACAGCCTAGAGTAAATTATATGAGTCACATAAATAATTTACAGCGTTCACGTTCAATATAACACATAGGAAGAGGAAGACGCAATATGAGAGATAAATTATTTCTAAAACATGTTTCAAATGTTGAGATTGAATGCCTGACATAAGGGTAATGCTAAAATAAATCATTATTAAGTCCAGGGTGCGCAGTATAAAAACACACGTGTTAAATTCACATGGATCTGATATCTAAAAAGTACAATAATAAGTATTTTACAGAAGAATATGCTTTGTCGTGCTTTGTTTTTAGAAAATTTCCCAGTTGAGCCATAACCATGGCAGCAAAGAGTTTGTGATCCAACCATCAAAATAAAACAGAGAGGATCAGGGGAACATGGATGTTAATCCAGAACAAATAAACAGAAAAGTCTTCGTTTCTAACTAATAAAACTGCTGCTTGACAAGGACGACACTTGTTTTCTTTATCTTATTGGCCACCAACTGGATGTCTTAGGAGACGACAGTGATCGTAACTTAGCACAAAGCAGATGAACCACTTCTGTTGGTGAGAGAAAGTGCTCCTATTCGTATACCTGCTCTTGTCAAGAGACCATCATCTGCTCTGTCGAATGAGACCCAGCACGAGGAGGTTTGTCTCTTCTGAATCAAAGCTAACTGTCTGTGAAAAGTGTGAAACACTCACTGCACAGGTGAGAAGGTTCAGGAGGAAATCTATGAAGAAAAGGGATTCAAAACAGTTTTGGAAAAGTTTTTAGAGATAAAAAATGCTTTACTGTGTTTTCTACTGTTTCAGACTAAAGAGTTAAAGCTCAGTTTTCCATCCGCAGACCTTTTAGAGAGATTCACAGTGAACAGTGAAGAAACAAACAAAAAAGTCTTTAGCTCCTCAAGGGTTAAGAGGGTTAGGTCAACTCACAGGTGTTTTTGATAAGATGTATAGAGGGGATAAGATGATATTCACAGTTCTTGTGTACAGTATATATTATCTATTGTTATCAAATCAAACTGTTTAAGGCAAAGACAAAAACATACACGTATGAACTCATGTAGTTCATGTTGGGTTTTGTTAGTGAGGACATTGTGACAATTGAGAAGATGTTACCTTTGAAATGATGTCCCCTTAATACATTCTGGCCCCACAGTTCTGCCATCAGGGTTTTTTTCCCATTTGAATATGCAAATGCATGCAAATGACATTTTAAAGCAGTGAATGTTAAGACGACTTGCCTTAGACTTGATTTTCTTTTTACTAAATTTTATATCTGTCTTTAAGCTCAATGTTGTGTCTCAATTCCATGTCTTCTTCTTAATCTAGTCTGGAAAATAAATATATTTTAATTAGGGTACCATTGCTTCCTGATAATGAACAGTAGAAGATATAAATATGCCCAAATGTGAATGGGACTTATTAAAATAACGGCTAAAGCCTGTTGACTTTCACATCTTCACTCTCTCTGCCTTACTGGTCCAATCACTGTACGTATGTTCTGAGCCACTAATAACTATTACTGTAAGTTGATTAACTGAAAATACTGATATGATTAATAACGCATGACCATATGCATAACCCTGTATATTATATTAAAATCTTTTTCTTTCTGATTGCAATGATCAGTTGTCGTTCAGTTCTTGTGTCTTGAGAAAACAACATTTATCATAGTTAGTCATATTAACCTCATTCCCATGTGACAAGGAAGGAGTCCAGTCCAGTCACGATTAGGTTTATTTTAATGTAGGCTACTGGTATCAGTTAGTGAGGACATGAGTCATTCAAAGACACAGAAATATGAAACAAGTGAAGTGACGAATCAGTGATGTTAAAGTTGAGCTGAAAGTCTTTCTTTCTTTTTATCGAGTCGAGTTTAAAGCCATCAGATTGATGCCATGTGACTCCAGCCCACACCTCTGATACGCATTACTGTCCTACCTGCAGTATACATGTGCATGGACTGGTCTGGAGAGAGAGAGAGGGGGAGGAAGAGAGAGAGAGAGAGAGAGCTGTCTGCAAACATGAGTGCAGCTCCACCACCTCTCCCTCTCTCTGGGTGCAGCTTTGTGCGCCATCAAAGGCCCTGAGCAAAGAGACATGAGCCTTAATTGTTGTGCTTTATCAGGGGAATAAAGGCGGGATGGGCATCAATTTAGGACGCCTTTATTAGACTACAAAGTGTGACAGACTGACGGAGAGATAATTGGCAGAGAGGGGAAAGGAGGATGGGATGAAAGAGGAGAAGGACGGAGAGACGAGGAGGAGAGGGGACGTGGATGGAGGCGTATTTGATCAGGCAGTTATGGAGCAGAGAGGAGCAGAAGACTCAGAGGACGGAGAAATGAAACTGAACCAGATGAGCTCGCTCTTTTGGTTGAAGCTACGCAGCTTGTTTTGCAAGAAAGAAAATTAGTCTCTCCATCCATAATTTCACAGTTTTCAACTGAGCATGAGCCATTTGAAGACTACAGTACGAAATATTAAACATTGGGTGGAGGAAAAAAAAATAGGATAGTCAGTCTTATTAAAATGCATCCCCCTAAAATGTGAGTCCTCGTCTCTACATTCAGTTAATGTTGTGTTTGAACAAATCTGCCAGTTAAATGTGTCTCGTTGACACTTTGAAGGATTTGCTGGATTTAAATGTTTGCAGAGTTAAGAGTCACATATTTGTTGGTGGGGGGTGTCATATGGTATTTTAAGGCCGTGTGTAGTGTCAGGATGCACCGTGGCTGCTCGGCTCTCCTGCTCTCCACAGCTTGTTAATGTGACAGGATAATGTTGGCCTCCTTCTATCACATCTGAACTAATGTGTTTGTCTGATCATACTGTGGCGATATGAGGACTGTAAAACAAAAGCTTAGCATCATTTCCAATCTGTCCGCTACACAACACACTAATTACATCATTTAGCTTTGATGCATGTTGACTGGAAAATGGTAAAAAAAAAAAAAAAAAAAAAAAAAAAACTATGTTATTCTTTCCGTTTGGCTCTACTTGGATCGGTTGTTCGGGGGGTTCACACTCTCTGTGTTTCACTGTCATTCCCACAAATCACACACATTCACATTCACACCCACACACATATACACTCGTCGTTCCTGAGTTCACACACTGACGGTGCAGCCCAGAGCCCCCGTCCCCTCTCCTCTGCTCTCCACCCCTGACATGAATATATGAGTGTTTTTATGTGCGCAGTGAAAAGGCGTCGCTGAGTTAAGTGGCCTTGTTGTATTCTGCTCGGGCTCTAACGGCTTCCAGTGGGGGGTGTGGATGAGAGGGGAGGTGGTGGTGGTGGTGGTGGTAGTGGTAGTGGAGGTGTGTGTGTTTGGGGGTGGGGGGTGGAGGGGGTGGATGAAGGAGAGGCCTGCAGCACCATGCCTAATCAGCCTTTCTCGCCAGGGTCAAGACTTTCTGTCTGGGTCCGCGGTGCTCCCTGCCACCGAGGACTCGCCCATTCATGCGCACAATGTCCCTGTCAGTCCCGACAACACTTCCTGCCTCTGCTGGCTCCAGCCCTCGCAGGGATACACAATATTTCACAGCTCCCAACAATGGCCTGTCTGCCTGCACCCACCATATGGTTACTATGGGCCACAATATTGACACACATCACTAATTATTCAAAGAGCTGAGTGAGTGAGAGAGAGAGGGAGAACTGAGGGAGTGAGGCGTCTGTCGGTCACTTTCCTCTCTGTAATGTAACTGCAGCCTGCAGTGCTTCTTATTTCATTTTTGCTTTATTATCATCATTTTAAACTGTCTTTTCGTTTCTTTTATTCTTCAGCCGGAGCTCAGCTATATATCCTGAAAGTATAAAACTGCCACAGACCCAAAATAGGCCCACATGAAAAATGACACAGGTGCTTATAAACATATAAACATCTTTAGTCATACTCACTCGACATATTATTTTGGAGCAAGACTAGGCTGTAAAAATATGTGCAGTGATTTTATCCTGACTTTTTGTTCTGTCTTTGTGGCGCCTTTACTTATTGACAGTCTGTGCACGCCTGTAAATCACTGACAATATTAATAATACACAGTTTTAAAAACTTTTTTTTCCCAAAGAAACATGTAAATGAGATGCTGCTGCTGCTGCTGCTGCTGCTGCTGCTGCTGAAAGCACAAATAATAACACTTTCATCTGGTTTTCTCACCATAATGTAGAAATAAAATATATGTGACAGTAGAAAAAAGATGCTCCTGATGGTGATAAATAAATTCAGAGGCGACGTAATGATATACTGTGAGTAACACAAAGAGAAAGGCTCTTAAACTTTGGGACGTGGGAGGATGTGATCCATATTGACTGAGCTTTGTGTGAGCAGGAGGACGACATCTGTGCTACAGTCTAAAGGCATCCTGCGCACCTCTGTCCGACGTATGTCCGCTCTTATTCCCACAGGAGCTTCCTTCTGGGACGGGAAATGATATAACACCGTTAAACAGTTTGACCTTTGACTGAAGTTTGTGTTGCCTGACCCTTTGAATAAAAGATGTTTTTTTTTTTTTTACATTAAAATACTTGTATGTTTGGTAACACTTTATAATAAGTACACACTATTAACCATTAGTTAAGCATTAATAAATACTGAATTCTTCATTTATAATGCATGAATATCAATCAATATCAATGATGAGTAAAACATTTTTAGCTGTGTTTATAAACTACATAATGATATTCATGTATTATAAATGATGAATTCAGTATTTAATGCTTAACTAATGCTTAATAGTGTGTACCTATTATAAAGTATTACCATATGTTTATTCAGACCTGTGTGGTAAACAAAACGGCAGACTTTGTTTGTGCCTCACAGAGGAGGAGACACAGAGGATAATTTAATTAATCCTGTAAGTAACATATCAAGCTTCTCACACTTCTGCCCAATGTCTGCGTCCTGTATGTTACAACGTACAGTAAAAACCAAACACAACTGTTTGCTTCATCCTCACCCTGGAAAGTTAGTTAATTACCTGTTGTCTGCTCTACTGTGAAATTGTCCTCTGATTGTTTAATTGAGCTTCAGTAGCTGCTCCAGTGTGTTATTATGTTTTACCTAATGTTGAACATTATCTGTGAAACACACTGCACCGAATCACTGTTTTTTTCCATCACAGCCTTGGCAGGAGGGAAACTTATTTTCAAAAAGACTCAACTACATATTTTTGTTTGCAAATCTTGAAATTAGTTTTAGATCCAGCAGATTTTTTTTTTTATTATTATTTTTTTTACAAACTTTCCATATTTTTGGTTCATTAAACTGCACTGTCAAAAGAATAATAATAACTGTAATGTATCAGGGAGAGGAGTGTGATATAAGCCACAATAAACAAATTCCACCTAATGAGTGTCTATAGGGAGTCTCCTGCTGCACAGCTTTATTTCAAAGACAAGACTTAGGATTTTGCTTTGAGTTAAATGCTAATGCCGGCCAGCATGATGATGTTAAAGAGTTAACCGTGTTACTGTGTTTACCATAATTTAGCTGTTTGCATTTACAATTAAATGCAAAATACAGTTGCAGATGATAGGAACGTCATTCCTTTGCAAGTACAGTATAAAGATCGTGATACAAGGTCTGGGGATCACTAGAAATTACGATTTATCCTGAAGGGAGCATGAATATCTGCACCAAATTTCCAGTTATAGCTGAGACATGTCCTTAAAATCACAAATGTAAAATCATGATGGTGCTGCAAGTCTGGCTAGCAGTGTTTTTCAACCTTGGGGTCGGGACCCCACGTGGGGTCGCCTGGAATTCAAATGGGGTCGCCTGAAAGTTGAGAGAGACAACAATGATACATAAAAGACATGACAAACTGAAGCTGAAACAGAAGCACTGTGATACTTTCCATCTTTCAAATCTTCAGTGTGGCTAGTTTAAAATGCTGCAGTAGTTCTTTTTTCATAATTCATTGTTTGAGTTTGTTTGTTCAGTATTAATTGTCTCTGAGTCACCAGAAATCTTTGATGTCAAAATGTTAAGTCCGGTCGCTTTTCCGCTGTTTTGCTAACCCTCGTCCTGGCCATGTGCGTCTGTTTACAGCGAAACTGGCGAGAAATCAGTCAATAGAGCGGTACATAATGTTAAATATCATTATACAATGTTAGGACGTGCGTATTTGTGTAGTTTAATCTGTCAGAAACAAGAGATTATGGGTTACGGGGCGGCGGTGCTGATCTTGCAAGGTTGGTTTTCAGCCAAGAGACGCAATAAGTGACACGCAAGTGGATCCATTCTCCCTCCATCCTCCCTCGTAACAAGTTAAGCCATTTATTAAACCATCACAATTACTCCAAAGCTGTTTTATTAAGGTAAAAATGTAGCCTAGTTAAGCTACAAATCCTGCATAGTTCCTCTTAACCAGCTAGTGGCGGTATAAAAGAGAGATACTGTACAGTAAGTGGATCACCATATAGTCAGAGGGATTCATCCTCAGGGGACTGCGAATGTCAGTATGAAATCTAATGGAAATCCATCCATCAGGTGTGGAGATAGATACGTCCATCAAGACCAAGATTGTCATCCATGATTAAAAGTAAAAATAGACCAGTTACAGTTCAGTCTGTGGTGTGGTCGTAGATTTTCGGGGATAAAAAGCTGCCGTCCCAGTTGGACCTGCTGAGATGAACCGAAACCATCATCTGCTGTTTCATACATCACTTCCGTCCCCACCGCTGTCTCTCCTGGCCGCCTCTAGATCTGGTCCGTCTCTCTCACCTCCCCCGGCCCTCGCAGAAGCTCCGCTCTGTCCCCGGGGCCAGGCCCCCATTCTGCCCCCTGAGTGGTGGGAATGTACCCCTGTGCACCAGGCCATGACAGGCCCATGTTGGGACAGGCCTCAGCGCTCCACTCCACGGAGCAATTGATTGACAGGCCTCACTGAGGGAGGTGGGATTCCTCATCTGTCAGTCAAGATGCCGCTATTATAGGAGATGAAGATGCGATGTGAGGGATCGCAAGGACTCGTGACACGCTACGAGTTTCCTCCTGTCCCCTTCCTCATCTCCTCCTCCTCCTCCTCCTCCTCTTCCTCCTCCTCCCAGGTCCTGAGCCGCTAGGTAAAGTTAGCTTGTTGGCTGAGGGTGAAGGTTGCCACAGGTCCAGATGTTCCTGAGGTTTCTGATCCCTCTCGCGGCTCGCTGTGATGTGCTGTGCCACATCTGTCTGGGCAGAGGTGTGCCATATTGCTTCCCATCTGCCACATGGCACACACACACACACACATTCACACACATTCACAGACACACACACATTCACAGACACACACATGCAGCGTGCCCAGAAACTGCCCATTTTAACCAGGGCCATAAATAGTGTAATTCATGGGTGTGAAACAGCGGGTTTTTAAGAGCGCTCAGAGGAACGGAGCAGAGCTGGAACCTTTGGCAGCTGACGGACAGATTTTCTGTTCCTGGTAGCCACATGAAACTCTGTGAACTGCACACTGAACACACTGAGACAGAGAGGCAATGAAGACCTTCTGCTGCAACAAAACCAGAGTCAAACCATCTTTGTCTTTCTCTCCCATCTCTCTCTCTCTCTCTTTCTCTCTCTCCTCTGAATCTCTCCGTCCTTGTGCGTCTCACCATCTGTCTCCTCTCGCTCCGTACAGCTCCGTCTTCTCCGTCTCTCTCTCTCTCCACTGTCCCTCCACTGTCCTCTTTCGAGCCAGGGGGGCAGTAGCTATATGCAAGTGAATGTCACCCCTTCCCCAATGTTACATGGGGGAAATTGACTCCTTAGCCTCGGTGCTGTCGGCAGCCATATGCTGATGTTTTCATATTCCAGAGAAATGAGGAGAGGGAGTCGTAAAGGCTGCTAAAATCAGAATTACAACCCTGGCTACCACTGGTGAGGAGAGGAAGAGGCCCCTTCTGTCACACCATGAGCGCTGTTAAAGCCCCAATCCCTCAGTCCTAGAAAGTACCATGGGCTCCTGAAACGCCACATTAACACTGTTTTTTCATTGAAAGTTGGATTCTTTTATTTATTTATCTATTTACCTTTTTTTTTTCTTCTTTTTTTTTTACGTCACTCCATCGGCAGGTGATTCAGTCGTATCTGAATCTATATAGCTTCACTTTCTTATCAAACATTCACAGCCGGGGAGGAGGAACGAAGCACAGTTTAGTTGCTCTGCTGATTGTGGCTTTAAGGGGGACATCAATGTCTTCCTCAGCGCGGTCCGCCGAGCTATACGGGCAGCGTTTCCAGCTTATCTATATTTCATGCTTTTATTTGCTCTCAGCGTTTAATTAGGCAGTTAGCAGCTCGTTAAATTCTGTTGAGAGCAAACTTTTACCTCGTTGCAAAGTTGTGCTGATGTTGAGCTTTTCCAGGCGATGGAGGATTTTGATTACCTTGCATCCGGAGTGTCATAAGTTATTATTGAGTTATGTCGTCTTTGTGGTTTAGCACCCCATTTTTTCATGGAGAATATTCTCTTCTGACATTTTATTCTTCTTATTGAGACAGATGGAGGAATAAATAGTTGTTAAAGAAACCAGAGTCTCTTTTATACCACCGCTCACACCAGTTTGAAGAAATTCCAGTGCTTTTGTTGTTGCTGTTGTTGTTTCATTGCGGTGTGAATATACAAGTTTGGGCCCGCGATTTATAATTAAATGTGGTGTTTATGATCACAGCAACTAAAAAACAAGAATTTAGCAATTACTAAGCTTGCAGTAAATGACCGTGTGGCTGCTTGGGGGCAGTAGAAATAAGCTGTGAACACCTTTTACGGTCATGTTGCCAAAGATTTTGCCATCCAGCACTAGATGAGAGTTAATCTGTGAGTCATAAAAACAAAATGTGCTAAAAGATGTTACCACTGCAGGTGAGTTTTCATATTACAGGTAATCATCTGGTCCAGTGTCATCACAATATAGCCGATTATGGCGATGTTAAAGATATCTGTATATGTTATCAGATTGCATTGCAGATTGAAATGTTTTACACCGATGTTGCAAACTGCAGCCTGTATTTTTTTATTTCTTCCTAGGTTTCATGAGTTTGTGTTTAAAATGACCTGGACTTGGTCTTTTGCCCCCGGAGCAGGTTGTTATTCTGGGTGTGGCGTCCTGTCTTTGCTTTGGTGTTATGGGCCACTGTTAGCAGACGGCCTTCCAAATCAAACTGCCGGCCTGCTGCTCGTAACGAAATGACAAAATGACATGTGTTGACCCCTGATATTGCAGAGAGCGCTCGCTCGCCGCTTCCCTCCATGTCTCGGACTGCAACAAAAAAAATCTTTTGCGACATGAAGCCTGTCAGTGGACCTCGAGGTCCCATGTGAGCCAATCAGGGCTGTTATGTAAGTGCAGGGTGTTTGAAAATGGCGGTGGCCGGCCACTCGGATGAGGCTTGTTGCTGATAATCGGTGGCGTGGCGTGGTGCGGCGTGCGGCTGACAGATGCCTGCTCCAGCTGGTACAGGGGGGGTTTATCGCCCGGTTGGAACGCGGGTCCTCACACCCCTCCACTGTGCTGGCCACCGTCGCCGTGTTTAATGAGTCACGAATTGCCTGTTTGTCTTCTGCTCCCTGCTGTTTCTGCACTCCCCCTTCCAGAACAATCCCTGAAACACATGCTGCTGCGGTCCGCAGAGCAGCCAGACAGGCAGGCTCAGCCAAACTGTTGTAAAGAACAAAGTTGTCATTTTTTATTTCTTCCTTTTTTCTAATTTTTTTTTCTTCTTGGGCGTTCATCTAAGAGAGGGATGGGTTGTTCTGTAATAAAGCTGCCTTTTCAGATGCTGTGCCTGACCTCGCCAATATGGCTACCCCGAGAAACCAGTACCCATTTGAAGCCCCTGACAAACACATAAATGGCTCTATAATTGGGCCGCTTTGTTGTGCGAGGCGCTGGCTCGTCTGAAAGTGCCGTTCGACACTTTGTGGTAAATGGAGTTGCATTATGACAACACATGGCAGTTGCTAAAGGAGCAGAAACTGGCACACTGATAAGACATAAGCAGGTGGTGTTGACACAGAAATGGTTTGTTTTAAGTCATTAGAAAAACCACAATTTGAAAAAAAAAGAAAAGAAAGAAAAAAAGAAAGTTTCTTCCGCCGCAAACTAAGCAGATCACAAATTTTCATCTTGAGGCCAGCGACAGAGCTGTGCGACTCGGCGAGAGCGGGAAGGAGCTGCCTCGCCGTCCAAGTAAACACACAGAGACGCTTGGATGACCATCAAATGGAGCATGCACACACACACACATTCAACACACACTCACAGAAGGGGTGTTTGTAGCCGGTGCTATGGGATGTTCTGCAAGCTGCCCAGAACTTTGCCTTAATCTCACCTGTTTAATCTGCAAGGCTGGGCAACAGTTTCTGTAGCAGGAACAGGTGGCTCCAACAACTGCTGCTGGACAAACTAAGAGTTGATTAAAGCCCCCACACATCATATTTTTTAAGCATATTAATTGGAAATTTATCATTTTCAGGGAGAAACACTTTGATGGAGGAGAAACTTTTCGAGTTACTCGCTAATCACGTTTTTCAGGCGAAGCGTCGTTATTTTCTTTAGTTTTCATTTGCCTTGTTGAACTTATAGTTACCTGAATATGCAAAATATCCCTAAGCTATACCATTGCATCGTCCTCACCTTTGGAAGATAAACACACACAATCACACTCACGCTCACACGGTGGCTCGGGGCGTCTGATGATCAGAGGAGGTGAGAAGTATCCATGGAATCTTGGCAGCGTCCGGATTCGGCCCAGTGCCGTGAAATCCTCATTCTGCGGGGCAGCTCTTTGTGGCCGGCTCTGGGTTCTCAGAGTGGCATTCTTCTCATTGTACAGGTCACCGAGACAGAGGCGGCCGGCCTGAAAAGATCCTCGTGGGGGGAAACAATGGCTTAAGGCAGCACATAAATGTCTCCTGTTCAGCTTCGGCCCATTGACTCCTCGCCTCCCCGCCAAGCAGGGCCCTGTCAGACCAGCCCCTCTCTCTAACAGCTTAATTAGCAGAAAGAACAACAATGTCCGAGCCTGTTTTGACTGAGGTAAAAACAAGGAGAGACCCCAAAAGCTGCTCTCTCCGCCCGTCATTGTCCCGACGACGCGGCCCGAGATAACAGAGCTCTGACTTCTCTGTTCAGCTCAGTACAAATAAAACAACATTCCTACACTTTGAGCATGACGACCGGCTGATGCACGAGGAGAGGGGGAGCTCTCTCTCAGCTCTGATCACGGTCCGGGCAGCTGATTTATTACTCTTATGCTAATTTAACAACTTAATACGAACCTATGTTTGCAGAGTTCCCTGTGAATTTACAGCTCTGGATGTCCAGAGATGTGCAGCGATGTGTAGGCTATATACCCTCCACATTCCCAAAGGGGTGAATCCTCCTTCACCGAACGCTTTTCCGACCGAAAGGCTTCGCTCCCAGCTCAATATGATTTTCATTTTTCATTATAATGGTGATGGTGATGATGATAATGCAGTTTGCATTGTGATGTTAATGCAAGTTCCTGGCGTCATGGGGAGCGCTGTGTGAGGAGACACTGCACTGGTGTCCACCACGCTGGCTTTGAACCTTCTGTTGCCCTTCGATGTCTGACTGACTGATGGATCATGTCTGTCTGACTGAAAGACAGTGTCTGTCTTTCACTTTGTCCTCCTACTTCTGTGTTGCTGTCAATCACTCGGTTTTATTTGTCTCTTATTTGACTCTTTTGTCTCTTGCATCTTTCTGTATGTCCCATATCTTCATCTCACATCACACCCCTAAACGTGACGCCCTCTGGCACCTCTTCATACCTCTACTTTTTTTTTTTTATCTGCCTGTCCCATTAATCTCCCTGTCTGTTTGTGCCCCATCTTTCCATATCCCCGCTGTCATTCTTTGTTTCGTTTCTTTTATCTGCGGTTCACATCAAACACTGGCACCAGATTGATTCTCATGTGAACAAGGCTGCAGTAGGGGGCCAGGGACCTCTTCCCTGGGCTTTGAAGCTCCTTCCCATCCCGTTTCACTGCTTCTCGGACCCCCTGCCCAAACACACACACAAAAACACACACCCTCGCTCCACTTCCCACTACCCTGTCCCTTGTGGAAGATTTCAAAGCTTTCAAATATGCTTTCTTTATAATATGTTCTGCAGAAAATCAACCCAACCCACGGTCTCTGTAGAGATTTACCTGACCACAGCTGTGTGCAAGAATGAGTCATATATATACTATATTTGTAAATCTATACTCAACAATCATAAGGAAGTATGTGTGCATCATCTCTTAACAGTCACAATTATCTGTATAAAATGACAAAACAAGGTAAAGAGTCCAACGCGACACAAGCATCGCATGCTGTTCTTCTTTTTAACGTCCTGGTAACTCGTTGGATTCATCAGAGAGAGGTGGAAGGAGGAGATGGCGTTTTGTTTTAGGTTCAAAACATTGCAACATTGCAGTGAGTGACATCCACTGTGCTGTGGTCTGCAGGGAGCAGCATGTCTGCTACAGATCAATAAAGTCGCCTGACCGCCACTACAGCACTAAACAGCAGCTCACCTGTGTGCAACAGGTGGACACACTGAACTACCACTTCACATAACATCTCTGCACACACAATGCAATTATAATGCAATGCATACTGTCCTGTTGTGATGTTTATATCATGTATGTAGGTTTTATTATTCTAATTTCATGCTGTTTTTGATGTTTTGAGATGATTTGACCTTCAAGCTCTATTGTTGCAGCTGTGAACCACTGTCTGATAACTCTTATATGGGAGAAATGAATCAGACTTTTACGTTCAGAAACCAGGGGAACTCATACTTCATAGCTCTAATAATATCGATGTGAATGAATGTGATTTGTGTTTCTCAATCATTAAAAACGGGCATTACATACTATTCGAAAACAAATATCTGGAGATCACAGGGGTATTTTTTCTGTGAAACTTATTAAGCAAAGAGATGGAGAGATTATGGAGGGAAAAAAACTAATTCTCCAGACACAATCTAAATCTGTGTGAAGATATGTTTCTCTGTAAACTCTGGGAACTGAATACAATGAAAAGTTAACCAGCAGCAAGTGACTACAAGTAGCACAATAGCTCACTATAGTAGTGTGTGTGGCTCCAGTGTCCCTCTTAGCAGTTAAGGCACTTAAGACTTGCACTGTGTTCAGGTTTCACCCATTTATTTGCCGTAATGGCTACATTTGACTTTAATCCTGATTTCCCTGACACTGAAGAGTTCAAGTTTATCGTCATAGTTTTATACAAAGACGTTGGATGAGTATCACCATTATATATATATACGTAATGGTCATTGTGGCGATTTTACACCACTTGTCTAGCCGGGGCTTTGATGAGTCGTCAATAAATCCACCGGAAACAAGTGTTGTTGTGACTGTTTTTTTCACTTGGACGGTCAACCATGAAGTTCAGCCCTGGGACAGCCTTGTGCCTCACTGCGCCAGTATTGTCAATTTCCTGACTGCGTGAAGACGAACAACCCACATAACTTATTTTTTTAACAGCGAGGCCCTTTGAGAGTGTCCGTGGCTGAACCATATTTAACCTTTCTGTGTCAGACCACCCGCCAGTGGCTGGGCCTCTAGTGGCCCTTTCACCACCGCAGCGGCACCGACAAGCCAGCAGAATATGATATAGAGCTGGACCGCAGACGAACTGCACAATTTATTCCCCACAAAACCCAAACATCTTTAGAGAGGATGCGTTGTGCGCCGCCTGACAAAGGCTCTGTAGGCCACAATGCCTCAGCAGCAGTAGTATAAATTACCTTCAGTTTGAGGTGGTGGGTTTTATGTAGAGAACGTCCACACCAGGCTCTTCCCATGATAAAAAAAAAAAAAAACACTTTTTCCCAGGTTATGTCACACACACAGGGGGTCGAGTGGGTGAGTCGGGGGACGCACAACCCAGATCACTGAGTTTGTCATGTTGGGTTATGTTTAGTTCAGGAGCTGTGAGGTCATAAAAACCTTAGAGGGAAATTTTAAAGTGGTTTGTTTAACTTTAAGCTTTAAGGTAGTGAATTCATTTATTTATTAAAGTTGTCAGTGAGGCTGCAGCAAAGTCTAAAGATTATATTCTCACTGGATCAGTTGATCTGGTTTTTGGTCAATAAAATGTCAGAATATAGTGCAAATATAATAATTCTCTGAAAGCCAACATGACATCTTAGATATCCAGTGACTTACCATATAACACAAATTAAATCAGAAATTCAGATGTTTAATTTGATTATTAACAAATTATTAGAATACATAGGTGATTTGGTCATAAATTGTGATTTGCCAAAGTGCTTTTCAGGCAACTTTGCTTATAACAAGAATTATTTTCAAACCAATTTGACTTCTTGAGCTGAAAGGAAAAATAGCTACCAGCACTTACAAAGATTCAAAGTCCAAAATCAACATACTGTTAGTCTTTACTTGGCACCAAGCTCATTTATCAAAACGAAACATGTAAATCTAAAAGCAGGTTTCAAAAATTTCTTGAAAAAGGATAAAGATTTCAGCAAACCATTGAGTGGGTAAATAGTGCAGCTGTTGGGGACTATACTTTTCAGCTGCATGCTTGGATGTGTCTCTGTAAAAGCAAACCTGAATCATAAAGTAAAGAGCTTTTGCTGCAATGCGTCATCACCTGGAGACGCAGCACTGGCCAGAAAGATACAGTACATGACTCCTGGTGGATTAATATTTAACATGAATACTGTGTCTGAGTGTTTACTGTTGACTTCATAATCCATATGAAAGATTATATACTTGCCTTTTGAGATAACTTTTAGGAACTATACAATCTTGTCTCAGTATTACCACTTTGCACTGTTTTGTCAAACCTTTCAATGTATAAATATGTATCTGTCCTCCATGGTCTCTACCAGTGCAGTTTAAGTGCCTGACTGTTCTTCTCAGTGATGCTGTGGGGTTCCTGGATGGACAGTGGACAACATTAGTTTGCCAACTACGAGTGTAAACAGAGCTTGACCACATGCATGAAGCCACCGTGTCCTGAACTGATCTCTTCTCTGGACACACATGCAGGAAACATCAACATCAACTCACCATGTAACCGTAACTGTGACAGCCAGAGCACGATCTCCAACACAACTTATTGCCGTTACCAGTAATCACAATGTATTATTTGTAACACTACAGAGTCACTATCTGAAATATAAACAGAAATAAACAGAGCTTTTCTTTAAATGTTTGCACAGAGAGCAGAGGTGTGTGTCATCCATGACCCACGCTTCTTGTTATATTAATGTGGTCTAATTTTCCAGTTTGATTTCAGTTCATCAGTCAATCTCTGTCTCCCATCTGTTTTCACTCTCCTCTCACGGCTCCTTCTCCTTCTCCATCACCTCGTCGCCTTGTCATGACCTTTGCCGATTGACACCCAGCAGTCCCAGATGACCAGAGGACTGTCCAACAATCCCAGTGGGTTAATAATTACTCTGCGTTCACAGTGAAGGAAAGCCTGACCCCAAGCACAGCACAGCAAGGCATGGGCAGCCCACGGTACCGCTGATAAATGAACGACAGCTACCGTGGTGTTCGCTGTTTGTTTCTGTAAAAAAAAAAAAGGAAAAAAAAGGAGAGCATCGTGACTTCAAAGTGTTCCCAACAAAGATCTTGGGGGGAAAGAGTGGGTGGTGTGGGATGGTTGATAGGTGCGGAGCAAAGGCACATTGGGAAGTAATTTAAAGATAATGTTACCTCTCTCTGCAGCAGCACAGCTCCTAAACTATGAGGCTTTTGTCCCAAAGCACAAATCAAAGACCTGGAGATCTGACATATTTGTCTTATTATCACCACTGATGGATGTGGGATGGAAACGGGAAAAGAACAGACTCTTATAATGAAATCAGAGCAGTGACTTTAAATTTCCTTTTGGTGTTATTTCTTTTTTTTTCTCTCTTTTTGTCTTGTGTGTGTCTGACCGAGAGGATCCAGCGCAGAGATGGCAGAGCTACGTGGAGAGAGAAGAGAGAAAGTCCAGCAGAGCGAAGATGACAGAAGCAGCGAGCCAGAGGCCGTGGCTTTTCTCAGAGATGAACATTAATAATATGACTCGCCACAATGGAAGCCCTGAGATCAGAGAGATCACCTCCATTGTCCCACCATCTCCTACTGACACCCACCGCTCTGCTGAAGGGAGAATAAGAAGAATAGAGGAGCATAACCTGGCCGCTCACCATGCCCCTCTTTTTAAGATACATAATGGCCTGTGGTCCTTTTAAGCCTGTGATGTGCAGAGATGTGGAGGTAAGGGCCATGTGTCAGCTCAGAGTCAACACTGACTTATGGTGGCGGGATTTCACTTGTTCTGATCTCTGCACAGTTTAAACACATTGTCAAGTCACCCCAGCACTTTCAGTGGGTAGTGTTTTCTTTTCTCTCTCTCTCTTTTATGTATTTTTTCCTTCTTATGTTGTATCTTTTTCATTGGTGCATGTCAGTCACAAATTAATGACTAAATTTATTGATTATATCTCTAGAATTAAAGAAAATATGATGAATAATTTAAAAAAAATCTGCACAAATACAGACCGTGAAGTTCAGAAAACAAAGTTTCTGAATATAGAGTAAAGAAACCTTATAAGAATATTGGATTATTCATCTTAACAGATAATGAACACTATACAGACATTTCATATATACCAATATTTTCAGTGGTTAAACTTGTACTTCATCATTATGTGTTAAAACACCTGCACCTTCTACTACCTAGACATAAATGTTAGGATTATATGAAAAGACACCAGGGAAACCATTGATCCATCACAGCCTTTTGATTTAAACAGTGTTCACATGTCTGTGGTGAGGCAAAAATATCACTGAGCAGATATTAAAGAAGTACTCAGATCTTTTTATGAGATGAAAGTACAAACACAGCAATGTAAAAATTACTATGATTAAAAACATGAAGAGAAAGTCTTACATTCAGAGGCTTACTTAATAATAAGTAAAGAATATGATCAAACGGTCACAAAAGTAATTGTGCCGGTTATGCAGAATTACTTCTTTCACAGTTATATATAGTTTATGATTAATGTCACTGTTGCATTCATGTGTGAGCAAGATTTTTGTTGTGGCTGCGCAAGATACGCAAGATTTTCTGCGAGATGTTCTTCCGTGTTTACATCATACATCCAATGGTTTACAACGACAAATGAACATCTCGCAACAGACCTCGTGCATGCGCACAAACATCAACAGAGCACTGGGAGCTACTGCTACAACAAGGCTAAAAACAGAGATCAAATAAATTTTTTCCGAACAACTTTTTCATGTCGCGGCTTCAGGACACTTGGGTCAGTACAGACGAGCAGTATGGAGGTCTTTGGATGTTTCATAGTGTGTGTTTTGGACGATTCAAAAGTGAACTCTATCCGCCGCCATTATATGAAAATCCGTTGCCAGCCGGACCCCCCCTGGAACTCCTAAAGCATTTTGAAGTTCTGTAAGTTCTCCGAACCCTTCCTTGGCATGACGGTGAGTAGAAAATTGGTGAATTGTCGATTTTGGGTGAAGTATCCCTTTAACTGATTTTAAGAACCATTTAGAAACTGAACCTTTCATCCCTCTATTTTTCTTCTGAACCCCATTTCAGCGGCTGATACCTTTCACAATCTGAAAAATATGATCTTCAAAATATCCAACACAACTGTGACTGAAGTAAAACAACATGAACATTACATGAGTGAAGTACAGCAGCTACATGAAAACTAATTTCAGTAAGTAATTTTCTGGTATTAAAGTGTCAACACATCCAGAACATACAGGTGGTCACATAACAAAACCTCCAGTTCCACTAACTGAAGATGATGTGGATGAATCAACTAGGAAATGTGAACAGTTCAACAACATCATCATCATCACCACATATTTGATTTGTAGGTGTCACAGGAGCAGCTCACGGCTGAAGGCTCAGCGAGGCCCTGAGGTGCTGCAGAATATCACAAGTGAAAGGTGGACCGGCGTCAATAGAGCAGAGGTTCACTGGCTGACCGGGGGAATCCCTGCGGTCATTAATCATCGCACTGGACAGCCACTCCTGAGGTGGACAGGTCTGGGCCACTGGACTACAACATGTCCTTGACCTCTTCATCTATGTTTTCATCCACTTCATTTCAGCGATTTCTTTTTTTACTTATCTCTCTTTCTTCACCTTCTTGATCGTAGCATCGCCCCTGCTCGTTGTATCACGTCTTCACGGCTGAAACATGTTGTGTGTGGGTCCAATTTCGACTGATTGATTAGCTGCTAGAAGAAGACAGCTTGTTCTTCTGCTGATAGGACCCTGTATGGCAGAGGGCAGCATCTCAATTTAGTGTTTCAGTTGTTATTGGCCGCTAAATCAGTGTGAGCCCCAGAGCAATGTTGTTCTAAGATTGGGTCTCGACCTCAAGGTGGGTCACAGGAAGATTAATATGGATTATTTTAGAAGGAGGTTGCTTTCCAATGCCAAAACATGACATAGTTTTATATTTTCAAAAGATGCACATGTCAGAAAAATAATTGATAGAGCAAATAAGCCAATACAGAGTGACCACTGACTTTAAAAAGAGAGGAACCTGCTGGTCCCATCTGCATCTGTGTTTTCCCTCCTCGTGCTTTCCTGTTATCTTCCGATCCGATCTTTCAGGAGTGTTTATTCAAAGCCGGATGGACCTGAAGGCCCCCACACTCGAAGTGTTAAACTCAGCCCTCCGCCACTTTGGCAAATAAAGAAGATGAATGTGTACAAATCTGAAAGCAAACAGCCGAGATTGTCAGCACCACGGGAACATGATAGGGGCCGAGTGAATGATGATGTCGCTTAGCTCGCTGACAGATCACTTAGCAGGCTAGTGAGGAGGCTTTTCCTCTCTTCTCCTCTTCCTCTCCTCCCCTCGCCTCTCCTGGGACAGAGCTTTCATCCAGAGCCATTTTTCAGCCAATTTATTTCTTGATGTGGTCTAACCTGGGGCATCTCCCGCTGGGGAGGATTTATGTGGTGATTAATGACGGGTATTTAGCCCAGGTACCTGGGGGAGCGTGCAGCCCATCTGCACAACACTGACAGGTACAACGCTGCTCTCCAGGAGCAGACAGGACAGGACAGGCCTACAGCAGCCTGGAGAGTGGCAGACAGGTGTGATCAGTGTCACTGTGCCACCACCAACCTCTGTTACATGCAGTTTAATACTGTTGCCAAGTGGTTGCTGCCTTGTTTTAACCAGCTTGAAATAAAACTTTGCAGAGTTTTACAAAATCTAGGTATCTTCTTCGTCTCTGTTTCGTTCTCCTTTCCATCAGCCTTATCATAAGGTTGTGTTGCAGAATAGTTTCCCCTGCATACTTGCAGAGCTTTGCATGAAAGAGCAAGAGGACCCGCTGGCTGAGGCCAGATGATTTAGACATCCATTATACGCTTGAACGCCTTGTCTTCTTCACTCCATCATGGAGCATCCCTCAGCAGAACAGGCCCAGATGCCAGAAGGACCCTAATGAGATTAGGCTGCGGACAGGTTGGTGGCCAGTAGCTGTCACAACTACTCTGTCTATGTGTGGAGAGATCTATGTGTGTGTGTGTGTGTGTGTGTGTGTGTGTGTGTGTGTGTGTGTGTGTGTGTGATACACAGATCTATGTGAGTGAGCGCTCGCATGCTGCCATGTTGATGGTGATTAATGAGCGAGGTAATCCATAGTCTCGTTCTGTCAGTGATAGACACATCAGCAGACCCCCAGAGCCTGATGAACAGACTGTGCAGCTCCGTCAGTCAGAGCACACAAACATAAACACACGCACACACACATAAAGGATAACACAAATAAGGATGGAAAAGTGCTGTCCACTGTGTGACAGACTCCTGGTTGTATTCCAGTTTAATATCGGATCAGAAAAATCAAATCATGCCCAGATAATTGATGATTTATCTGAGACAGCTAGTGTTGCTTTTCCACTAAATTATTAATTATCCCTAACCCCTGCGCACAGCTTTGTGGACACCTCAACAGACCACGGTAATACAATGCTAACGATAGGCTGTCCATAAAGAAGCAGTCTGTGTGCACAATGCTTGAAACCCTGTGGCCCCAGACGCCTTTGAAGCCCACTGAGATCAAAAAGCAATGCTCCATGGAGCACAGACTAGGTGAGGAGTATGGGCAGAACAAGAGACGAATGGTTGGAAGCAAGGAGGGAGGGACGCAGGACAATGCCTGCGGGACAGGGCTGCTGACTTCCGAAGATAAAATCATATTTTGAGGGCAGGCGTCCAAAACTCCCCGTCTGCCTCCGTCTCCCCTCCTGCCTTCCCTCCTTTCTTCTCTGAATATGGACAATGACTGTTTGCGTTTACAGAACCATAAATCAGAGGTGCCCATTGCCACAGAGCAGCTGGCACGTTTGCCAATAATTATAATTATTAATCATGCTGATTTCACGGTCTTCAGCAGGACGGCAGGAGACTGCACGGGACAGGGTGCGGCTGGCGCCTCCGGGACCGCAAAGCAGGCTGGGAAAGGGAAGGGTGGCCTGCACAAGAGTGGGGGAGAAGGACGGGAGGAATAGTAACAGGAGAGCAGGACGGTGATTTCTAAATGGCAGCTGTGGTTGTTACTGTAAAACTGTAAAACAAACCTCCACAAGGTTTGTATTTTAACTCAGAGAATTCCTCTCCCAGAATCTGACCAAGTCGCCTCTGAGTTTAAACCAAACCAAACCTTTATCATAATACTGTCACTGCATGAAAATAGATTTTTGACTGATTTGCAATGTTTGTTTGACAAATGACTCTGATCGGGACGTCAGATCAGAAATTGCTTCAAATATACTGTGCACCATTTGTGTGTATCCTTTTCAACATCCCACAGAAAACTCTTCATGATAATTAATGCTTTGGTTTGGGCATTGGAAAGATGATGATTGGGGTTAAAATATGTTTTTAACCCCAATAGTTACAATTACAGTTGGGGTTAATATTGTTTTGTTTTTTTATTTATTGGGAGGTTTTATCATAATTTATATAGTGAATAACTTGATTGTTAAAATGATTGACAACTTACAGGATGAGCTGATCCTGTTCATGTTATATATTTGTTAGTTTTGGGGTGGGGGAAGGGTCTTTTTTCTTTCTTTTATCTGTTTGTCCTATGTTTCTCTTCCATTTTGAAAAGCAATAGACATATATTTAAAAAAAAAAAAAAAAGAAGAAAAAAGATTGACACATGGTTAGGAACAATAGCAGTAATTAAAACTCTAAGCTTTTGTTTGAAAACAAGTACCAAACAGTGATCTCCAGTTTATGGTTGACCCATTCGTCTATTTTGACCTTTCTACCTCTGCAAACTCTGTTATTATATCATAATATCACTTCATTATCGGCTTTACTCTTGGGATCATTACAGTAGAATGGCGGCTGAATGGTTTTGTGAATTTGGACATACGTATGGTGTTTTAAGGCACATACAGTTAGCGGTCATTGTTATGAGTACAGTCTCCATATCAATGTGTTGTCCCAGAGGAAAGCTATAAATAATGTACTTTGTGATTTAATCTGAAGGACTTAGAAACAGTTTTGTGGCATAACCATGTCCCACGATTGTGATTTTAATCTTATTTTATTCATCGAGCACAAATATAAAGCTTCAGGTGATGATTCCCAACACAGAGCCCCTGGAGGACTTGTTGTTTAACTACTCATATTCATTCCAGCAGCTGTTGCCAGCTCCCTCCTCCTACCCAGGCCCTCTGCTAACCAGCTGCCTTGCAGAGCCCAGTAAAGCACAGTGAGGAACTGCCAGCTTGTGTCATCTGCCTTTCACGTCTACAATACTGTAAATACGAGGACGACTGTATAATTAGACGGTTAACTAGTGGAATATGGTGTTTTCCTTGTTAAAACGTGTGCGCCTTGGGAAGCTGGCCATGTGTGTGTGTGTGTGTGTGTGTTCCTCAACTTGTGTACGAACACCTGTGTGCTTTCATCTGCATGTGTCTATTGTCTCGAATTATATCTGTGTACTTACATCGTGAACAGTATACATTGCACGCTGGACAGATGGAGGCTGCATGGGTGTGATCAACAGAGACTTGAACCCAATCTTCCTGATTGCCAGCACAAACCCAGCAAATACCTTGAGACCTGCAGGGTCCAGCTCTGCTCTGAGGTCAACACATGTCTGTGCTGGCACAAACACACACTGAACAGATGTATTATTCAAAGCTGGGGACAAATAGCAGTTCACAGAAGTAGAGCCTGTAGGGAAAAGACTTTAAAACAAATCCATTAAATGTTTGAAGTTGAACGCAAATATCTGGCCTCCATTTTTTGCATATACAGTAGCGATTCCCACATAGTGCTGACTATGCACCATTAGTCTACTGAGCTTTGTCAGTAAAATGCTCAACACATTTTCCAATTGTTCAGTGTTTTTATAACAGTGCCAGTCTCTCTTCTTTTCCCGTAAAACATGAATACCTTGGAATTGGATATTTTTTCCTTTAAAGAGGAACTATGCAAGATTTTTACCTTAATTAAACAGCTTTGGAATCATTTTCACGGTTAAATAAATGACTTGTAACTTGTTATGAGGGAGAATGGAGGCTCTTTGCCTTCCACATAGCGTCTCTTGGCCGAAAACCAACCTTGCAAGATCAGCGCCTCCGACCCAGTGTCCCAGCTCTCGTCTCAGCGGCACCGCAACACAAACGCACCCCATAACTTAAATGGTAAATGGTCTGTATTTATATAGCGCTTTTCTACCTGAACGATACCCAAAGCGCTTTACAGTACATACATCACATTCACCCATTCACACACTGATGGCGGACGCTGCCATGCAAGGCGCGAACCACAACCCATCAGGAGCAAGGTGGTTAAGGTGTCTTGCCCAAGGACACTACGGCAGCAAGACAGAGATTAGATTAAGTCACTATAGCGAATGCTGGTTAAAACCACACTTGACTGTTGTTTGCCTACAGGTGGAGGCTAGCTACAACGACATGTGTTTGTAAACATAGCTGTAATACAAAGATTTGCAAAGTCTTGAGCGAGAGTCAAGTTGACGCGCTCAGTATGTTTACAGGTGGAAATGCTTCCGCTTGTTTTATCAACAAAGGAATATCAATGAAACCGTTGTGCCTCCGAGTTGATATGTTTCCACTTTCCACCCTGTAATTGCTAACATGTAACCTAGCTTTACTTTTAGCCACATTTACCTCGTTCTACATTAGATTCAATTGTTGGTTTGTTATCTAGTTAGTTAAAGGCCTAGTTAATTGACAAAAAAGGCACAAAAATCTTCATATTAACAAATTGTGTAGCCTTTAGTGAGACAAACAACAAGAGGTTATACTGTATCTATGCTGAATTATTACCAGTCTTTAATTCCAGTTTGTCTCTAAATACTTTAGCTCTGCTTTACACCATCTCTGTGTCCCTCTCTGTGTCTCTGCAGGAGGTGGGAAAATTGACAGCAGGTTTGATGGATGACCTCCAGTCAAACTCTCCTTCTCCATCACCTCCTTTCTCCATCCTTCCTTCTCCTCCTCCTCTCTCCGTCCCTCTCCTCTGGCTCTCCTTATACCCTCCATGCATAACACAACGTCCCCTGGGCAGACCTGGACAGGGGGCCGGTCTGGGAGGCCAGACCCAGAAACAAAGCCCTCTATGCCATTCGAATGTCCTCCCCCCGGGGCGCTGTCCTCAGGGAGAGTGCTCTCTGCTGGGCCGGGGCTGTTAATAAGCTGCTAATGAGGAAACAGACCTCTATTCTCTGCTAACATCAAGACAGATGGACGCACACGATATGTTTGTTTTAAACTTCCTACTGCATGACAGATTAGAGCAGAGGAAGGCTCTGATTGGTCTGTGGGACTAGACTTGAAGGCATGTGATTGGTGGTGATTTTTATGTCATTGTCCCAAATTAAAGTAAGATTTATTTTAAGAAATTAAAAATGCGGTATCATTGTTGCGCATTGCTTTCTCCCCTTTTTGTGCATTCTTACCACCCACAATAGGACAAGGGTGACTATTTCTCCTGAAGAAGGCATCATATTTCCATGCATGTCTGGGGTTGGAAACTGATCAGCTCTGCTTCTTCCATCCCCATTTCAAACAGTGTTAGTTGTTGTTAGTGTCTGTTGTTGTTGTTGTTATTGTTGTTGTTGTTTGTCCTGTTCGATATTTGGTTATATGGTGTCCCGTGGATGTTTTTGTTGTTGTATGTGAGATATAATTTTTCCAGTTTGGTTTGAAATAAATATGATCAATCAATCAATCAATGACTGCCAACGTTGTCCGAGAAGGTTGGGTTTTTATTTTGGTTTCAGTTCAAGCTTGGAGCGCTTGGAGGAGTTGAAGTGTCAGTTCAAGTGTAAGCATTTTATAATTACACTAAAAACATTGATATGTATGCATAGTTAAGAGCACTTTAATCATATTGTATGCAAAATGAGAGCATGATAAGTAAAGCGGTAATAACAAATGAAAAATTAAACATGTGCTTTGCTGATGAAGATATACTGTATGATATGATCAAAAGCTCCAGCGACCACTGACGTTACCTTGAGTGTTTTGTCAAGTGCCCTTTTGCAGGGTCAAGCATGAACACTGAAACTCAACACATGCAACCTACTTTAAATATATTGTCTCGACACCCAGTGTTAGAATAGAGCATTTTTATATGTACAAAATAAACTGCGTAGTTTTGAAAGTGGCTTTTGTTTAGAAACATCAGAAATTTTAGGCATCAGTTGTCTGTCAGTTGTTAGTCCATGATTGTTCTCTTATATACTGTATGACACAGAGAGAGTTAAAAAGTCTAAAACAAAGGTAATGTAAGCTGTCAACATCGCATTGAAATATAGCCTTAAGGAGAGGGAGCATTGATGAAGAGAGACAGAAGAGGCTGGTGAAATTACACATTTTGTGCATCACAGTTTGGTCTGTGATTAATTGTTTGTTTCCATATGTCTCCCACTTTCTCCTCACCTCCGTGGCCTCCTTTCCCCCAGCTTGTCGGAGGAAGTGGCATGCTGTAAACTCTGCAGGCCAGATGTGATCCAAGAAGACAACTGATGGTATTAAAGACGCCAACAGCACTAGGAAGTGTGCCTTTTCAAACTCTGCATTGTCTGCTCAGTTCCATCAGTGCAACAGGAGGACTGACAGGAGGTCCGCACTCAAGTGCCACGCTCGCATTGAAGCCCCATCCTCCCTGTGTCTCGACAGGAGGCCCATGCAGTGCTGTCTGTGCCAGGCAGGCAGCCTGGCTGTGTCGAGCAGCGGGAGGCATAACAGACAGGTATTGATATGGATTTCTCTCCAGTAGGCCCCAGCAGAGAGCCCGGGGACTGTTAATAGGCCTCTAACGGGATGACCAGCCCGCGGACGGCCCCTACCGACCCCCCAGCACTCGTGGAGAAGGGGAGATGATAACAGATGGAGGGGCTCTTCCTGTTTGATGGACATACGGAGAAAGGTGGTGGATAAACAGGGGGTGGGGTAGGAGTGAGTGACAGCTCTTGGTGGGACATCAGAAAGTGACAGTAGTACTCATGTAATGGTGCATTTGCTGAAGGCAACTCTTCCTCTCACTTTTCACTTTCTTTTCTGCACTTGTTGAGACAGTGTGAAAAAATGCTAGGGAAGTTCAAGTCACTTTTTTAAAGGTTGCCTTGTACAAACTAGCAAAGGGACAATCGATGAAAACTAGCTTTTTAAGCTAATTCAAGTGCATTTACTGTACTTGTGTGTGTGTTTTTTATACAATGTTTGTTAATGTGCATTGTCCCTTTCAAATAAACTAAACTGAAAACTTTCCTGTAAAGAGGTTTGAGAGGATTGATTTTAAAATGTTCAGACTCTTTCAAGGTTTAAGGGAACTTCACAAATCACAGCTTGTTTACATGTCTCAGTTTGCTCTACGTGCACAAAAAAGTAGCAGAAAAAGTCTTTTATGGTTCCTAATGTAGTTGCATAAGTTTGGAAATTAAAAAAAACCCTGCAGGTCTAGTTAGAGGTTAGACTAGTTGCCTGAGACTTCATTCGCAGAACACATCTAAACTCGCCACTTGCGTGGTGCAGCAGGTTTTGTTGAGACAAACATGTTCAATGAAAGAAAAATAATCTGTTTGCACGAAAAAACCAACAACCGGGGGTTTATTACAATTCTCAGAGAAAACTGTGATCAAGTGTTGTGCACTGCTACTCGACTGCAACAGGGTGGTGGATAGCCTGGCATTTCTCCCTGGTGGTAGTTAGTGTCATGGTTACCAGCTGCTAGATTCCAGTGCAGCATCCAGTGGCTATTAGCACAACATCTGCTGCCGCTGACATATTCAATATAGCAAATCGGTGCACTGCTGCTGTAACAACATCATGGAGAAAGACTGCAGCACAAAGAAACTTTACAGAGCTCTCTCTCTCTCTCTCTCTCTGTGCACATATTTTATTATACAATATCTTCATACTGTTATTTAAATGAATGCTCCACATGCTCTTTGAAAGTTAGAGCCACATGTTTGTCTTAAACTTTAAAACAATACACGGCTGAATCATTTCATACCTTGCCTGCAGTTTCACCATGAATAGTTTTTTTTGTTGTTTTTTTTTTTTTTAATTGTGGTGAGTTAGGCCCTAATTATAGAGGTTTTATATTTTATATATTTATATTATTTTAATTAAAAACAGAAAAAAAAATCCAATCCTAAAGTCAAAAGAAATGAAGATCTTGATACATGCTCCTTTCATCTGTTATCTGCAATGCTTTATTGAAAGTAGTAACCTAGCAACAACCAAACTTTTTGCAGTTTTAAAAGAGATGAAAATCATTTTCACTAAACTAAAAGGCAACAATCTGTGAACATCAGTTATCCTTATCATCCTAAAGAGAGAAAAAAGCAAACAAATACAAACAATGATATTTAAAGAATTATAATAATGAAATTTGAGGAGTTTGAGTACTCAATAATATCTATAAGAAGAAGCACAAAACAAACACTTCTCATGTTAAATATTTTCATGCAGCTACATTTACAAAGCTTTTCACTGCAGAGCAGGTTTGTAAATGTATTTGTGTCCCGCCTTGTTTGATTTGATCATTTAATTGTACAGATTTTAGCTGTGATGTGCAATAAAATCTAGTTATTCTTTGAAATATGCAGTAGTCAAGCATGAAATGACTCTGCGGTAACAGAAGGGTTCCTCTCTCTCTCTCTCTCTCTCTCTCTCTCTCTCTCTCTCTCTCTCTCTCTCTCTCTCTCTCTCTCTCCCTCTCTCTCTCATACACACACACACACACACACACACAAAAACACACACACACACACACTGTCAGAAGGGGGTTTATCTGAACTAACCTGAAATGCATACAATTCAAATTTTACATATGCTCAACAAGGTTTAATGACATTTATGAATTTGAAAATCATATTCACCTCCCGCTACACACCCACACACACACACACACACACACACACACACACACACACACACACACATACACAGACACACACACACGCACACACATCCCCCAGCATATCACTGTGTCCTGTCTGATTGGGTGAGGTCTCAAGGGAGTCATTAAGTACAAAGCGTTAACATCTGCCAGACATTACTGAGCCAGAGCAGTTGTGATTTGTCCATATGATGACTCTGGCCCATACAGACGTTGTTTGTGTGTGTGTGTGTGTGTGTGTGTACATCCCTGGCTGTCCACTGCTGCTGTCACTTCTGGTTTCACACCCATGATAATGCCTGTTTATAATTAGAGCTGTGCTTTCCTCGTGTATTTCCCTCTCCTCACCAGTGCTGCGTTCACACCGCTGAGATGTGCCAAGCAACACGACGGTCCGGACTAGTTGAGACTGGCCACGTCCTTTTACTCAGGGATCTTTGTGCTGTGAGAAGCCTCAAAGTCTCTGAGTCGCAGATATCTTTCCTCACCAGCTACACGGTTGCTCCAAATTAATGGAGACCCAAAGGGTGTTACATAAACAAGGCTCAGAAAAGCATTGAGCTTATGGTGAAGTTTCCCAGCACAGTAAAATGTTTGTCCTCAAGATCAACTGTGGTGAAATTTTACACATGGATTGGAGACACTGGCCAACAACAGTCTGTCAGGACAGTGCTGTCCCATAACATTTAGTGAGTGTGAATGGGATCTGACCTCTTAGAGCTGGCCTGTTTGAACACATTGCATGTATGTAAATTGTAAGGCCAATATGCAAATGAGATATAAATTGAAGATGCTAACATCTTCTGGAAATCTGATTATTGTGCATTTATCTGTATTTTGATGTCCTCATCTGTAAAAAAAAGAAGAGTCATATTTGTTAAACATCAATTGGATTTAGGCTACTTCATAATAAAAAGCTCTTATAGGCTATCCAAAACAGTCCAATGCCCTTAATAGTTTAGCTCAATAGACCTTTATGAAAAAAAGGAAAGAAAAATGCTTTAATACCAAATAATATAAAAAATGCTAAAGCCATTGGAACCGTATTAAAAAAGGTTGCGCGCTTCTGTGTGAGATACAGCCACTCTTGTCTGTCAAAAAATATGAAAACTGCTATTGGCTATCGCTCAGAAGCGCCCACCCCCTTCCTGTGCTCTGATTGGTCAGTAGAGCTGTCAATCTACGAGCTCGACGTTCGACGCTCCCTGTCGTCATCCGGCGGCCCTCCTCCCAGCCTCACCTGAGGAAGCAGGTGAGAGAAAAGAAGAAGAAGAAGAAGAAGCAGGTGAGAGCGTAGTGAAGTGGTGATAGCTCATATAAACAACTAGCATGGTTTCATCGCATGGATTAGTTTTATGAAAAAAGCTCAACCTACAAGTTGAAGGAGCAGAAAGCACGGACATCATTCTAGACTTACAGTAAGGTATGAAACTCAGCTTTATGTTGGTACAAAGCAAGGGTTTTGTTGGGGATTTGTTTGTAAGTTGCTGCCTTTGCTAGTTAGCATTAGCTGTTTACCTTACAGGTGTGTTAGGAAAAGCTTTGAGTTCAGCATCAAACTTCATTGTTTTACTCATCCAGAGTTGTGGATAGCAACTTTAACACTAGGCCTACTTGTTTTGCTTTTATTTCCATCACTTTTTAACTTTTAATGAAGTGAGCAGGCTAACAAACTAATCTGGTACCAGTTAGCACATGTCTCATGACTTTACAGCAGCAAGCAGTGTCTTTAGAGCACAAGTTGTAATATATTTGTATTGTAAACATTATCATATGAAGGCGAGAAATCACATGTGGCAGATGGAGCTTAGCACAACAAGCACAACTAATAGGAGCAGGTTTAAATGGCTAGCCTATCAATCAATGCATACTGTAGCAAGATGATTAAAAGACAAATATTGTCTTGTTTGCTTAATCCACATTCAAACAGAAATGCACGATGATACATAGGCTACTGTGTAGGGACCAGACATTCAGAACAACTGTAATTTCACTAAGAATTATTAAGATACAACACACGACTCATTCTATAACCATTTTTATTTGTGTACAACACAAACAGATGTTAAAACACCTGCTGACCTCAGCACAGACACCTACACCACTAAACAGATATATTACTTTAATTGATAATCCCTCAAACATATTGATTAAAAAAAACCTATGTTTTACAATCGGGTTTGGTGACATTCACTGGGCATTGTGTTTTCACGGTCCATCAACTTTTATTAAGATGGAAAATAGTTTCAGGGTTTCACCACAAATACTGGAAACTGGGAAGTTAAATCAGGAAAATTAAATAAGTAATGACTTCATTAGGTTTTTTGTGTTTGGTCTCCATTTGGCTGTTTGTATGTATTTTATGCCTTAATAGACAATATTGAGTCTCTTGGTGTGTTTTTAAAGGCCAATAAAAGGCGGAGTTCCCCTTAGAGAGACAATAACATTAAGTGACATAAAATCAAGTGAAACTACTTTTATCAAAAGATCATGGATATATATGCAGCACACACACACTGATCTGATCTCTGTGGTGATATAAATGTGTGTCTCTCCATGCCCTCTTCACCAATAACCACGTCGTCCAGAACGTCAGAACGTGTTGACGCATTATTAACATGTTTGTTTGTTCTCCAACAAGCTGTCTGGGTGTTGTTAACGTGGATATTGATCAAAATCACCAACTGTGACGGAGTCCGCCTGGCAGCGCCATCACTGAGCGTCCGAACGTGCCAGCTGAATCCAGGCCAGAGGGAGGAGGCTAATGTCTGCTTTAACGCCGCTGCCAGCTCACAGAGAGGGTTAGGTATCGGTCTAACGCATGGGTTAACAGCACTGCCAGATCACATACTCACTCTGTGGCAAACCTGAGTAAAATGTAATGATTGGGTGGAAATCCTCAGAGAAACCTTAAAGGTCGCTGAGTTTCTTTGTTGAAAAACCTGTTCACATCAGGTCTTCTGTTCAGTGGAAGAGAAGCAACATCTGGACAGAGTGAGAGAGAGTGTGAAGAAGAGGTGTAACGTATATGTTGCTTCTGCTGCCAACTGATGGATGATAGACGAAAAGGTTAGACTGGCTGCAGGCTGTAATTGTGGAAAAGTTGGGGGGTGTTATGTCTGTTTTTACACTGTTAACAGAGCTGTTGGTGCGATTCCCTGAGGTCCGTTTGATCCATCTTGTCTTAGCTCAGTTTCAAAAGAAAGAGAAGCTAAAGGGAAACTTGCTTCACCTCAGTCACTCACAAAGAAATTGTGATTGGTTGTTGTTTATAAAGCTAAAAAAAACAGCACCCTTAACACATGCGTCCTCATTGGGCTCTTATTATTTTTTAATAACACCCATCAACATGCCTGAAGAACAATTAAATACACAAATAAGCACATGCACCTGTAGTGGTTGTCAGTAATAAGCACGTTTTATATCACATTTAACAAAGTCCACAGCTTGTTTTATCAACATACACTGTGTTTTTTTGCAATGATCTACAGCACCATTATGAAACATTACATAAATGTGTCTTTTTTTCTTTCTTTTTTAGGATTCATACCTGCAGAAAACAGTGTTTGGACACTTCTAACTCTTGGCTACTACAGTGAGAAAGGATTCCTGGATCTTCATTAGAAGAGACAAGTGGATAAGGTATGTTTCACTTGCTGAATTAAATGTAAAGAAGTAGCCTGAGAAAATTGTAATAGATAGATGGATAAAGATAGATAAATACTTTATTTATCCTGAGGGAAATTCAGTTTCTCAGCTGAACAATCTATCATCATTCATCAACAACAACAGATCAATTCATAAAACAGTGCATAGAGAATAAAAGTTGATGATTAAAATTAAAATAAGGAGTTAAAACCTTAAAGCTTAGTAGTTTAGTTTATATAATATAGCAGAACTCTAGGTTTTTGTTTTGCCTCTGTCTGACATACTGACACTTTTTCGTAGTCTGCATTATAGCTTTGGTGATGTTTCTGCGTCTTTAAATCTCAGCAATTACTTTGGTTAGTACAGTGTGGTAATACCATAAGTCTATGATGATAATACTCAGAGTAATACATCAGGAAACGTCCTGGTACACAAAATAACAAACTCCTTTATTCCTGAGTGAAGACTCTGTGTGTATCACTTAGTGGCATAAAGTCACAGGCTGTTTGAATCTATCCACAGTGGAAGAGATTTCACAGCAGGCGAGGGCAAAGGGAGATTTTTCTGCTTTAATGACCATTAACTATAAACGCATTTACTGTATCGACCACAAAAGGACACCATGTTGCCTTCAAAGACAACACAAACTTGGTCCACATTCAAACTCCCTTAATTTCAAAACTTTTTTTTTTTTTTTTTTGGTCCTCTGTTTTTCCACTGAAGAAACATTATCAAACAGGTTTTTATTTCGTTTTGGACTGGACCGTACAAAGACGTTGGTCTGATCTCTCTATTTGTGTTGTCTGTTCTTGGCTTCAGTCGTGGCTCGCGCTCCTCACGACCATGTTTCACTTTGTCGCCCGGCTCTCCCTGCTGAGAGGGGACTGTCACCCAGCACTGTGCCAGGCCCGGGGCTGGCAAACACACACTCACACACACACACACACACTCTCTCACACACAAAAAAAACTCTCAATTTCCTATATTTAAGGGGGAAAAAAATAGTTCTCCTGCTCTGTTTCTTCCTGTGTCATTGTGCTGAGAGACTCGCTCCTCCGGGCAGATTTGAAGCATGTGGTGGCCAGAGATTTAGATAGATATATCTCTCCCATTAACATCTGCTCCCCTGGCCTGCTCCGCTCTCTCCAGAAGGCCACACACACACGTACATATATATTTATATATACACACACACACACACACACACACATTCACACACTGCGGTTCATCCATGGTTGACAATCAAGGACAGTTGGTTTTGAGCAGTGTCAGGACAGTTAGACTCTCACGGGGAGTCTCCAAACTACAGGCGACTGGCACACAGACAAACACTCAGAGAGCACATTTACGGCCAAACACTGAACGCCATCTGTCAGTCACTGTAGGAGGATATTACTGCTGACACACACACACACACACACTCTCACACACAGACACGCACACAGACACACACACACACACACACACACACAGGCACTTTCCGTCTGGCTGCTGAATCTGTATTTATTACACAAAATTCACACCAAAACTGCCGTGCGTGTTGTCTGTGTGTGTGTGTGGACAAATCAAAGTGTGACTGTCTGTGTGTGTGTGTGTGCGCGCACCAGTATGTCTTCTTGTGCATATTTTGAACATGTGTGTAAACACAGCATGTCCATTTTGTCAGAAAGATTGTCCTGTGTGTTGTATTTCCTTTATATTACAGGCCCGTAATTAATACCATCGACAGTGTTCGTGTTCACGTGGCTCTGTGCAGCAGGAAGTAGCAAAGAGCAGAAAGTAACCTCGTTCCAATAAAGGTGCTGCATTCAAAATTTCGCTAACAAGAAAATAAAAAACCTTATAAGTATTATAATATTATTAGTAGTATCATACATTACACATGTGTACAAAATATAGAAATACTTATGTGAGAGTTTCAAATTGCTTATTCAATTTGGATAAGGGTCAAAATTTACAATCACATAAAAACACTAAATAAATAGAAAATATTTTTTTTTATGAACTCATCTGTCAAATAATTGTCTTTTGATCAGTTGGTTCCATTATTAACTCTTTGTTGCACAGGAATATCATTATAAATGAAGCATTAGTGTGCCGACAGCAGGTTGCGTTATATCCTCACATACTGTACCATTTAGCAGGATGATATTAAATCAAGGACTGTGCTTAAATACAGTTTTGAGGAACTTGTACTTTCAATCCTATTTCCTGCTTTTTTATTTTTCCACCTTGGTACAAACGAGAGGGAATTATGCAGGTTTTACTCCTCTACATCCATTTGAAATCAGTCACTGCTAGTTACGATTTTACAGACAAAACATCTCATAAAATAAGAAAAAATTATTTTTCATTAACCCAAATAATCATTGTCTGCAGGTAAATGAGCCGCTTGACCAGTTTCATTAGTGAAGTGCTTCATTTACTATACTACATCATAGTAATACACTAATTCTGATGCAAGTTCCTTTCTTAAAATACATTTTGCTGATTATCCTAAGAAAACCTATGAACGCAAGTCATTCACATTATTTTCTCCACTTAACTGCAGTTGGGATGTTTTTCATCTATGACAAAGCCTCACATGCTTTGTGTGTGAAATCCAAATCTTCAAAGTAACCCATTAGCAGTATATCCACCACTTTTTGCATTGTTCCACATATTAACGAATCCTTGTCTTTATTTTTGACTAATTTCCTGAATGTTTTATTTATTTTTTTAATCTATAGATGAGAGCTTTACTTGAGTCTTACAGTATGGATAACACCTTATTAAATTAACCTCATCTTTTTTCTCTATTGTCTCATGATAACAGATGATGCGACCAGCGTGAAACAATAAACGCACACGGATGTCATTCTGCAGCCCCATCCTCTCACTTCCCGCGACCCGGCGTGGACAAAGGGAAGTGTCAACACCACCTCTCTAACTGCACAATTAACATGCAAATGAGCCCAGTCGCTAATGGCGATGGCAAAGCGCTCTTATGATGGAAATATGCTTTCTGTTTTGGCAGTATGTGTTAAACATTAGTCTATGGAATCAGCTGAGGACAGGAGGGCAGAGGGCCCCGAGGCCTCCCCTGAGGGCACACACACGGAGAGAGAGGGAGAGGGAGGGAGGTAGAGAGAGGTAGACTTGGAGAGGGAATGGCCTCTGCACCTGCTTCACTAACTATGACTATGACACGCACACACAGAGCATGACCAGGCGGTTATAATCAGCCTTGTTCGGGCTGTCAGCCCGGCCAATAACTTATCCCCTCAACTGCTTTTGTTCTAGCAGCAACTCGGCTGATGCGGCTGCTGCCCCTTATTCAACTGAAATTTATTTTCAATTGCTGCCCTCAGGCACCGGCCCTGCAGCAAGCAGCTCACTGACCGAGCAAGTAAACAAACCAGCGGACCACTTCACACGCACATGCACACACACACACACAGGCAGGCAGGCAGGACTCTTCAGATTGAATGCAGTAACATCTGCGTTTCGCCAAATGAGATGTTTATACAAACTCTGGAGATATAAAAGCCTTAAATGCCCCTACTGTTTGTACATGTCTGACTAAAAAGCCTTATATGTGCGGCTTTGTAAAGCTCATATCTGTGATGGAGCTGGCAAGCATCTGTCAGTGTATTTTTTAATTGAAACAACTTTGCAGATTGCAGATTTGGAGGTTATGATTTGGAGAAGGCAGCTCGGTCACAGGGCCACAGACTGAGGCTGACAGCATTTGTTGCCTTGTTAGCATCAGTGTCCAAGAGTGAAAAAAGGGCTGTTTGTGTGTGTTTCTGTATGTGTGTGTGTGTGTGTGTAGAGAGAGAGAGGCCGAACAAAGCAGTGTTGCTCTAAGTGATAAACCTCGAGTGGCTCCCAGTAACAGGTGTGTGCTCTGTAAAGGACCAGTCGTTTGTCAAGCTTCATGAAAAGAGGAGCTGATGGCCACGAGTCCATTCAGTCAACACTGACCGGCCTGCACACACAGGATTAATGGAGGAATTATGTCTCTTATCTGTCCGACAGTTTGGTCTCTTCAACTCTTGAATGTTGAAGCTCAGATGCTTTAAGGCACATTTTTATTTTTAGTTGAAGTATGAAGTAGCATATAGAAAACTGTAAAAGATAGATAGATAGATAGATAGATAGATAGATAGATAGATAGATAGATAGATAGATAGATAGATAGATAGATAGATGAAGATAGCTAAAAAAAAATGTATTTATCCCTAGGGAAATTCAGTTTCTCAGCTGCACAATCAGTCATCATTCATCAACAACAGATCAGTTCATAAAATAGTGCATAAAAGAATAAAATAAGGATCTATCTATCTATCTATCTATCTATCTATCTATCTATCTATCTATCTATCTATCTATCTATCTATCTATCTATCTATCTATCTATCTATCTATCTATCTATCTATCTGAGGTCTCTTCAACTCTTGAATGCTGAAGCTCAGACGCTTTAAGGCACATTTTTATTTTTAGTTTATGTTAGGTTTTGTAATTTTTGACTTTTAAAGTTACAAACCTGTGTTGCATTGTTCTTCGCTTATCTTTTCATATTTATCCCACTTCCTGTATTTCAACATGTTCTTCGGTGATGCTGACATGTCGTCCCGTGTGTGTCCTGTTGCACTATGAGCTCACCAACTTCCTCACAATGACTCAACAACAGCTCATTTATTTTGGCTCATTTATTCATCAGTTCACACATGATCTATCCCCCCCCCCCCACACCACACACCCCCACCCCCATTTATGCTTTGAGACTCCGGTTGCTCGCTGCAGACTTTTTACAAAGCAGAACAAGTGGGAAGAAGAATAAGTGCTGAAAAGCTTCTTTTGGTTTAAAAAAAAAAGAAAAAGAAGTTAGTTCAGCCTCTTGTTTCTTGTCCTCGTTCAATATTTTAATCTTTAATATATTCAGCTTTTTGTCGCTGTGTGCTGCATCATTATCACGTCCTCTCCAACTTTCTGTTTTTGCCTCCTTTTAATGATACAGAGGTATTTGGATCTCAGTGGGATTGTCATGATTTAGAAGACAATTTCTTTTTGAACCCATGGGAAGAAGATAAGCACCGTCACCACGAGAAACACAGTGTCAGAAAACACATATAATTCAATCACTGTTTACAACTTTTACACACTTAACTTTGAACTGAATTACGATAAACAAAAACTTTCATTACATAGTCGTTACACAGCTGTAGAAGAAATGTTTTCTTCCTGAGAGCAAAATGCAAAGATTTATAGTGTCAGAATAAAAGCAGCAAATAATGTGTTATGTACATCCACCTCCTTAACATGATTTGCATTTGTCTTGTGCATGTTATCTGCATATGCACAATTGTTTTTGTTATTTTACAAATAATCACTCTCCATGAATGTTAACAGTGCAGCTTGAAGGCAGCAGCAGCAGCAGCAGCAGCAGCAGTTGTCTCTGCTTTACTCGGCTCCTAATTAGCCAGAATTAAGAAGTATTTCTCGCCCCATTGAAGAGTCCATTTCCTTTGAAACCAGAGCATAATAAACCTTAAGTAATTACCCCAACTCATGACTATTAACTCGCAAACCGCCAGCTTCCCTTGACAACATCCTCCTCAGTGTTGTGTGGTTAAAAGGCCATTGCAGCTACCCTGCTATTTACATCCCATCTGGCAGCCTGTGAGGGACAGACAGGCTATACTCATTCCTAAAGACAAAAAAAAGAAGAAGAAATGTAAAATGAACTCTTTCACTCTTTCTCAAAACTTGTGTTTTCTTCGCTCCAAATAAGTTACAAAAGGCCTTCGTCTCCTTTTCTTTTTCTCTCTTTCTTTTCTTTTTCTTTTTCCTTTTTTTAATTTAATCCACATACTCATTTGCATGCGGCGAGGCCGAGCAGGGGGGGTCTGAATGTATAATCTTCTGCATTTAGTAGCCTGTAATCCCGACGCCTTTCTGTGATGTGATTTTCTCCTCTTGGTCCCCCATGAACAATTAACTTGTAATCTCCACAAACATACATTCTGTCGCTAGCAGAGATGAGACGGAGAAACACCCAAGGGACCCGGCGGCGGACAAACTGCTCCGCTCTGCTCCGCGCTGCTCTCCCCGAGGCGGAGCGCTTCTCTAGCCGCTACAGGGAAACTATTCACCGGGCTGCTCCTTTATATTACAGGCTGCTGCTGCTGCTGCTGCTGTTGCCCCCGCGCTTCCCTCATTCCATCCTCATTTCCATCCAAACCCCGCTTTTCTCAACATTTGTGTCCGTTGTTCGTGGGGAAATGTTAAATAAATGCGGTGCGAGCATGTGTGCAGCTCATCATCATCGTCATAATGTTCAAGCATGAGGCCCGAGGGGCAGAGATGAGACAGGACACACACCGAGTGACCTGATGGAGGAGTAATAATATCAGGTGTGAAAGTGTTTTAAAGTGGAGCTCTCGGCGTTTTAGATATTTTTTTAAATGTAAATTTTAACATGCAATCAAAATATTAATGTTCTCCTATTATTATAAGGTGTAGCCTATAAATTAATTACTACGTCATAGCTTCAAGGAAGCAAATGGGAATATCCGTGTACATGTTTCAATATTAAGTTTATCATCAACAAATATACGAGCAAGATCTGATTAAAATCAATCTTCTATATTCTACATAATTTCATTATTTCAAATAAGAATAAAAGCGAATAAGCAACTGGTGGAAATCCAGTGTCTCGTGGTGGTTGTAACCTTTTATACTGAGCTGAGGCCTCGTGTGAGTTTGGCGTAAAAGTACCTGTAAAAAATCTAAACCATTTAAAAAGTGAAAATATTGGAAAGATTATTATGTTTCAATTAAAACAAAATGACATAAATAGAGGAATTGAAGTTTAAGAAGAAGAAACCACGTTTTTACACTTTAGGGTCATAACTTAATATTCATTAAAATAAAAAGTTAAATTAACCCCAAGTTAGACTTCAGGAAGTGAAATTGAAAAATACAGATTTAATTATGTATTTTAAAATAGAAAAAGAAGAAGGAAGACAGTGGGTATGATCCATAATTTCCGTTTTATTGAAATCTCCTCCAGTGACGCTGGGCCATAATAAATATTTTATCAGTCATCAACAATGTACAAAAATAAAGACACAGGGTCTCTGGGCATAACAAATTCAGTTCAGCAAAAAAACAACAACCATGCTGTGGTAATTATACCACCATGCAAAAAAAAAATAAAAAAAATAAAACAGAAACAGGAAATCAGAGCACAGATGGACATACAAAGAGCCACAACATGAACATAAATCTAAAACTTAGATTTTAAAAACAAATTCCCGCCATGGCAGAAGTTAAACCATTTATAGCCAAATACACACATGTCAATATTTTCCATATAGAACTCAAGTTTAAAATCCTTGGTACAAGGCACACTAAGCATTCTTCGTTTTCACAAAATAACGCCTGATACAAAAATAAAAAAGAAAGTCAAATTAAATCAAAAGTGTTCATCATGCAACCTCAGTCACCGTTCACATTGTGGGCTGAGACAACAACAACAACCAAAAAAAAAGTCAAACACAAGAGGAGCGTGGCTTCTTGTTGCATGACACACAACTTTTCATCATCATCATCAGTCTTTATAAGTCCTTGTTACAAGGAGGAAAATAACACTTTTTTTTCTCATACGCCAAACAAGAAAACAGACTAAACAACAGCATGCACCAGTGAGGCCAAGTTCACCCTCATGCCCTGAATTCTTTATTTACAAACATCTTTACACCGCTCAGTCTCTGCGTGTCTGCTGTCCCGCTGCAGACAGACTGACACACGTCGCTGGTTCACGGCATCATTTCATCCCGTCCTTGCCCTCCGCTGTGAGTCTCGTGAGGCCGCTGGAGGTGATGGGGATGTGCGGCGGCGGCGGCGGCACCTGGCAGATGGTGCAGGGGCACGGCAGACCGGCCCAGTGCTGGAAGCCGGGGCCCAGCTGCAGGGTGGGAGGGGGCGCGGCCGGAGACCCCTTCATCAGGGAGTGATGGGGCGCGCGGATGGACGTGAGCCCCGGCAGCGAGCTGGACAGAGACGTGGGCGCGGAGGAGGACAACGCGCCGCCGAGGAGGGGATGCAACTGGTGCGCTGCGGCGGCGGCTGCTGCTGCTGCGGCGGCGGCTGCAGCGGCGGGACCCCCGGAGTGCCCACCGGCTCCCGGGGGCGCGTGCCCCACGGTGCCGCAGTGGAAGGCCGAGTGCTGCCCTCCGTAAATCTCCCCCACCAGCCGCTTCATCTCGTCCAAGGAGCTGGTGAGCATCAGGATGTAGTTCCTGGCCAGAAGCAGCGTGGCGATCTTGGACAACTTCCGCACCGAGGGCCCGTGCGCGTAAGGCATCACCTCGCGCAGGCCGTCCATGGCCAGGTTGAGGTCGTGCATGCGCTTCCGCTCCCGCCCGTTGATCTTGAGACGGAGATGGAACATTTCCTCCTCGGTGACCTGCTTCTTCAGCTTGTACTTGTTGCTGCTGCTGCTGCTGCTACTGCTGCTGCTGCTGCTGCTTCCCACCGACACCGACTTGGGGTCTCCTCCTCCGGACCGCAGGAGCTCCAGACCGGTCAACTTCTGGCGCTGCTGCTGCTGCTGCTGCTCGCCGCCCTGCGTGGACGAGGACACGGAGGAGGCGCCGTGGAGGAGGTGGTGGTGGTGGTGGTGGTGCGGTAAGTGATGGTCACGGAGAAACATGCTATCCATGTCCGGGGAAGAGGCTCTGCTGCTCGGGCTGGAGTCTGAATTCATTTTATGGGGTTCGCTTCCGAGGTTGTTGGGTAGGAGGAGGTCGCTGCTGGCTTCCCCCCTTTTCTCTCTCTCACTTTCACTCTCCCCCCTCTCTCTCTCTCTCTTTCACTTTCTCTCTCTCTTTTTCCACTCTCTCTCTCTCTCTTTCTGGATCACCTGTTTTGTTTTGTTTTTTTGCTCTGTAGGCTATCCCGTCTGTCTCTGCACTTTCTTATCACATCGGTGACCACTTCTTCTCCTCCTCTGTGGCTGCTGTCGTCGCCTCTGTCGCTCCGTGCGTCTGTCTCTGCGGTGAGTGGAGGAGGACACTGATTGTGGGTATTTATACGCGCGGGCAGACAAAAGCGGCTTTCCTATTCATAACGCCTAGTTAGGAGGATGACGTGCCCGTTGGAAAGGGGGCGGTGTGCTTTGACTGTCCCAGTGACCGCGGTGCGCAACCATTCACTGCCATTGTCAGGACACTGTCGGGGGGCACAGCTTCTTCTCCTTCTTCATCATCTTCATCTTCACTTCTTTAGACTCGATATCTTAAATTATCACAAGTTGTTTTCACTCTCTTCAGCTGCGCATTGCACATTTTACGCATAAAAAAACAACTATATCATCGCAAAAATATATATTTCAGCACCGTTTTATGTCTCAGGCATAAATAAATGTTGATCACATGGATGATGATGAGGAGAGACTTTGCTTCCCAACCTCCACCACCAGTCCCTTTCTCTCTCTCTCACACTGCGAAGAGTCGTGTTTACCGGACGGTTTAGACTGTGTGTGTCGGTGCTGGTGGTTGTGGTTGTGGTAAAGGTGATGGTGGTGATGATGGTGTTGGTTGCCTGAGGGGATGGAGGAGGAATGGGGAAGGGAAATTACTTTCCCATTCAGCGGCTCCTTGCAGCGGGGGAGCAGGGCCTCCGCTGGGACAGAGGTAACATGCCGCTCCGGCACTCGGCGCTCTGCCGGCCATATGGCAGCATGTGGGCGTCAGAGTTTACCCAGATACCTCATGTCTGGACCCCCATAAAACTTCTCATCGCTTCCCTGTGCTACTGAAAGGACAACTGTTCATTTAACCCCATAATAATATTAATAATTATTATATTTTTCTTTATAAATGCTATGAAGAACAAATTATGACGAATGAAACTTTATTTAAAAATGTAGAAGAATAAGAGACAACTGGACTATGGAGAAAAAAATGCTACTGTTTTTGCAGTATTTTCAATAGTGAAATGAAATTAGAGAAATATAAATGTATTTGTCTCTCAGCAAACACAAATACACACAAAAAAAGATTGATTCACTTGGAGGAAAAACAATCTAAAAAATACAAAATAAGAAATGGAAAACTACATTTTGAAATAATTAGGAACATTAAAAATTAAAAATTCAGGCATATGTGCTGTATTTTCAAAATGATGACAAATAAACCAATTTATGAGAATGAGCACAATTATAAAAACATTTATCCACCGTGACGCATCTGTTATTGATGGATTACACGGACAGACAGATGTGTAGCAGTGTTAAATATTGGGGAGAATACACTAAATTGAGTCAGTATTGTCTATATTGAGCTGCTGAGAGCGCTCTCTCCACTCTGAAGAGTCTACTCCAGATCTGTTTTGTGGAGGTGGAGTGGAGGAACGGGCCGGCAACAATAACACATGGGAAGTAACTGAAGCACTCGTTTTCCTCCTCCTCTGACCACCACCTTCAGCATCCCTCCATCCATCCATCTGTCCATCCATCCATCTATCCATCCGTCTGTACAGTCAAACCCACCCAGCCAGCACTTCAAACCCGGATAATAAAGTCTGGTCTCAAACTCTACTCCCCTTCTCCAATGAGATCCCCCTGGTAGAACAGTAAAAATGTGTATTCACGGCCTCATTGTTGGTCCAGCAAAAGAGCCCTTCTCATAAAGGTGCTGCCAATGCAAAGAAAAAGCGCTGGTCGGCTTTGCTCTCTCTTGGTGGCATTTGAAAGTGTAAAGCTTTGAATACCAATTGCTTGAACTGGACATATGTGAATCCGCTGTAAGCCTACTAATCCTGTCCCCAAGTGTTTCTTTGTGTGTGGGGCAGCCTCGCACACCCAAGAGAAAGTGTTCCTAATCCGGCCAATGTGGAGAAATGTGTGAATGAGAGGGGACAGAGGAGAGAGAGCTCAGAGGAGGTGTGTGTATGTGTGTGTGTGTGTATCATCCATCGATTTGTGCAGGAACACATGCTTTTCAATGGGGTTCTCTTGCTTTATTTATGTATTTTGGTGTTTTTCAGTGTGTGTGTGTGTCCATCTGAGGCCCCTAGCTCCACACCACCAGGACACTGGTCTAAATGGAGGCAGTTATTCACCGTTCCCCACACTACTGTCGCAGCAGGTCGCCCCTAATGTGCTCTTTTCACTGCGTAAGCTCTTCGCTTTCCTTTCATTCCTCTGTTCGTATCTTTTTTTTTTTTTTATCTCGTCCCCTCTCTCCTCTCCTCTCCCCTCTCTACCCCTTCTTCTCTCCAGTCTCGGGCTCTGCTTCTGTTCTTCTCTTGTAATCATCTATCTTTAAAAAAAAAAAAAAAAGCTTTCTCTCTTTCATAAGTTTCTGTCCCATCACATCAGTTTTCCAGGCAGCGAAAGGACAGTTCCTGAGAAATCTCTGGGTCAAAACTGATCCAGTGATTCATGTGCACACAAGAGGAAACTCAGGGCAGTTGTAAGGTGGATTTTGAGTTGTGGGTGTTTAATCTGACGGTAATATAGGCCCTATATATTAAAAAAAATACATTAAAGCAGAAGTAAGTGATCCGGTCGTTTTGGCTAATGCTGCGTTCCAGGCAGGCTTTTGAAACCGTAAATTACAGTTTACGACTTATTAAAGTCACGACTTACGACTTTGTAGCGTTCCAGGCAACCCACTCGTGTTTTTCCGACCTGTTTTACCTGTGAAAGTCACTATAACGGCCACTCGTAACTTCCTACCCGTGAACTCGTACCAGATCGAACTGGTACGACTTCACAGGTCGGAAAAACACGAGTTACGGGCTGCCTTGAACGCACCATAACGTCTTGTCAGCCGATGGAGTTAGCAGCCCCCGCCCTCGTCCCTACGTCACCACATTCAGGCGCATCCCTTGGCTGCACCAGACTGGCTCTGGCTCAATATAATACATCCATGCTCTGGCTGCACACACAGCCCTTCATGCCGTTCTCTCTCCTCATTGGATAAAACTTGTAGGATACGATAAAAGTTTTCTCCTCGGCTCAGAGCAGAGCAGAGTGACTGACAGACCCGTGTTTCGGTCCAAACACTCTCTATGTAAGTGATTGCTATCGGAAGATATAACTATTTAAGACTTATATTAACACAAAAATATCGCTTACTTCTGCTTTAACATTGATCAAAACAAATCTCTATTGCATCTAACAGTTCAATCAAACCAAAACAAATCAATTTGGGACTTTTAAAGATAAAGATATTTCAAACACTTACACTGAGTGGAGAGAAAATGAAATTTCATTTCCCGTCATGCTTTTTCACATGTTGTGGCAATGACAATAAAGCCTCCTTGAAACCTCCTTAACCTTGAAACGCAGAGACTCCTCTTTCTCAGCAACTTTTTAAAATATCGATTTGAGCAAAACACGGTATATTAGATATTTATTTATTTAGATATTTATACTGTGAAAGCTCACACATTCAACACTTTTCGTTTTATTTGAAGCTCCGTGCTTCAGCTTGACGAACGAAGGATATATTTGTAGTTTTAAGTACTAAAAACCTTCTGAATGTAACTGTAGCATCTCTTCTCCTGCACTTTTTTCTGGAGCTCTGGTAAGAACTGGATGTTTTGTGTTGGTTTCTGAGCCTCTTCTTCTGATTGGCTGGAGGTAACCAACTGTGGTCTAGGCTGGTCAAACTCACTGGTAAATGCAAATACTTCTGGTTTCTAATGTTACTCTCTTGTTATATCGGCCTCTTGTCGTCCAACGATTAAGCTCCATTTCCTCGTAGCTTGTTTCCTCGGTGGCTACAGGTGGACTCTGCTCACCCTGCTAATACATCTCACTTTCTGCATTATAATCTTATTTGTAGGTAGGAAAAGCAAAGATCAAGAACCTGAAAAAATAACATAAACTCTGTAGATAACATATTGATGATCTTACAACCCCTGTGATTCGTTCTTTTCACTCTTATTGACTTACACAACTTATTTCCTGAAACAGCATAATAGAGAGGTAGTGCAGATGTAGAGTGACACTCAGTGAAGCCTTCAGGGCCACAATATCCCTGAAAATCGATTTTAAAATAAGTGGTGGAAACCATTGTTTTTCTGTTACTTTTTTGACGTGTCTGTATAAAGCAGGTTATGTATATTCTATTTTTGGCCTTTTTATACAATTGATTAGTTTATTATATGGGTTAATTCACTCACTTCTCATTTATTTCATAGCTTTGTTTTCAACATATGAACCCACCTTACACGACCTGCTCGTCACCAGACAGCAGCTGGTGCAGCATAGAGATCCCTGAGCAGTTCACACAGACCAAAAACAGAACTACAAGACATTGATTATTGCTTAAGAGTCAGATTCACCAGATACAGAGATGAGTGTGTGAACAATAAAGTTGCTGCATAATGAAGCATCAGTTGCTCCTTATTTTAGAAAAGTCAAGTTAAATATTATTCAGTCTGTGTAATAATAAAGGTGGAGAGCAGAACTGAAACAACCCAAAACATCCACATATTTAAGTATTAAATACTTCCAACCCTGTCAGTCCCTCTCTCGTGGGTGGGCCAGGTCACTAGACCCCCCCCTCTAATGAGCTCGGGGGCAGTAAAGAGTGAATGGGGGCGTCCCTCCAGCAGCATGAGAGGACAGTAGTCGGCAGCGGCCGTCTCACTGTCACCGACACAAACAGTGTCAGCTGAACATCTCCGAGCTGAAAGGAGCACGATGCTTCACAGGAGACAATGCACTCAGAGGGAGACTCAAGGTCAAGGTCACAGTCGAAGCCGTTAGCGTGTAAAATAAAACCAAAACAACAACAAAAACTGTAACATTATGTGCATTGTTACATAATGCATGTAACATTACATTAAGTGAAATCCATTTCGGTCACTTTGTGTAATGTTTATGTTTATTTGTGATGAACAGGAACTGTTAAGGCTGTTTTAAATTAAAGTTTCATCCAATCCCAGCTCCTATTTGAATCACAGTCTATATCATAATCCAGAAGCCTATCTTAGTTATTCACAGCCGACATCTGTAACAACGTTCAACAAACACATTTTTAAATGTAAATCCTGCAAAGTTTTTGCCAGAGATAGTTGATGGTGGTTAGTGTGTTAGCTGTGACACAGATCCGATCAATTAATGCAAATTAAGGTGTAAAAAAAGAAGCTTTAAAAACTTTAAACCCCTCTTTTATTTTGTTTTAGAAATTCTTACTTGAAGTGATTTGGGAATTATGCACATTGTGTTTTCTTTTCCTTTAGGAGATGGATGTGTGTCTACCTGTGTGATACATGAAAATTGAAATATTATAAAAACTTTTAAAGTTTAAAGCATTCACTTTACTGCCAATAGGAATATATGAGCTCAGTTGTTGATTTTGGGTCACCATGAAATATTAGTATGTTTTTTTTTACTCTTTAACTGTAGGAATAAAGTCCTGACCACTTTACAGAGCCCATGAGTAGGTGTATTAGACCAAATGCATGTGTAACAGTTGATCTGTGCTTCTTTCATTCTGCCCATCAAAGCCGGCATCAAACTGCAGTTTGAAGTTTCACAAAGAGAGATTTCACAAAGGTTGAAGCATTCGAGCGGCAGATGGAAGACAGCAACGCGAGTATTGAGCGAAGCCGAGCAAAACCCTCCAGCCTCCATCAAAAAAGTAGCTCTGAGATTTATTTTAAGATTAAAGTGGTAACATTTGAAAAAGTAGATGATGACGGCACCTCTCAGAAATGTTTGGGTAACTTTTAAAAGCCCAGATTTTTTCCCCCTCTCGGTTTACTTTGGGTAGATTCTGGGTAAAAGAGAATATCAATAAGATTTCTGTCTTTCTCATTTTTGTTTTGTGAAAAGTAAACAAACCTTCAAATTATAGCAAGCCTTTAATTAAGGAGACGATCAAACGATTAAAAGCTCGTTAATTACAGACCTCACAGCCATCTCCGCCAACATGAATATTGAGGTCCTAATTAATATTTGTGGGGCTGTTTTGTTCTTGGAAGACATTGGCGTTAATTAGGCAAAAACAAGTCAAATTAACATTTCAGTAATGAAGAAACATACCTTCATGTTCTTATTTCTCTCTGTCTGAACGCGCTCTGATACAAATTTGGCATCTCAAAGCTTTGTGAAGCATGTTGATGATGAGTTTTATCAAACAGAAGCAATGATGTTTTCTGTCGGGCATTTTTCATCCCGATGCACAGCTGCTCAAGGTGTGGATGTCTCGATTGTCTCTCTGCAAAAGAGGAAGATTTACCGGAGGGAGAAAAGTCACACTTTAATTGGAATCATTGCTTCACCGGCACCGACGGATGAAAAGAGACGTCCGATACAGATTCTTTAAGTCAGGGTATTTTTCATTCAAGAATGATGAATTTCTTCTCATCCAATGAAGTGTATCCTTAAAGTTACAAGCAGAAGTTCAAGACTTTTGGTACGATAGTGCCGAGTAAGGGCTTTACACAATTATCTCACATCTATCAAATAAAACGGACATCTCATCTCTACGCTTGGTTTTCTTGGTGAAATTCTTGATCAACTTCTTGAATCAAAGAGTGTCCAAATGTTTCTCACCCATTGAGGTGTATAAGAACAAACATTGATGAGCATGCTCTTCTGCTCACAGCGTCTTCCAGTTTCCTTGTATGGCAGCAGCAGCTGAGCATCTGTGTCTCGAAGAGGAAGTGACCCTGACTGCAGTGGACGAACTTCAGCTTCTGGTTTTCAGTTGTTGTTGTTCCCGTTGTTGTCCGGTCCTGGTGGTCGTAACCACAGTTCAGTCTGATGCCACTCAGCTCTCTGAAGGCCTCGTGCTGACTTGAGCAGTAGCTACAGAGCAGGACTCTCACCTGTCACCTCATGTTTTGAGCCTGCATTTGAAATTAATCAGTTTCAACTTCGATATTTAAAAAGGAAGAGAGGACACACTGCACACTTAAGCTCCCTTTATGTGTCTTTATTTAGCACATCCAGCAATAGTACAATAGTAGCGTTTTCGAAACGCCCTTTTTCTTGAAACACGTTCGAAACGTCCCTTTTATTATTATTATTATTTTTTGGCGTTTTTGCCTTTATTTGATAGCACATAGTGAGATAGACAGGAAAAGGGGAGGCAGAGAGAGGGGGAATGACATACAGGAAAGGTCTGCCTCGACACGGGATTCGAACCGGGGACGCCTGCATTGAGGACTGTAGCCTCTACCCCGAAACGTCCCTTTTCTATATTCATTTTTTGAGACCAGCACCTTTTTATTGGATGTGCGCAACTTTTCTACTTCTTGTACACAACTTCGATATTTAAGTGATTGCCTTTCTCTTTTTTCTTTTTCAGCCTATATCATTGTCCTGTCTCCTGAATTTGACTTTTATTCCTAACAGTCGTTTTGCAGTTTCTTAACATCACGACACCATGGCAGCATTTGTACGTTCAAAATTAGTTTATGGGTGTATGATTTTAACCTGTTTGTTCCGACCCAGTATTTTCTCACATACTAGTCTTTATTCCTGCCAGATGCAACTGTTGTGTCGCCAAAAATGTCAAATACATGGCCGATAGACATAATGTAGACTTGAAAACTGATCAATAATGCTGATGAATTATGATTTACATCTTGAAGGTCCTAAGTAACATCTCACAACATGCCAACATCATTACTGATTTCTACTCTAACAGCTGATATTTTAACAGTCCAGTGTTGAATATAACTTCTTTTTTTTCCCACTTTAATTTTTATTGAGAATTTTTCCTTTATACAGATGTAACACCTCAATTAATACAAAAACAAATATAAACACATGGGAGTCACTATCAAAGCAATATTCCGTTTTCATTTACTCAATCAAGTTTTTTGTTTTGTCATAAATATTGTCCATCGTTGAATCTAACTTCTTAAATAAGGTAAGGATGATAAATTGAACGAGAAGTTTATACCTACGTATTTTGAGACATTATGCTGAGCCATGCTGAGCGAACTAGCTGCAGGTCGAGTGGCGTTAATCAGCTCATGAGCACCGACATATTTCCCCACTACGTGAAAATATTTCTTTAACCTTTATAATCGTCACCTCCAGTATCATCTTCACCTCGGTCATCAGTCATCCTCCTCCTCCTCCTCATTAGACTCACTCAGACACACACACACACACAGAGACACACACACACACACAGAGACACACACTCCTCCAGCACTTAACCAGCCTCGAGCCCGGCCCACCAGCTTTTGCAACAAGGTTCTCCTTTTAACTGTCCCTTTCAGCGCGGGACAATCGGACACCTCCCACCGCCTCCTTTCAGGCTGCAGCTCCAGCCTCGCCTCCTCTCCTCCCCATTCTGCTCTCCTGTGTCACTTTGTGTCCGCTTCGCCCCCTCGCAATGGGTGCACATGACCAGAAAATGAAGCAGGGGTCTCTGCAAGCGGAGAATGAAAGCGAGTATGTTTGTGTGTGTTTGGGAGAAAAGCGAGAGGGAAGGAGAGAGATTAACATGTAGGATTTAAGCCGGTGTGATGGGGTGAGGGTGTGTGAGTGGGGTTACATGTTCGGATCAGGTCCAGCACATACGTGTGTGTGTGTGTGTGTGTGCGCGTGTGTGTGTGTCACTCTCTAGCATCAGTCCATCTTAAGTCGATCTTATTCCAAAATCATGCATCGTACCACCTATTTTCAAAAATACAGTACTCTAATACAAACATATAGCCTACTGTATGAGTGTGTGTGTGTGTGTTGGACAGTAGATTCACACACTCAGGAAAGCACACAGACACACACACACACTCCATTAGGGGAGCATGTGAGGCTGCGGGGTGTAAGGCCTGGTTACTGTTAGAGAGATTATCACATCATTAACTGCTAATGAAAAACCAATTCAGACAGCTCTCCTCCTGCGCTCTGTGCTCGCTCTTTCTCACTCAGTCTGAGATTTTCTGCTTAACAGGGGCAATAAAACATGAGCCATTCATGCTTCCTGCTTATTTTCAGTCCCAAGCTCTGGATTGTTTTTAATTTACAGCAAATACCAGACACGAGGAGGTTCAGATAGAAGAGAGAGAGGGAAAAAAAATCAACGTGGCATGAGTAAAGAAGTGGCCTTTAAGTACATTTACATTTATAAAATACAGAACAAATTTTCACCACATTTCTTAAAAGTCAGCAAGAGGAAATGTGAAATGAATTAAAGCGTTTTCTTCCACAAACGTTATGAAAATGTTGGCAGTTTGGTGCATAAAGACAAACAGCTGGTGAAGACGAACATCTGATGAAGCTGATTCTGAAGTCAGGTGCCGTTAAACATCGAAGCTGCAGTGAAGTGCAGACATAAAACCCCGGTCCTGACCCTGTCATTGTCGTGTTGAGTTCAATAGTTCTCAATTTACATACTCACCTTTTTACAAGGTGGTAAAACACACTAATGGGTGCATCTTTAACATTCCTGCCTGTGTTCAGATCAGCATCTTATTATCCTTTACACAAAGTATAAACTAAACTTTAGATTTTGTGGAGACATCATACACGGTAGATAGCTGAGCTGTGTGAGTTTTTTTTTTGAAAAATGTTGTTGCCGTCATTTGTTCAGAGTCGGCTGCAGAGCTGATATCACTGTAGCACCTGCTCTTGCACACGGTTTTGTGTTTGTATATTAAATCAAATGTTTATATAAATTATCTTTGACCTGCTTTTCCACGGTGTCATTCAAACAGATGACATACTTTTTTTTTAAGTGACAGTTTGAGACGTTGAACTTGTGTTTCAAAGATCAGCACCCTTCGGATTTGAGGCCCATTAGCGAATCCGCAGCAGCAGAATCAGCAGCACAGAGTCGACAGTGTAGTTACTGTTCGCTGTGATTAATCTTCGTCGACGCTTCTCCAAAGCTAAAACCAGACCTTCTTCTTCGGGGGAGCTGGAAAAATGAATCGTGCGGCTGAAATGAATTGTCTGCATATTCTAGTGCTCTGAGAGAAAGTTTTATGGCACAGGAGAAAAAGACAGAGAGACTGAAGAAAGAACTTCATCAAACCCATGATCCGTCCTGTGACATCCGTTTGCTCCTGTGCACAACAGGTTTATATTTATGTGTCTGCTCATGCACGCTTTTCTGTATGTGTGTGTGGGTGGATGGGTGGTGGGGGGGGGCACGTGTGGCATGTGTACGTGTGTTTTGACTGCATGCAGCAATATAAAAAGCACACCAGCACAGGCCACATTTTTCAAGTTTGTTTGACGCATTTAAAATGCTAATAACCAGTTTATTATGTGCTACATCAAATGCAAATGCTTTGTTTTACTGCCGTGAAGTTGGGCCGACGTTAGCATTTGCATATCTTATGTCTGTCTCCTTAGCATGCATGGAGGAACTGGGTAGCGGGCAGACTCCCAATAAATAACATTAACAGGCGCATTAGATAAACAAGCGCCAATGATGCTGCTATTAAGGAATGCAGAGCCATAGCCCGCTTAAATGTAGGTGTTTGACACAGCAGCATATGGTGTGCAAATTTCCCCCAAATCAACCGAACACCAACGTTCTCTGGAAATGTCAGGGAGAGCAGACGGATTGAAAAAACATCGCTTTAACAGCAGACGCTTTACGATGTTGAGAAAATGCTGCAGAGGAATTTGCCTCTTTAAGACCAACTGGCGGCTGGTGCTCCTCCTGGTGTATGTGTGTGTGTCTGTGTGTGTGTGTATGAGAGAGACAGCAGTTAAGACAATAGTTCAAACTCTAATTGTAAATGAGAAACTTTGTCTGGTTTAATGTTCAGCTCACTCTAAGTCTTAATCACCTTCAGGCTCCATTCAGAAACCCACTAAGATGTGAAGTAAACGTTCCATAAAGAAAGTCGTATTAAACCATCTCCGACGACCGTAGCAGCAACGCATTATGAATATGAGATGGGACTCACTGACACTTTAACTTAGTCTGTTTTTCTTTTTCCTTTTTTATTTCATTGTCTGTGGGATGTGGCCTGTTGTTTATTTACGTCTCCAACACACAGATGGAAACGTTAAAGGGGGGGAAAAAAACACCTCTCAGTTTTACAGTAGCTTTATGAAGAAACATTTACATGATGGGTCACCACGACTACAACAGAGCAGCACAATACCATAAGAGCATGGTCCTAATAGCTAGCAGTGACTTATATCTTAAACGTGAATGTACCACATTTACATTTTTAGTGTTTCATGATGGGATGTTAGTCCTTGAATCAGCTCTATTGATTTAGTAGCTTTGTCTGGTACACCTAGAGTAACACTACACCTGCCAGTGGCTTAGAGTAACACTGTCAATAGACTAAAAGTGACAAAATGAGAACATGCAGCAGCTTAAAGGCGTTTATTTACAATAGATCTGAAGATCTGGTTTGGGTATAACAAACTAAACCAAAGCATAAACTATGATATTGATGGTATAGCTACGATAATCGCCCAATTCTTGAAGCAGAGATATTATCGTGTCCGATTGGTATAAAAAAAAAGGGTGTGTTGTGCATTGGATGCAAACATGAAAACGCCTCTTGGTGCACACACTGCAGTGATCACTACGTTTATTCAGAGGAGAAACACAATCAACAAATGTGTCATGTTAGAAATGTAAAAAAAGTCTGGTGTTTGGTCAGAGGTAGCATATTGATAATGCAGCAGATCACTCACTATTCATGTTTAATTTACATATACTTACTAGTGTTATGCATTTCTAACATTGTGTAACTATATATAACATAAATGTTGAGCTGTTAAAGCTGAGCTCTAGTTTTATTTGTGTGTGTGTGTTTTGGAGAGAACGTGTGAGAGAGTTAAAAGTGTATTTTAAAAAAAAGAGCCAAATCTCAACCGTATATAGATGAACCCATATAAGAGCTCAACTATAGCTGATTTCTTGTTATCATGTTTTAAAACCAGTATGATAAAGTGAGGGAAAAAATCTGTGAAAAATCGGCTGATGCATGAGAGAGGTTTTATTTTTTGTTTCTTTTGGCTTTGGACCTCGAATCAAAGCTAGAAAATTAACCTGAGAGTCTGATGAGAGTGAACATCAATCTTATTTGTGTCATTGTGTAAATATGTAATTATAACTGTGTTGGGATAGTCTCCCTTTAACCCAACATTATCCTCTCTCTTTTCTTCAGACCTCTCCTCTCCTCTTTGTTCAAAGGCCACTTGTGATGAGATGCCAGCGTTCGCTTGTTCCTTCATTTGTAGTCACTGTACGCCCCGGGCACTCCGGATGAGTGTCAGCTACATACCACAAACAAACGCTGAAGTGTAGATGCTAATGCTCTCTTTTTGTCATTCTCTCCTTCCTCCTTCCAGCCTGCCCAGTAATCTCTCCTCCTCTCTCTCCTCCTCTCTCTCGGTCCGTCTCCCTGCTCCTAATCCGCTCCACAGCCATGAAAACTCTCCATGAGAGAGAGATGACCCGTTGTAATGGGTGGAGGCAACCACCCACACTCACAGCCGCGGAGGGTCCAGCCAGCACACACACACACTTACACACTCACAATCACACCATCGCGCACACACAGAAACTCACCAGACCCTGCTAAACTTGCTTGGCTTGGTTTTAGTTCAGAGCTCAAATAAGACGTACTGAGCTGGGTTGTGGAGAATCTGCTTTGCTGTCAGCACGGACGGTCAAAATACATCTCAGATCCCAAATTTATTCATTACTTGTCTCGCAGAGAACTGGATGTTCATTTAATTGTTCACTAAATGATTGAGCAAAAATGGCCCTTGGATACTATAACGTGTGCATTTGTTGCTTTTCTCTTTTCCACGGCCTCATAAATCGTCACCTTGAACTATAAGAACATGTGATCCAAATTGTTTCTTATTGCACAGATAGAAAATTCTTGCTATCGTATTATTCAGTAAAGAAATAAATTGTTGCAACTCTAGGCTTGTCTCGTGGCATGCAAGAGTTGTAGTATTCAGATGTCTTTACTCTGGTGTGACAACTTTTGAGGTTGGCCAACTACATAAAAACAAACAAAAATGGCAAATTTATCACACAAACGGCACTTTTGACCCTGAATAAACAACGGATGGTGACTTTTCTGTTTTTTCTGCACTTCTGAAAACAAAGAGTGAGTCCTTGAACTAAATTTGAAGAATCAAATGTCTAAAAATGGACATGTCTGTTAAAATGCCACGGCTACAATTAAAGATTAGACTCCCAACAGCAGGTGCATGCACCATAAAGATGCATGAAGTCAACACTGAGTAAACAAAGATCAGATCTGCAGCACGAGGCAGCGACGTCGCCATCGTTGCGGGGCGGCAGCAGCTGTTTTAGTGTCCTGAGTGCGTACAGGTGTTGAGCTCTCGGTGGGATCGTTCAGCCATTTTCCTGCTGGCTCCTGGACTCTTGTTTATTAGGCTGCTTTAAGGACCATACAGCTGGTTGTGAATGTTGTTAGTAAGTTGAGTGCAGAGTGCATATGTTTTACATCCCTGTTGACCATTTTCCAAAGAAGGTTTAAGTTTTAAGTCGATAGCCGTAAAAGAGTCTTGTGTAAATGTGGACCCTCTGGGTTTCCATATCACTGGTCGACAAATTCGGGGAAATGATCAACCTCTGAGATAAAAATGTGCTAATTAAAATAAATATTTCAATTAGCCTAGATGAATTAGAAAACAGGTGATAAAGGTGCTGGTTGGCCAAAGTGCAATGAAAATGGTACAGCATGGAAGTTTGTGAATTTAACTTCAATTTGAGACTATTTTTTATTATAATATATATTTATATAATTATTGCCTAACTGCTGTATCTTAGAAACTGGAGTCATTGAACACTTGGGACTTAATTTTCTTAATTCCTAATTTTAACTGACCCAATTCAAGTAACATTTAGCTACTTTCGTTTCCGAGGTTTTATATCCCAGCTTTCTGATTTTGTATGTGCTCAAACAACCCACTTTGCAAATAAGAAGCACAATAAATAAGTTATGACCGCCACTTATTTACAGTAGTTCTGTCTTTTCCTTCAAGTTATATAGAAGCTTTTCTGAGAACTGCACATACAATATGAACAGTTGGTATTGCAGAAATACAGCCACCAAGTTTGAAGTTGATGAAATTAGCAGTTGTTGTGAAAGTACAGAAATACAACTTTGACTTTGCTCAAGTCTCTAAAACACAGAATATCCTCATGGAGTTTTATTTTCACTTGTCTATTTGTTGTGCTGTTTGTTTGTCTATTTATCAGCAGGATTATGCCAGAAAGTACTGAACCAATTTGCATCAAAGTTGATGGAGGGCTGGGTTTTTGTGCTATTGGTTCTTTCAGGAAATAATATTTGGATCTTGGTGTAAAGCGTCAGACATGTGAATAGTGTTGAAATGTATGAGGTTTGTAGAAATTGGTCATGATCCAGATAATAATAATAATAATAATAATAATGATCTGGTGGAAGGAAATGTTCAGTCTTGGCGGACGTATGTGCTCCCATCCTGGTGGTTGTAGTTGTGAGGGACTTTCTACCCGGGGACACCCTGACATACACCCTGCCACCAACACATGCTCCATCTCCACTAAGTCTCCCTCTCTCTCTCCCTCACACACACACACACACACACACACACACACACACACACACACACACACACACACACACACATACACACAATACCCCTGCTAGTTAGCGACAGCCAGGCGAAGCCACATAGCCATGCTACAGTAGCATTTCCTCAAGACCGACTCCTCTGGTCCGGCTTCAACAGATGGCCCGACAGGTCCCTGGACAGGCCTGCAAGGTGGAGGGAGGGGGGCAAACAAGTGAGGGGTAAGGGGGTGGTAGATGGGGAGGGTTTGGGGGGGGATTGGCACCCTCTTAGGAGGACTGACGGGGGGTGTAGGGTGGTTGAGGGAGGGAGGAGACATATGTCCACAGCCCTGGCCCCTGTCGACGGACTGTCCCCGCTGGCTGCCTGAGGCTGGCTCGCTGTCACACACACACACACGTTTATTCTTCCGTCTTTGTGAGGACACTATTACTATTTATTCTAACAATCACAACTGAATGCCAAACCCTATCTAACCCTAAACTGGTCCACACACACAGAGACACACGCACATCCTTGTAATGCTATCTTTGTGAGAACACTCATTGACATAATGTATTCCCTAGCCCCTTACCCTAACCTTAACCATCCCAAACAAATGCCTAACATTAACCATTACTCTTAACCAATATAAACCTAATTATAAACTTAAGTCTTAACCCAAGTCTTAACCCTTAAAAGTGAGGACCGGCCAAAATGTCCTCACTTCCCAAAAATGTCCTCACTCTGTTGGTTTCCGGTCCTCACAACGTAGTAAGTACAAGAACACACACACACACACACACACACACTAACCTGTTCTGTTTCTATCACTTCGGAGGACACTGACTCACATTTATGACCTGACTGTAACCAGCTTTCGTCCCCGTATGGGAGGCGAGTCCTCACAATGTGATGATGTGAACACATATTGGTCCCCACAATGTCAGTAATAACACACACCCCCACACACACACACACACATACGGCCACACAAACTTCCTCTGCTCAGCCTGGCAGGTCTCTGCAGTACAGCTCGTCTCCCTCTCCATCTGCACCTAAAAGACCCACGCGCCCCGACAATGAGGTGACCATGTCACTGCCTGAGCTGAAGCAGAGGGATGGAAACAGAGAGAGAGGGGGAGAGAGAGGGGGAGCGTGAGGGAGGGATGCAAGAAGAGAGGAGGGGGAGGGAGGGAGGGAGGGGAGAGGAGGGGAGGGGGCACATTAACAAGCTATAATCTCAACTGCCTTATCCATAATGCATTGTGTGGGCCAATTTACATGGTGCTGGTCCCTCTGGGAGAAAGGAGATCATCCATCACATTACTTTATTAGCTCCCTCACACTCTCTCACAGATGCACACACACACGCACACACACATCCGCACGCACGCACGCACACACACACACACACACACACACACACACACACACACACACACACACACACACACACACACACACACACACACACACACACACACACACACACACACACACACACACACACACACTGTTATTTGTCTCTGCCTCCCTGTCTCTCCGTCCCTCTGTTTTGTGGGCCTGTTCTGTCATGGTTGTTGTTTCAAACTGCTGCTGCCTCTATAAAACAACTCCAAACCGAGTCGTGTTGTGCAGCCCATGACAAGCAGGGAGGGATTTTGAAAAAGAAAAGACACACACATACACACACACACACACACACACACACACACACACACACACACACAAAAGACGGTATTTTATTTTGAAAAATGAGACAGCCTCTGTTTTCAGTTTGAGTCAGGGGGTTTAGGTAAATGTCAGAAATCTGAGGCTGAGCGTTGTTTTCTGGAGTTAAAACTTTTTCTCTGTTTAGAATAATAAATCTCACAGATCGTATCCACAAAATATAATTAATCAATGGGAAATCTCCTGAAAATTACATGATTTTTTTATGTATTTTGTTAAACTTTGACCTGTACATAGCATTGGTAAGACACACCGTAGGGCTACTATGACTTGCATCTATAATATCTGCTGTATTTGCAAGAATAAGAAAAAAAACTCCCATTTTCTTCTGAATTTTGTACCATATTAATCAACATTATTGGCAAACCGATACAACAATCAACATATACTGTCCACTGAACTGTAAATATGTAGTAACACACGCAGCAAAACAGAAATCTGTAGGACACGATCAAAAAATATAGTTGAAAGTCATTTTTTCCTGTGATGCTGATTCCAGTTTAGCTTGATTGAACTTCACTTTTAAAGGACTTAAGATGAACATTATAAATCACATTAACCAGTGTTGGATATAATGGTCATTTGTGAAGAAAATATTTTGTCTGTCTTTTTGCATCCATTGGATTTCTTTCCCTAAACTACTAATTCATTTATACTGTAGTTCTTATCCAGCATTGGTTTCAATTTCATGTGACATGAGCACAAATAGACCCAGATTTGTGTTATTATAGCCTGACTTTTATTTTTAGTACTTGTTTCTTTTAAATTAATTCAATACAAAGACGCAACATTTAAGCTTAATGTTATGTGCCCCTGTTTGTAGGCTGTGTATGCATAAACTCAAATGGCCCATGCATGTGTCAGTGAAATTAATTGTTGGCACCTTTTAGACACACACATACAGACTCACACTCACAGATCCATCAGACTCTGCGCGGTCACCCTGTGAATAAAAAGAGCTGTAATTGCAATCATATATGTGGAGCTCCATGCACTGTGCGCGCCATACCGTACCATTAGTAGCCTATCACAAATAAGTAATAATTTGCTAATGACAACATTATGTTGAGTCAGTTTAGGGGCAATTAAAGTGAGTGATATTTACATATGCCTAATGAATCACCGAGCGTGGCAGTTCGGGCGGGCTCTAATGAATATTCATCCAGGCATTTCTCCCCCTGCGCGCTGCAGTTTATAAACTGAATTATGGCTGATTTGCCCTTTTAAAAAATGAACATGGGCGCATCTCCCACAAGGAGGCGGCGAACAATAACGTCTGATTATAAAAATGTTTTACTGCTAAACTGCCGGTGAGGAGACGGCGGCAGCGTGGTTAAAGACTCACTCTGGAGGGGGCGCAGAGGAGGGACACACCACCTCAAATCAATCCGATTTAGTCTCGGGGCCTGTCCACCTTTCTTTCTTTTTTCTTTTTTTAGACTGACATAAATATTTACAGTGTGCATTCAGAGAGAGGGCTGGATCAGACTCAACGTGTAATTGATTTGCTTTTGACTGGAGGTAGTTTGTCTTCAGATTTATCCCAAGTGCAGGTCACGGTTCACGGCGGCCTCTGAAACGAGCAGGGCTTTATTTCCATAAGGAGAGCGGCCGATCTGCCCCTCCACCAGCACCACCACGGTGATTTCTCCGGTAATTGCCCCCCGGCGGTGTGTGTGTGTGTGCCGGGTGGCTGCTGCAGTGCTGCTGACCCTCTCAGGTGTGGGATCAACAGGCGGCATCAGTTTGCATTCACAGCTAGGGCGCTAAACGAGCTGCTGGGCCGCGCGGCGCTGCACGTTTCTCATGCAAATAAGCGGCTCTCGTCTCTAGCAGGTGTCCGCGCGCACTCAACACATGTAGGAGGACTCGTGCGCGCATCATGCAGCAGCGTCTCTAAACACGCGGGCAGTCATTACCACTGACAGACATGGCCACATACTGTACTAGGCCTGCATCACCTCAACCAAAAAAAATCTACTGAACAACAAAAAAGCAAGTTTATAAAAATGAAATTCACATAAACTGACTATGCAAAGCACATTTAATCCATTAGAATATGTGGATTATGCTCACAATGTGAAATCATACCTACATATATCAAAATATAATGGATGTTTACGCCCACATTGAAATATTAGGCCGATGTGATTTAATGTGGACAAATCAAAGACAGAAACAGAACAGGCCTGTGATACATTGTGACTGTGATTGATTTCTACCAGACATGAATGATACATTAATCATTTAATTCTGTTTTTGTTGTCTAAACAGATGCAAGCACTGGCATTGGATCATTTCATCTCTTTTTAACAAATAAATATCAGGCCTGTGTCCTGAAACAGAACTTTCCGCACATGGCGTTAAAGTGCTGAGACGTGTCGAGACATATTACGTTCAATGAAAGGTTGATGGAAAAGTTTTATAAACTTTTTTAAAAAGAAAAGAAAAGCATAGCCTACTGTCAGTCCTCTCTCAGTCCTTCAACACGTCAAGTTGAGCCTGTTTGACTCACATGGATCTGCTGCCATCTTGTGGTGAAATGTTGCAAACAAACACATTTTTTTTTTTTCTCAAATGCCAGCCATGCATGAGTCAGACTAATGTGATTTTCCCAGAAGATAAAGTCTGGCTTGTGTTTGCCAAGCAGAGGCCGAAAGGTCAAAGGGTCAACTGAAGGGATTCATCCTCCATCAGAAATCCAGATTACCTGTATGTCTTATCTATGTGGTGAAGACATTTTTACTGCAAGTAACTCTCTGTTTTCTCAAAACTCTGAAAGTTTGAATAATGTAACAAGCACATTTTTACTCCCACTGTTGAAACCAAACACATCTGTGTATCAAATTCTTGAGTTTTCACTAAAGTAAAAAAAACTCTGCAAAATCTCTGAATGTGCATAAACGCTGTGGGACACTCACTGTATCTCTGTGTAGCGTCTGGCATCTTAGAAACAACTGGTGCGGTGCCGTATACCAACCTGGAGACTCTTAGTCATCAGCGTTATAGGATAGATTTAGAGTGAATATGAGACACGAGGGAACAGAGAGCACTATCTCTGCTGGACTGGAAAACAATTGTCGGGGATTAAGTAATCAATTCAGTGTAAACATCATTTGGAAACAAAGGATACTTGAGCTGGAGGGGGTTGGCGGGCCGCTCTGGTCCCACTGAGGGTCTCTCATTAGCTGACATATGTGCTCTAACATGCTGATAAACAGCTGCGCAAAGTTTTCACTTGGGAGAATCATGATTAAAGCTGTTGCACATGAGGACAATTGCAAAATCCCCCTTTCCAAGAAAGTTTTGGCGGGAGGGGGATCACTTTCAGTAAATAACTGCTGCTCTTCATTTGTTAACCACCATGACCTGATTTCTTTGGAAACAGTTTTTTTGGGGGGGCGATTTATTCATACAACAGTTTAAAAAAATAATATTTACTGAGAGACAGTTTCGGGGTGTATTCCTCCTTATTTATTGGCCCAGCTTTCAATGCAACATAATCTGTAAACTAACAGACACTCAATCTTCCATTTTAAGAGGATTTTAAGGGATTTAGTTTAAATTGAAAGTCAAAGTAATGTGGCACTGCAACAAAAAACTGAAGAGCGAATAGTTCCCACCTGCTCCGCTCTCAGTACACAAAGCTGACGTATATGACGGACGTCTCTGGTAGTTTCTGCAGGTGCAGGTCGGGAAAGGGAAGCGCACCGTCACTGTCTATGTGTGTCTGGACGGTGTAGGCTTTGACCGCCGTCCCCCACTCCAGCACGGACCGGTGGATGATGCCCAGTCTGGCCTGTTCGTGGTACGCCGCTCCCAGCTCCCGGCCCAGGAGGATGTCCTGGATCTGCGGCGGGGACACGCCCAGGGATTCCCTCTTCATGTCCGCGATCAGGTCCAGGTATGTGTCTCTGTCGTTGTTGTATCTGTTTGTGTCCAGGTGAGCGCCGTAATCCGGGTCAGAGTTCGAGTCTGTGTTCCTGGGCCTGTTTGCGTCCGCACAGTGGAGAAGCGGCCGCTGCGGCATGTTGATCACCGTCAGCCTCTCCAGGTGCTGCACCGCAAAGTGTCCGTCCAGCGGGGAGGAGGAGGAGGACGGTGTTCCTCCTCTGGATCCCCCACCGGGACCACAGTGGATCAGGGTGAGGTGCCTCACCTCAGAGTTGTTGAGCAGACGCGCCGTGTTCAGCGGCGACGTGAACCAAACGGTCAAGCGTCTCCTCCGGAAGACGGGGGAGGAGTGGGACTGTGGGTGGTGCAGCGTGGAGAGCTGGATGTCCTTGCATCTGCAGTCGGTGAGCGACGGGACGCTGCAGGGCTGAGGGTCCTGGCTGCAGGAGTAGTAGAAGAAGCTGTTGTGGGTCACGTAAGCCAGGCGCAGGTCAGAGCGCTGCAGGGCCACCGACACGCACAGCAGCACACACAGGAGGGGAGCAGGAGGCCTGAGGGCCGGCATCACTGCTGCAGGACAGGCTCTGGCTCTGGCAGCATGCTGCGAGTCTGCAGGTCACACACCTGAGCCTGGAGAGAGGACACACTGGATATGAGAAAAAAGTGAAACAAACTCCAGGTTCTTGGCCTTTTTCAACATTTTGGCAAATTGGCCCATTGTCATAATCCCTATAGTTTTAGCAGTAGGTTCGTTACCTTTAATTGTCGGTGCAAGCTATTTTTAGAACGGCGGAGCAGAGCTGTGAGCTGCTCAGCGCTATTCTACGGAAGCTAATGGGATGTTTTGGTTTCCCTCATCAAACTCATCAAATACACAATCCAACAACTCCAAAACACTCTGGTGGACAAGTTGTGACCTGCATATTCACCACGCTATGAGATAATAACAGAATGTAACGGGACAGAGTTGTTGATGCGCCCAGTTTTTCAGCAAACAGTCTCTGCATTTACCTCGAAAACAACTTTGTCTTGTAACATTATGTTATTATCTCATAGCGTGTAAAGTTACCTACCTACATACTGTACTTCTTTGCACTAAAACAAAGAGAAAGGTTTAGAGTTCTTGTTATTTCTAGGTTATTATGCTCTTATTTTAACTGTCTGGCCCACATGAGATCAAACTGCGCTGAATGTGGCCTCTGAGCTAAAATGAGTTTGACACCCTTGGTCTAATGTGAGTCAGACTGTTCGACAAAAAAAGATAAAGACTGACTCACTGAGAGTCAAAACAGGTTAACACAGGTCTAATACTTATGTTACCGTGGTAATATCAGTGACACCTACACTGATTAGCAGTGCTAACCAACAAAAAAACAGCAAAAATATGTTTCATAATTTGTGGTTCACTTTTAGAGATCGCAAACCAAGTTTTTATTTTCCTTTTTTATATTTTATCATTGATCAAATTTCCCCAGAAAGAACCTCAGTTGTTGTTGTTGAATTTCCCCTGAAACCAGAGCTCATTGTGGAGGATGTGGCGCCCTCGGTTGGGCACGGAAAAAAAAAAAAGTTGTGATTTACCCAGAATTCACTGCACCAAAGCCAAGAAACTGAATAGTTTTTTGCAGTGGATAAGGGTCAAAGTCTGTCTTTGTGAAACCAGCTCCCTGATATGTTTTGCCAGCTGCGTGACCTTATATAGACAGGTGTGTGCCTTTCCTGATCCTGCCCATTATATTGACTTAACCACCACAGCTGGTAGAGACACCTCAAACACGCAGGAGAAAGAAAACCTCAGTAGGCTACTTTTCTTTCTTTTTTTCTTTTTTAAATAAACTAACAAAAAAATATCTAAAAATCTGTCTTCAATTTCTCATTAATGGTTGTTTGGTGTGGATTACCGGTTTCAGCCTAAGTGAACATGGACAAAGAGCAAGAGGAGGGTGTCTAAATACTTTCTGAATGCAATAATTCACTGCATGACTTGCAGCAAAAACTTTTGACTGACCCCAGGGAGCGGGTGTGAACTCGTTCCATCTTGCTGTGTGCTGTCGTGCATCAGTGCAAATCCTACAGTAATAAAAAAAAAATGTAAAAAATGGGCCTGACATCAGTGAGTGCTCTCTCTCTCTCTCTCTGCAGTTTTGTGGCAGATATCCAACCGCCAGTTAAAGGCCGGTGAAATAACTGTTTATATGAAAACACAAACACTCCTGTTGGTCCTGTTAGTGAGCTAGATGCTTGAGCTGTTAGATCAACTCTCGCCTACAGGAGGATGTGATGCTGTTATCGGAAATTTGGGAATGAAATGATCTGATGTCGCTGCCCTTTGTGTGTTTCTCATGCCAGCGTGTGAACGGACGGGATGGGGAGGCTCTGTGATGGGTGTGTGCGCTTCCTGCCCTACAGTACGGTCGGGGATACATTGTCTGGCACTGGGAGCCCACATCGAATTTCACACACACACATTTAGAAAATTATAACTGTTGAGATTGCACTGGGATTCCAGGGAAAACATTGTTTTGAAATCTTGGCCGCTACTAAGAGCCTGGGTAGATTTTCTGGTTTGGCAATAATATCCGACCAGAAACATGACTTTCTGCCTTCTACTCTGCAGCGGAGGACGGAGTCGACCACTGCATTCTTCCTCTGGCCTTGAGCAACATTTCATAGAAACAAATCATCTTCTGCAGTATATATAACATTTTATTTTGACTTTACGGCGTGAGAAAAACATCCAGTTGCATCTCACTGCCTTCTTTTACATATTCTGTATCAGTATATCTCTGCTCCTCATAGAAGCTCTGGGATGTTTACACTGGGTGAAATATTAAAAACCGAGATGTTATGAATTAACCCTGATACCTACTACTAGAAAGTCAAGTTAGAGTTTGTTTTTTCTTATTCTAAACCTCCCAAAAGCATCTAAGGTGTTAAATTCGCAGTCCAGTTGTATGCTATACAGTCATCAGCACATACTCAGCACCCTCCAGCTGGTTGGGAGTGTACTGTATGGCGGTGGAACTGAAATGAGTGAGCATCATTGTTCAAAAATGTCACTGTTTGCTTTTTTCCTCTGGCCCCAAAAACTGCAGCACTCCACCTCTGCTCACGACCAAGAGAAGTGAGTCACCATCCTCCAGGAAAGGAGCATCAACTTTTCTGCCTGTGTCCTGTCTATAATGACTCTCTGACTCTCTCGCCCCCCCCTCCTCTCGCCAAGATAAGAAGGAGAGACCTTCTTTATCCAGTGTTTTTGTGACTCAGTTACTGACTCAAGCCTCAAATATTGTCCACAGAACTCTATAAATGAAATCCTGCAGTGAAATCAGTGCACCCTCCACTTTCACATCTGTCCTCGGGAGAGAAAACTGACAGGAGGTTAAGAGGAGGACAGGACATCCTACTACTGTGACATTTAAATTGAAATGTCAGCTGCAGATCCACGATTATATGCTGTTGCAGAATTCATCTGTGACACATCTACATAACAGATTTGCGATAATGTTTCTATTACATAACACACAGACTAGACAGAGGAATGCATGAGCTATGCAATGTAACATGAGCATACACCTACAGCAGAAGTCCTTTCTCTCCGTTTTACAGTTTTACAGGCATTGACAGGCAGGACACAAACATAGCAGCTACATTTATAAAAAAGCCAAATCAGCACAAGCACATGTGGAATAAGTTTCTGGTGTGGCACTCACCTCAGGCCGCTGCTGAAGAACTGATATGTGAATGCGTCAGTGTGAGGCTGGGATGGGGAGAAAAAGCCCGTCCATCCAGCTGACGTCAGGATGTGGGAAGTGTCCCACAGACGAAGCTGCAACTCACATGCAAGCAGCAGACGTGTAAGAGTTCACTTTCAAGAGTGTGTTTGGTCTAATCGGAAGAAAAGACCAGAACTAAACAAGATCAGACATACATTAGGCTACTAGTCCATGTTTTGAAAAGGTCACATTTTTCCTTAAACAGCAGTTTGCATGTAGGAGGACACTGTATAGCCATCTATTTCTGTCACAGAGTTGTTTACTGGAAATGCCATAGGCCTTAATGTATGCTCATATTTACAACTCAGTAGCCTATAGTGTTTGTAAATTGTAAACTGCAGAACGTTATGAAATTATTTGACACAATAACTTATAACAACATGTTTTTAAACCATTCACCTAACAACCGGATTAAACTCATTAGCTACTCGGTTCATTTATCATAAATAAGATATAGTCAACTTCCTTCCGAACAGGAATCGCAGGTATGCTTCTTGGCAAAGGGTTTGGGAAAAGCGGGTGATTTCCCGGCGACGCAGCGACAGCAGACCAGCAGACCTAGTGTTGTGCTGCATTCACGGACACTCGGGAAAAGTGTCGATTTGATCTCAAGCACAAAATCTTAGTACCTGAGTGAAGCAGCATTATTTCAGGGCTATGGTTATCACAGTTTGTCAGCTTTAGTTAGTACAGGTACTGTTTTTCTTTCTTAATGATGCAATGCACTGCTATTGCATCACTCAGCACTGTGTTGTGTTGCTGTAGTAGCCTAACCACTGTCATAAAAACATGATAAACTGAGCACATTAGGCCTACTGGGCCCACTAGACAGACTGTGATGTGATCTTAAGCATGAAATATAATATGTGATGTCTGTGGTGGTGAGTTGAATTATTCATCATGAGTTAATCGGCTCAATATTACTACCACAATTTAAATAGATCATCTTTACAAATACAAATACGAATACAAATACAAATTACTTTATTAATCTCCAAAGGGAAATTAATTTGTCTGTCAGCTCATCTACCATTTGCACAATAATTAAAAAGTCTTAGTTACGGCAGTGGGTGTAAAAGATCTTCATCTCTCTGTCCTGCAACGAAGAGAGAGCCTTCCACTGTTACTTCTTCGGTCGGTCCATCAAGGTGATATGAAGTGGATTATTGTTCAGGACCCTCCTCATTGTGTTGTCTCTCCGCCACTATCCCCAGAGAGTCCAAACTTCCTCCCCAGCAGACTGCAGCATACAATAAAACACTTGCTGCCACAGACTGATAAAACATAAACTTGTTATCAAGGTGTACACCTAGATATTTATAGGTTGTCACCACCTCGATGTCCGTGGATGTCCAACATGTTCACTGCTGAAGAGGGCGCTTGGACCTACGTTTGTCTCTGAGGTGTTGTTTGTGTTTGTAATGAGTTTGCTTAAATTGCAGACCATTTGCACTAATTTCTCTCAAAAACATTCATATAATAAAATCCCAAGATCCAAATAGGAGAAATTGTCCATTAAATAACTTGTTCAGCCAGAAGCATCATGCTACTGATGTAAAATTGTCATGTTTTCCTGAAAAGAAATGTGTCCATTTGGGACCCTGAGGATATACTGTAGGCTATATTCATGGGGCCACTCCTCCACCCCCTTGTGCAAAGTAAAAACAGTAGCCTACACATTTGTCACAGTGTGAGTATAAATAGCCTCCTACATATACTCACAAGCTTCTGACATTTTACTATAGGCTCCTTATCCAATAGCCTACAAATTGTGGCAAAAATGGACTTATGTGTATACATTTCAGGTCAAGTTAGTGTTGTAGTCAAGACCACCTAACCTGAGAGATAGCCTAAGTAGAGCTAATTATTGAATTATGTATTGAATTACATGACATAAACTAAAGCCGGTGAGTGACAGAGAGACCTTGAAAATGTGGTCAAAGCAAAGCTGACTTTATTGTGAAGCTAACGGCGTGGTTAGATGATCTCACTCACTCGATGCGACAAACAAAGTGGTCGTTACGTCAGTGAAAGTCAGATTTACGAGGCGCAGTAAAGGCACCACGCGTTGGGATTTTCAAACGGCGCAGTCAGTCGGTCAGGTCGCCGAGACTTCACAGGCAGCAGCAGCTGATGTTTGGGAAACTGTTTTTCTGTCTCCGCCTGTCGCCTGTTGTTGTTTCTCCGCAGGGAGACGATGAAACAACTGATTCGTTAGTCTGAATGTTTAATGCGAAAGTATCGGCGATATTCATCTTCTGAGGGCACCATGATCTGTTTCAGCATTTTTCCCGTTTTCCTGCTCTTCCTCCTCCCGTCGGTCTCCGTGGCCTCTGGTAAGTGACAATAACCACTTTTTCTTGTATTTTTTGTCGCCAGCTCTCGTTTCTGAATGTGTTAAATAAATCACATTGTATCGCTTTATCGCTTCGGGTTTGTTTTGTCCTGTTTTATATTAAAAGAGCGCCGCTCCTCATCACAGCACCGTGGATCCTTGTGTTAGCTCCCCTAGCCGCCGCCGCGCGCTAACAGAGTGGGTGTTTTCCCCGGACCAAACGTGGATTGTTTTATCTGAACGTGTAACGTGTTGTATTGTCGGGCCAAAAGCAAAACAAAAACCAGCAGTGCGGCAGCTGTCTGGGTCTCAGGGGTTGTGTGGGGACAGCACAGCCCGGGTAGAGGTGTGGTATCCTCAGTAGTCGCCTCTGTGTACGCGACCACTGCGGCATAATGGCGAGCAATGGGAGTGTTGCGTTCAAGTCCAGGACACAAGTGGTCTTTCTTTATTTTTTTGTTAGGCTACTTTCTACATTGTAGATTAACACAAGAGACATCACAACTGTGAAGGAACACATGTGGAGTTATGCAGTAAACAAACATGTGTTAAACAAAGCAGAATATGTTTTATAGCTATTAGCCTATAGATTATTTAAAGGAGCCATAATTTGCTGTTATTGACAGTTTTGCAAACCCTGGAGTGGTTGAAGGAGTTCCCAGAGGTGCTGAGGACTTGTTTCGCTGTTTTGCCAACAGCATCCCAGTTGGCTGTTTAGTTCAGGTGATATATAACACATTGGTTTAACACTTTTGTGTTTAGCTACAACATAACTCCATAATGTGTTCCTTCACAGTTTTGATCTCTCAAGTATGAATCCACAATGTAGAAAGGGATAAAAATAAAGAAAAACCATTGACTGAGACAATATGTCCAAACTTTTGACTGGTAGTGCATGTCTAATTGGAAAGTCAAATAAATGTCCATCCAGTCCTGTAGCCCTACTTATTTTCAATATTCCTTATTATTATTATTAGCAGTAGTGGCATGGCGTTGTGTTGCTCTAAGTATTATATGTTGCTGTTTTATCTCCATAATAGTGTGGTCTTTTAACTTTATTGTTATCGTCTGAATGAATGGAAGTCATTAGCATTAATACAGTATCCATTGACCTATGCATCTTGATCACTTTTAAATATAGCCTATGGCCATAACTGACGGTAGAAGATGAGATCATCCATTGAAACATTTTCTACTGTGAGAATATTTGACCCTAGAAGATGATAATGTTGTACAACGCCCACTATAATGTTGTACAAAAAAAAGTCTTTCGCAAGTTCACACGTGGTTGATTGACTAATCTACTGATGAAGACCTCTGTTCCTTTTCTTTATTTCCCCTTTGTAGTTTTCATTATTACACAAGGCGCCTCGGGTTGTGTAAAGGACGGTATGAGTTGTAGGCAGATACATTTATCTGGAGGGGTGGGGGATCCAACCATGCAGAACAGCTGCACTTGCAATTTGCAAAGGTACAAAAAGAAGGTTTATTTTTTTTTGCTCTGTCTGCATTATGTGCATGTAGACATTAATGAGCATTTTGTAAATATTTTGCATTTTGCTTTTATTATTATAATTTGTTTTATTTATTGCACAATGAAACCTGTGGATGTGGATGAAAAATTCCCCAGGGCAATAGTGGAAACAAGATTAGCAGCTTGGGGCGTTTCAGTGTGTTCATGTAATGTCTTATTGTTCTGACCAAACAAACATTTCATCCCAGGCCCGCTCTTTGTTCTCAGAGCTGATGATTTACAGTCGTGCGAGCATAAATGACCACATGGGACACCCATTACCCACTGCTAATGGTCAGGCGCGGATTAATGCACAGGCTGGCCTAGGCTGCAGCCTAGGGGCCCCACGTGTGCAGGGGCCCCGGATTGGCCACACTATTTTAAATTTTCCTAAATATAAACGACAAAAACGACCTCTATTGGCCCATAAAACAAATAAACAATTGATTGGATGGACGTGACCCACATGTTAAATCTATCCAATCCGTTGTATCGGTCACGTCATGTGACATGTCAGTTATTTTTTGATTGACCTGACGTGACGTGACGTCCCTTGACAGAATGACAGCAAAATGACAGAGAGAAAGTATGATAGTGGAGCCTCCAAACGAAAACAGCAACGTTTAAAAGAACAACGCGATGAAGAGCTTTTAAAAAAACTCCCTAAATTAACGGGATATTTCAAGCCTTTGTCTAGTCAAAAAGATGCAGTCGCGGAGGATGAAACACCTAATGAGGCGTCGGGATCCATAGCTGTAGCCGCAGCTAGCTCATCTCCTCGGTAGGCTAATATTTCAGGGGATTTTATGTCAGATGCATATAATGTGGGATCGAGCATGTATTTGGGTTGCATCATCCTTGTCACTCATCATCCAGTGGAAATTGCCCGTTACTTTGCTACACCTCTGCCTGGCCATGTGCATTTGTTGACAACCGAAGCCGTCCAAAAAAATCAATACATGGCCATGTGCATTTGTTTACAACAAAGCCGTCAAAAAATCAATAGATCGAGCTGTGGATACGATGTTACGACGTGTAGGCTATATTGTGTAGTCATAAACAAAATAATACAGATTACGGAGCGTGTTTGTGTTGCTGTGCTGCAGAGAGGACAGCTGGGACACTGGGGGGCGGCGACCAGGTAACTACACTGATGTTACAAGGTTTTCAGACGCCAGGTGGAAGACAGAGAGCCTCGTTCTCACTAGTAACAAGTTACAAGTCATGTAGTTAACAATCACAATTACTCCAAAGCTTTTTAATTGAGGTGAAAATGTAGCAGAGCCACGGGAAAATCCAGCTAGTTCCTCTAAAAAAAAAAGAAGGAAAAAAAAGACTGGGGGGACGCTGCACACTGCACCACTGTGTGAACGACAATAACGGAGAAACAGCGCTATGATGAATGAATGAAATGATATTGCATTGTTGATTGAAACAAAAGCAGAAAAATCTATTCGTGGTGGAAGTAATTCTAATTAATGAATATATGGGGGGGAAAAAACACAAGCAGGTGCAGGTGATATTAATTACTGCCACTACGCCCCCCCCCCCTCCCCCCCAGTGACACGCAGACACACCCCCACAGTCACAGACACACCTCCACACAGACACAGGCCCACAGCCTCTCATACCCGTGATTGAGTGACAAGGATGCAACCCATAGCCTACATGCTCGCTCCCACACACAGGTTAGTTTGTAAGGCTGGTTCTATTTTACAGCTCTAACGTTAGGTATGGTGAACGACCCCACACTGACACCCGTGACCGCAACGATGCAGAGGCTTCAGCACCACAACCATCTCAGTCAGCAGAGGGACACGATCAGGCACCTGAACCAGGCCTCGGTTCATTCAATCGTGGGTCAGTCCCGCCCCGGCCGCCGGCAGATGTGGAGGAAATGCCCGCCCCCTCCTCACCTGTTGCGGCAGAGGAGAGGAGACAAGAGCCCGCAAATACTCCGACCTACAGCCCGGATCCTGGATGTTGGGATAAAATTGATGATAATATGAGGGCATACTGGGTTAAAGTTGGCCCTGAAAATTGTCAAAACAAAGACGCAGACGTCATTAACTCAGAAAGACAACATAAATACCAAAAGAGGTACTTTTCCAAAACTCTCTTTAAAAGGAAACTGGCAAATGGTGAAACTGTGCCAAGACAATGGTTGCTCTACTCCCCTTCAAAAGGCACAGTGTTTTGTTTCGCATGTAAATTATTTGGGAACAGTGATAAGTCTGCCCTGACGGTCCGTGTACGAAGTATAATTCAATTGCGTTGTTCACTTCGAACCATGAGAAATGTCATTTTTAGGGGTATTTCCTATTTCATTGACGTAAGACGTACAACGCAATTCAGCGCACCGAAGTGCCCGCTTGTTCCACAATGGGCCAAAAGAGACTAAACCACTTGTCTTTGATGTCCATTGAACACGATGTTCTCCGGAAATTGGATTTCACTGCTGTCATTAAGGACTTCTCTGCCAGAAAGTCGAGAAAGAAAAAAATTTAAAGATAGGAATCTGAAAAAAATCAAATCTGAATATGTACATATTTTTGCTCTGCTGCTGTTTCATTATTGCTGTTATGCTGTTGCATGGAGCTGCTGCTGTGTTTATTATGCTTTGTTTTATACAGGGTTTGATGTAGCCTATTGCACAGTGGTTTGTGTTTGAGTAGCCTAGTAATAAGGATGTTGTGATTTTGTCTTAGAGGGTGTTCTGTACTGATACAGATGTTATATCTGAACTGTTGTTTTAGAAAAGTGGTAACTTGCAGATGAATTGTGAAAGTAGCCTAGGGAAGTATGTTGCTTTGCTGTTAATGGTTTTGTGGCTGTGGTGGCACAGGTCAAAAGTAACATATATATATTTAGCATGATTTAAAGAGCTACTTATATGCACTGGGCCCTCTGCTTGTTTGTATTTGTGTTTTGTTTGTAATGTTGGATTTCTCATCTAGCTGTGATGTGGTCATTTTGTGGCAACTACTTGAATAAATATAGAGGAAACACTTATGTTTTGGCTGTTTGTGTATGCCAGTTCACCTTAGAATTTCTATGTGGGCCATTTATGGCAATACATTAATTTTCCGGTAAAGCATAAGTAGGGGGGGCCCCACACAAAGAGTAGCCTAGGGGCCCATGACCACCTTAATCCTCCTCTGCTAATGGTAGCCATATATTGGGGGGGAAAAAAGCATAATTTAAGTTTTTGCAACCCGGCCAATTAGCAGTTGGTATGTGTGTGTACGTCTGAAACGTTTGCCACGTCTGAGAATTGCTGCAGCTGAATAAATGAATCATGAGCAGTCTGTCTCTAACTGCACTGCAGATATAATGTGGTCCAGGTCAAGTAAAAGTCACCACACCACTTCACAGAAACATTCCTACCCATGTATTTGTTTATTAATCAATTAATTAATTACCTGGATCCCCATTAGCTGATGCCTGGACAACCAGCTAGTCTTCCTGGGGTCCATAACCAATGGAGCCCCAATAACCATTCGTCTGTATATTGATTTGTTTAAATGTCTCTCTGTATCATTGCAGTTGGGCCTATTCTTATAAACCTGAGGTGAGGCAGCCACAACAGTTTTTTCTGTGTGGTCTCTGTACTGTTTTTCTGCCCTTGTTTCTCATTGCAGTAGTCATGTGCAATTTCCCCAGCACACATGAAGTGAAATTTGTCAGCGGAAGTGAAATCCTGCCAAACCGCTGCTGGTTTCATCTGATGTTGACGCAATTTCGGTGTCCCAAATTGATAGCCAATGGGGCTGCATTCGTTCGTTGCGTTGGCTGTTTAGTTTCCTGTTCGCACGCAGCCTCGACTGCAGTGTAGCATTTCGACTCATGTGATGTGAACGTGACTGTATTTGAGCGCACCTTGAGCTTTTTTGCAGTTTTGCTTTCACATTCATGAAGAGCAATCGAATGAGTCCTAAGCCACCACTGCCCTTTGTTGATCTCAGCGTTACACTAAGAAGGATGCCCCAATTATTAATGGCCAGAAATTCCCAGAATTAAATGAAGAATTGCTCTCTGCATTTGTGCGTATCAGCCAAAGATCCTTTGTGAGAGAAGAACTTCCACTCCGTATGGCGCCGTATGTTGGTGCTCATCTCCCGATTTCATTCAAATTCCATTCATAAAATCTAAAATCAATTCAATTTGATTGACAATTCAGCTTCTCTGAATTTCAACACATGTTATGGCGATTTCAGTTGGACTACTCAATTTTTCTTTTTCTTTTTCGGTGGGGGGGGGGCTGTCTTACACAACTTACACATACTTACATCTGATGAGTAGGCTATGGCTCAACTGTGGTATCAATAATGTGGTTGATCACCTTTTTTTTTACCAAAAAAAATCCCAAAGCTTGCTCGATTTGAAAATTGTATTTGGCTACATTGTGTTTTTTTTTCTTTCCTTTTTTCCTTTTTGACACCGGTTCTCATCGGCAATTGTTACATTTAAATATGTATAGGCTACTTGGCATTCTGGAAACCTGCCTGATTTTGGAGATCCAGTGTTTGTTTGCCATTACTTTTATTATTCCCGCTACGATTGCCGCTGCCCCCCCCCCCCCTCCCCCCAGTCAGAAGTTACGATCGCGCACCCCCCAGCCGTCGAAGCTTCGATTTTGATCGATTTTATGTCTGCGAAGCTTCGATTATCAAAATATGATAATCGGGACAGCCCTAATGACAAGTTAAGTGCACATTATTGGCTAAATCATGAATATATTTCTTGAGGTACAAAAACATCATTATAGAACAAAAGACCCAGTCTCACAGCGATGTCTCATAGTGAAGTATTGCAATCTTGTAGTGTGGCAATAGGGTATTGTTAGTACATTTGGTTAGGTTTGGTAACTTAAATCTAAAGCCTTGTGGGTAAGATTCTGGGAATATCACCCCCACAAATCCACAGGACCTTTTTGAAGAGGCAACAATTAGACAGGCAAATGCCATTTTACTGTAACAGATAGTTCTCATGTGTTGTAGTGAATATGCTCTTCTGAAGTCTGGGAAGAGATATAGGCTTCCTTTGTGCAGACACAATCGATACAAACACTATGGAAATGAAGGTATACGTATGACTCAAGCTATGGATACAGGCGAGTGAATGGATTAAAGCAGAAGTGAGTGATATATTTGTGTTAATATAAGTCTTAAATAGTTATATCTTCCGACAGCAATCACTTACATAGAGTGTTTGGACCGAAACACGGGTCTGTCAGTCACTCTGCTCTGCTCTGAGCCGAAGAGAAAACATTTATCGTATCCTACAGTTTTTATCCAATGAGGAGAGAGAACGGCATGCAGGGCTGTGTGTGCAGCCAAGGAACGCCGTGAATGTGGTGACGTAGCGACGAGGACTGTTATGGTGCGTTCAAGGAAACTCGTATTTTTCCGACCGTGAAGTGGTACCAGTTCGATCTGGTACGAGTTCACCGGTCGGAAGTTACGAGTGGCCGTTATAGTGACTTTCACCGGTAAAACAGGTCGGAAAAACACGAGTGGGTTGCCTGGAACGCTACAAAGTCGTAAGTTGTGACTTGAAGCTGTAATTTACGATTTCAAAAGCCTGCCTGGAACGCAGCATTAGCGAAAATGACCGGATCACTCACTTCTGCTTTAATGTACCGTAGCCTATGTTATGAGGTTATTGGTGGAGACCAATAAAGTAACCTCAACCTTAACCTTACATGTTGACGTTTTATGACCGTTTTCGTCAGTGTGTCTGCTTGACAATCCAATTTCAAGTCTGATTTACAAACATGGAATTACCTGCCGTTGTCGACCAAGATATTTGTATGTCTTCCAGTGTCTGCCTATATTCCTCCCCAAATCCTTTTTTACAGCTATAAAGAATATTATCTCATCACTCATCTGGGCTCGTAAACGGCCAGTCTCAATGGCTACTACTGGGCAGCCAGCGTGCATGAGAATGATAATATCTTGACTTACTTTCCCTCAATCCAGTTGGTGCCAGAGTGATTCAGCCTCCTGCTCCTCGTCAAGTTTTACCTGTAATCCGGTTGTTGTTGGAACGCAAGAAATTTGGGCACAAATAAGACGCCACTTTGGATGGCTCACTCTTCCTCTAGCATCTCCCACCACCTGATTATTCAGCAAAGATCGATTGCAAGCTTTAACCAATTAATCTCTACCTTTCTAATGTACATAAATCAGACTTTTTTCGGTACTTCCGGCTGCGGGACTTTGCAAAAACGCACACTACGTCATTACCACATAAACTGTACCAACACCCAGCAGCATAGACATCACTCTCACAGCTAAAACGCTACCAAAGGGCCAGACCTCCTATCTGTATAATTTACTTCCTTCAGCCACTGAATCTGTTTTAGATAAGATTGAGACTCCAATTGACTTTGTCTGAGGCCTTCGGGTAGGGGCTATAACTTGTCACCCAGCTGCGCTAGACTCTCTAACACAATTTAAGGTCTTCTCAGGTTACACTAAAGAGAAAATCCAGACAAATTTGATGGGAAATGTAGTAGATGCTCACAGACTGATGCAACCATACCACAGGTTTTGGTCATCATGACCCAAGTTGTCTGAATTCTGGCAACTATTCTTCAAAACAATTTCAGATATATTGGGGCATAAATCTAATTACAGTACATTTAATGATCAGCACTAGCACTTTTACTTATTATTATATTTTTAATTATGTATTACTGTGTGTATAACTATATGTATATGTGTACATTATTTAACATTTGTTTTATTTATTTATAACACTTTAATCGTACAAGAGGACCACGGGTCTGGGGTTATCGTAACTTATGATGATATAACTTTGATAAATAAAAGTTATTAAAATGAAAAAGAATTTAAATAAGATAAGTGTGATGAACAGCATCAAAACTTTGTCTTCTTAGGTTCTTAATACAACATCTATTGCACGACCGCCCGTCCTGGGTGAGAGATTCCTCCTCTGTTGCTCACCCTGAGGTTTCTCCCGTCTTTTTTCCCTGTTAATGGGAGTTTTTCCTCAAGCGATGTGAAGGCCTAATGGCAGAGGATGTTGTGTTATGCCCCTTGAGACAAACTGTTTGTAAAAATAGACTTTGCCTCTGGTGATAAAACGGGTAATACCTATGTAGACTGACAGCACCTTAACAAATAAATAAAAATTGATCTCAATGTGACTTTATGATTGAGTGATAGATAAAAAAAATAGAAGAAACCCAAAGTCGGGTAACCAAACTGACTGTATCCTGTGTGTTGTTGGTTAGAGAGGGTCCTGCGGGCAGATGTCTGTGGACCCCTGGTACTGTATGTGACTCACGCTGTGTACTTTGTACTTTGATCTTTCCACTGTGGCTTTCACAAGTGTGTTGTACGGTGGGTGAAGGGCGTTGACAGCTCGTCACGGTTGGGAGACCGCTGGCAACTGACTGCCAACGAGCAGGACGTTGTTGATGTATGAGTCTTGTTCTTCGGCGGCGACTCGGGCACTTGGATTGTTCGATTTGGTTTGTAGATGTTAAGGAAATCCCTGATGCCTGGAAACACAATCACATGATGAGTCACTGTGTGAACTGCGTCTAGTGCAGGGCACCTTGTTGGGTTTTACTGGGGCTTTCCTGCAAAACTTACACTGTCACTCTGTATTTGCTTTCATTTCAAGGCTTCCATTAAAGAGCCACTCAGTAGTTCTTCACACTGCTTGTTTGGAGAAGTAAATCGGACATCCGAAAGCTCAGCACTTTATATTAAAGGTCAGTAACACTTTAGATTAGGAAACACATATTCCCCATTAACTAGGTGCTTATTATATAAGTGGCTTACTAGCTCCTTATTAGTAATTATTAAGCATGTATGAACACCTTATTCTACATAGCCTTATTCTACCTCTATTACACCATGAATTAAGATTTTTCCTGATATTAACTTCTAATTATTGCTTATTCATTGTAAATTAATGCTATACTAATTCAGAGTGATAAAGGAAGAATTACTGTTCTTGTGCTACTGCCCCTGTACAAGGCCCCAATAACCCACTGGTTATTCACATCATTATTCAGAAACAACAATGCATTGATTTACAATGAATAAGTGATAATTAGGAGTTAATATCAGGAAAAATCTTAATTCATGGTGTAATAGAGGTAGAATAAAGCTATGTAGAATACGTGCTTGATAATTACTAATAAGGAGCTAGTAAGCTACTTATATAAGCACCTAGTTAATGGTGAATGTGTGTTCCCTAATCTAAAGTATTACCTCGAGGTCAGCATCAAACTAGAGGGCTGCAAGTTTGACCTTTGCTGCGGGTGGAAACAGGCAGCTGCGGGATTGGGATGAAGCCCAGCGAGTTAACAAAGGAAATTGAAAAGAAGCTCAAAAAGCAAGGAGAGTCTGACACGTGGAGAAGTTTCTCAATTGTTTGTGACAAAGATATTAATATCCTATAATAGCCGTGTTTTCTCGAGCGGGACAATAGGAGACACAACATCAATGCATCTCTACTATTGTGTGGGCATAAATTCTCAAGAGTTTTGCGGGTGCGGGTGGAAAACAGTCCGGCGCAGGCCTCTATATCAAACCTTAAACCCTTGTCCCGAGCAGATAGAGCTGACGGACATAATCTGTTGGCATAATCAAACAATTGTTTAAGTTTTTCAGGCAAAACATATCAAATGTTACCAGATTCCCCACTTCAAATCTGTGAAGACGGTGCTTTTGAATTGTAAAAATAACAAAAATCAAAATGTCACCAGGTTTAGGAGAGAGAGCTGACGTCAACTGGGGATGCAGCTTTTATTCCTAATCAATTGAATATGCTGATTATTTTCTCACTGAAAACTGTTTGGCTTGAAGACATTTCAGGAAAAAGGAGTGTCAAAAAAAATCTGATAAAATCCTCATTTATGTGAGTCACTGACTGATTATCTCTGCAATAAAGAACAAGTTGCACCCAGTTAAACCCAGCCCATCATCGTTAGTGACCTCGGCAGCCAACCGCACACCGTTTACCAGAAGTCACTTTATTTCTTCTTCACCGCTCCACAACAGTAGCTGCACAGCCCAGCTTCCTGTGAGGGCTCCTGGCTGATTTGGTATCGGTGCAGGAACAAGTCAGTTCATCGGCACATTCTCCTTCTTTGTCTTTTCCCTGCACAAGAGTCAATCTCACTCACTCACTGCTGACACTATGTTCAAGATTTTTTTTTTCTTTCTGTCTGTCAATCTGCTGAAGTAGTTTTTTTAGACACTTGGGAACAGAAACTTGTTTGAGTCACAACTTGAAACTTTTCCCAGGCATTCAAGCGCCTCAATTGTTGTTAATTCTCGATCATCATCTTTTTTTTTTCTTGTTTGTGTGTGCACTGATCTGTTTCAGGGTCAGTCATGTGAAGTATATTTTCTGTTTTGAGGTGAAACACCTGTCTATGATGGGTGCATTGAAGGTCAAGGATTTCGGGCTGTATTTCTTTACCCACTGCGCGTAGGTAGGTACAGTAGGTACAGTAGGTACGGGGCTCTGAGGTGCAGGAGGGGCCTCCTTCAGGAGAAGCCGGATCCTCCTCAGTCATCACATCCCTCATCAGCAGACCCTGCTGAGTGCAGCCAGAACTGTTTATGTGTGTATTGTTATTGGGTTGTTAGATCTGTTGCTGTTGTTAGTTTTTCTTTTTGTCAAAGAAGTGTGATGCCGTTAAAAAGATTTTCCCATGGGGACAATAAAAGTCAAAAAGTGAGTTATTGAATATGAGTTGGTATAGACCGGTCTTTATTGTTTTTTACACTCATGGCCAAAAATATTGGCATCCCTGCACATTTTTTTTCAGACAATGCCCCTCGTCTCCCTGAAAATCATTGCAACTAAAAATGTTTTGGTGTTCCGAAGTGTAATTTCTTTGGTTTGCAATGGAACAAAAACAAGACCCCCACCTACTCCCAAAACACAGAACTCCAAAAATGGACTGGACAAGGTTATCTGCTTTTCAAAACTGAAAGAAATCATTGGATTTCAAGCATGTGATGCTCCTTTGAGTTGTATTTGTGGCATTTAAGGCAGAAATTGGGGCCGGGTCCAGGCTATCTTTTGGCAAATTTAGGCAAATTCTGAGCAACAAACAGGAGAATAGGATGACAGGACAGTTGACCTTATAATGTTCAATTTGCATCAATTGAGGATTGAACCCGCAACTTCTAGAACCAAAAACCGTTGTCTATAACACTGAGCTAATTGGCAAGTGGCAGTTCAACAGTGGCTTCACAAATTGAGTAAGTCATTCACTGTCGTGCAGGCAGATTTGAAACCACTGTAAAAAGAAAAGTTGGTTTTTGAGGTAAAATTCTCTTCTATCTATTTTGTACATTTGTTTCACAAAGACTGTTTTGTATTTTGATGTGTTATCATCAACTCCCTCCTTGGGTCTTGAACCCACATCCCCTGACACCTAGAACCAGCTCCTAACTCACTGAGCTAATTGTCTGGAAGTGAGACCTGCTGTGTAGTTTCTCAAATAGATTCAGGGAGTCAGTGCCCGGGCAGCTGTTGTAGAGGCAGATTTCAAAAATGGTAAAAATGTCAGAAATTCTGTTAAGTAAACAAAGATCTGATAAAACATAAATTGCATCTGGACAGCATGGAAATGTTGGTGATTTGTTTTTAATGACAGGTGTTTTGCTTCACAAGAGAACCGCCACTCTAACATTGACTGCAGTTGTTCCCATGAGAGCAGAATTCAAAATGTTCTAGAAAATGACATATGTTTACAGTACTGTTTACAGTCAAACGTTTTCATGCACTGTAGACTCAATTTTTGATAAATCAAAAATCTGAGAAACAAGTTTTGTGGAGTACGGTCTGGAGATGCTCTCTAGCAAGTTTGGTGTCAATTGAGCAAAAATTGTGGGAGGAGATACATTTTAAAAGTTTTACAGACAGTTATTGAAAAAAAACAGAGTGATGGATTTCATAATTTGTAATGAGTTTAAGTGGACAAAGGTTTTAGCAGTATCTGGGCTACATTGTGGTGAAGTTTCAAAACGGTAGCATGTACCGTTGGTTTGGTAGGAATTTTAAAAGTTTTTAGATTTAAACGTTTATTGTGCCCCCCCCCCCCCCCCCCCCCCATGTCCTTGGAATTGAGTGAATCTGGCACGGGACTGGACCTTTGTGAAAATTCAGCCATGGGAAGTATGACTTCCTCGGAAGAAGTAGAAAGAAGAAAGAAGAATTCAATAGAATACAATAGGGTCCGGGGCCGGGCTGCCTGACCCTAGAAAGCAGATGCCAATATTGTTGTGCCACGACTGTGTGTGTGTCTCTGCTGCTCGCCTGCTGTGGAAAACCTCTGTACCGAGGTAATGGACCAAACCTGTGTTACCTCAGCCTTGGTGGACAAATGGAGAATGGTTTCCATTACATTTTGGGAAGATCTGGATCATTTACTATGAAATTTTATGAAAGATGTAAGTAAACCCGCCAAAGGTCACGGAACAAGATCATAGTGATCTGAAGTCCTCGTGAATGTAACATCAGGAAACCTTTGAGGCACTTTTGACACAACTGTGACCTCACAAAACATGATTTTTGGCCATACTCTAGTGATGACACAGTTGAACAGAAATGTGTGTCAGGAAAAAATGTTTGTTTCATATCCAAACACATTATTCAGTGCTGCATCTCAGGAAGGTTAAACTGTGGCCGACCGTGTTTCCTGTAACTGAGCTGTAGTTTTTAGTTGGGTCCGGTGTGTATTGTTTGATTCTGACCTTGGCAGAGTGTCCGTGTGTTTTTTTTTAACTTTTGTCTTTTATCGTTTCACATGTTTCTTTGTCTGTGTAAACTTGATGTTAAGTTGGCGCCTGTGTCTCAACCATCCTGCCTGTCGTTCCTGTTTTCTTCCTCTTTCACCTGAAGCATTTAGAAGTTACTGTCAGAGACTGTGGTTGAGCCGAATTCTCTTCCTGACTCAAAGTACAAAGATCCTCCGCGTCAACGAAACTGCTCTTTGATCTTCCCTTAGCTGCAAAGTCGATCAAAGAAAATGAAAGTATAAAAGTACAGTATAGAATAACACATTTCAGCAGCGAGACACAACTGAGTGTAAACTTATCACACCTTGGAGCTACAATCTGGTTACATAATTGCTTTATTGCACATTATTACTATACAACACGCCGTTGGTGCTACTGTTCCCACGTGGATGTTATACAGTAGATGTGTAAAATAACAGTTTCTCTCGGCACCTGTGTTGTATGCGTTTTGCTTTGACACCCTGCTGTTGCATCCGGTCTAACAGATTTAATGATTAAGTTTTTACTGCAGCGCTCGGGAAAGTTTTCAGTCATTTACAACATTGACCTCTTTTTTTTTTTTTTTTTAGTAAAACCCTGATAACATCTGCTCGCTCTCTTCCTGCCTCTGGTTCTCTGTTTTGCCAAGAAGGCGTAAATTTATCTCTTGTTTTTGCTGCTGCTCCGTCTTTTTGCATGATGGCACAACCTGCTTCCCCTCGAGTAAACTTCGAAGTGTTCACAGTGTTTCCTCATTTTCCTCACATAGCGGCTCTTGACATTTTGGAGCTGATTGACTAATATGATTTCAACAACTTAGATTGTGGATGCATAAATGTAAAGGGAACTGTTAAAATGTGATTTTGATGTATTAAAAGTAACACTGATGGTGGGATCTTGCTGTGAAACTAGTAGCCAGTAAATGTACTCTGCACTCTGCAGTATTTATTCATTCCTTCACAGATGGGATTCAATTGTTAAAACCTGTTTTCTCACAGGCCTTGAGGATATTCAGCGTGAGATTTTTCTTTTTTTTCACACAGGTTGAGTTCCCAAAAATATCTCCTATACTTGACAGAAGCCGGCATGGAAATAGAAATGGTTAAACAATGCGGTTTAATGTGTGAACGTGTGTGAGTGTATGTGTGAGCCTGGAGCTACCTTGTGGTGACAACCCTCAGCCACCGACTTCACTGTTGCGGTTATCACTTCTTTTACCGTACATGTGCAGCTATCTCAGATTTTTTTTTTTTTTTCATTTTCACTTTTCTCACCTCCAGGTATGATTATAACCTCTGCGTTTGTGGGTGTGTGGGTGTGTTTATCACGTGTGTGCATGTAAATGTTAGCGCTCAGAGGAAATGAAACTGAAATCTATGGACTTTTTTTTTCTCAAGGTGTATGATAATAACAGTTTTGGGTGTGTCACAGATTCATTTGAAAGCAGAATTGAAGCCTTTATTGTCTTCTTTATTGAAGTTTAAACTGCTACACCAATGTCGAGTTTCACATTTTTAGGAGTTTTTTACTTTGTGTTTTGTGCCTGCAGATGAATCACTGGTGTGTGTCTGTTTGTACTTGTGGTACGGACTAGTACATGACCACAGTTAACTGCGCTATTATGACGCACGTCTGCTTCCCGCTACAAGAGTAAAAAGGTTAGGTCAGGCTTGTGCAAACCTGCACTGAGCACACACAACCAACCATGTAGTATCTGCGATGCTAATCAGTGCTGTTAGAAATCATGTCATGTTGCTGCAGTTAAACAAAGCTGCACCCCACAGCACTCGTATGAGGATTATAGTTACTAAAGAGATAAAAGGGAAAGCGCTATCTGTCACTTTTTGTTTTTCTGCTTTCGCCTCAGTGGAGTGGAGGAAGTGGGTGTATACTGATGGGAAGTGTCCACTTCGAGTCTGAGCCAGAAAAAACATTTAAGAAACTTTCTGGTAGAATTAATTAGATTTGCAGTTCGTCCCATCCATTAAAACTGCAGCTCCATAAATCATCTCGATGTCAGCAACGGCAACATATTCTTATCTGCTGGAAGACTGATGGGCCCTGGTGAGGATGGGAAAACACATCAGTGTCGACTGTCTACGTGTCGAGACACAGTTTTCATGCAGTGGCGCCCTCTAGTGGCAGGAGAGACTCAAACTCCTCAACAAGAGAAGCAGTGTGTGGGCTGAGAAGAGTCTGTAAATGATCCAGATGTTAATGAAGGCTCTTCTTTACACAGGGATGGAGTGGGGTTACACAACCCCAAATACACAGTTGAATGCCTTAGTTACTGCCATCTTGACACCTGTCTGTCCTTTTTTTTTCCACAGTGGAGCCACCGACGAACGTCACCCTCCGCTGCCACAACTTGAAGAACATCCTGCAGTGGGATTACGGCAACCTCCTGCCTGGCATTAAGTTCAAGGTCAACATCCAGCCATATGCGGGGTGTGTTTCAGTTTCTCTCCACACAGTATCAACCAGTTATCTGGCCTTATTTCAGAGAAATATCTAAAAAGACGGTCTCTTCTCAGAGTGTATACAGTACGTTAAACTTTAAAGAATATTAAAGCTTTCAGTTGTCAAAATATTCAGTCTGATTGTCCATAGTTAACCATGTTTAATCTCAGTTTTTAGATAAAGATTTATTTCAAGTGTTAGATAATGGATAACAGGCGTCCTTTATAGTATAAAAGTGTAACTCTATTATACATTAACCAAAAACAATTACAATTTTTGTCCAGAAACCCTCAAAAGCCTCACTGCATTTGACATTGAAAAAAAAGAAACTCATGACGGCTTCAATCAAGTTGTAATTGTTAGCAGAGACGGTTCAGCTTGTAACTGTGAGCTGGTCGGCCCAAAAACTGAAATACGTGCATTAATTTGCAGGAACACATAATTAATTAATTAATTTTGAAAGCCCTTATAAATATGTATTCTATAACTGAATAAAGGTTCAGACCGGAGACGCAGGATCATTTAGTCCTTAGTGTTGGTCTAAAGCCAAGCAGAGGTCACAGGCTCATCACCTTCTCTTGTCAAAACCCTTTCTTTTCATTTGTTTCTCCAGTACCGCTCAGGTGGTTATGGTGGATCCACCAGAGCAACAAGTCGACATCTCTTTCCTCAGAGACTCATACAACCGTTATTTGGTTGATGTCACTGCTGTGGTTGGTCAGAATGAGTCTGAGTGCGCTCCCGCAGACGGACTCTCCTTCAGCTACAACCAGGACTCTCTAACAACTCAGATATGTGAGTAGTGACGGCACTATTCCCCAAAATAACCATAAAAACTTTTTAACTCTAAAATGGACAGTTCAACATTTTGGCAAATTGGCCCATTGGCTAATTTCTTGGTTTCCCTCATCAAACTCATCAGATACACAATCCAACAACTCCAAAACGCTCTGGTGGACAAGTTGTGACCTGCAAATTCACCACACTATGAGATAATAACGGAAAGTTGTTTTTGAGGTAAATTCATGCAAAACTGCTGATGCACGTTTCTGTCGGGGGCAGTTTTTCATCAAGCAGTCTCTGTATTTACCTCCAACAACTCTGTCTCGTAATGTTCTGTTATTATCTCTTAGCGTGGTGAATGTGCAGGTCGCAACTTGTCCACCAGAGCGTTTTGGAGTTGTTGGATTGTGTATTTGATGAGTTTGATGAGGGAAACCAAGAAATCCCATGAGCCTCCGTAGCGTAGCTCTGAGCAGCTCACGGCTCTGCTCCACCGTTCTAAAAACAGCTTGCACCGACAATTAAAGGTAACGAACCTACTGCTAAAACTATAGGGATTATGGCAATGGGCCTATTTGCCAAAACGTTGAACTATCCCTTTAAATCAGATGGCACAGCTATGTTGCATGTTCCACTAATACACTGCAAATCTACTACAAATCCCAAAATGCACAGCAAGTGCATTGTGGGAACAAACACATGTAAATACTGTATCACCTCATGTTGATGTTGGTTTCCAGGTTCTCTGGACCTCCCACCTGTTAACGCCACCATGCAGCCAGATGGCCACATCCTGCTCATCTTCGACCACCCCTGGCTGTTGTACCACCAGCCGACGGAGGACAGCCCCAAACCAAAAAGACACAAGAAAAGCAACAACGTGCAGGCAGTAAAAGAGCTACCAGAGTTCAAATACGACATCCTGGTGGTCGAAGCACAGGTGAGGCAGCACAGAAACAGAAACACAGCTCTATATGTAGTGATTTTATTTTGCAGTAGAAGTGCACCATATGCTCTCATATGAGCTCAGTATTTACTGCAGTTATTTGTTGTGTGTGCAGAAGAAGGAGCCCAAGGCCCATTGTAGGAAGGACGTGTGCCATAAGGAGGTGCCAGTGGACAACGTACAGGAGAAACACTGTGTCAACATCACCGGGGAGTTGAAAAACATGGCCGTTAAATCCACACGACTGTACTGCGCTGAACCACTTGGGCCACCGGAGCCAAACAGTATGTATATTTGTTGCAGATTGAAAGCACAGCCTGTCATATTCTGAGATATAAAGTTTTATTGTAAACATTTATGGGCCTTTTCAATACCTTTGACCCAAAAAGATGAAAAACAAACTAAATAAAAACAACAGATACTGCAGCACACAGGAAAGAGCTCACATTCAGTGGCGTTATTGTAAACATAGTAATCTTGTAAGTAAATGGTCCAGGACACTGTTGCATCTCTGATCCAATTAAGTTTAGAGGTTTAAATGTATAAATACAAAATAAATAAATGTTGGTAATGAAAAATGCCATTTCTGTTGTCATACATTTATATATTGTATATTTTGGAGAGGAACGTCCTCCACCAATAGCAGTAGACCATTAGCTACTTTTCTATCTTGGTGCTGCTGTTGGTTTGGTTAAGGAGGTTTTCTAGCAAGTGTGATGGCGTGAAGATTTCATAGGAATAATTTCCTTCTTTCTTGAAAGAGAAATGTTTAAAGAAATCAATGTATAAATTCAGAAAGAAATGGATAAATATGTAAATTATGCCAAAATACAGAAATAAACAAATGAAGATAGAAATCAAATTTTATATCACCAAAAGGAATTTGGTTAGGCATTAAACACATCTGTGTTTACTTGCATATATAAGCAGGGATCTGATCAATGCACTTACAGCTCTCCACTTGTCTTAATTTACTGTGTTTAAATGAACTAACTTTTACATTTCCTTCATCCAGTTTACCTCTACATCGTGATCGGCGCGTTGGTCTGCGCCGTTCTTCTCCTTCTCATGTTCTTCGTTTACAAAAAGAAAACCAGAGCCTCCAGTCCTGTCCCTAAAGCTATAGTACGTTCACTCGACCACATCAGTGTTTATGTGATGAGCTTTGTTCAATATATACATTAAATAGATACATTTCATTCACAGCACCAACCTAACGCTCGTTGCACTTTGTGTCTTTTAGTCAATCACCAGCAACAGGTCGCAGGGCCCAGTCCAACCGACTCTAGAGACGTGGAGCGTGGTCACGCCGGAGCCTTCCTCTCCCACGCCACTACTCCCTCTGGACAACGAATTCCCAACCACGCATATCACCGCCGACCAACCTGTGTTCCGCGAACGCATCGGTTTGGGTAAAAACAAGGAAGAAATCGTGGAGGAAGAGCCCCTGAATGATGACAGTGACGCGTACATGGACGGCCACCACATGGAGGACGAGGAGAGGATACATAGTCCCAGCGGTTCCTCCTCCGGTTACGAGACGCGTCCGGTTGTTGTCGACTTGGGGAACGACGAACTGGCCGAGGGTTACCGCATTCGCAACCTGTGAACATTGTGGCACGTTGAGCAAACGGGGCTCTCATCGTCATTTACACTTACCGGTATGTGTGTTCACATTGAGTAAAAGCAACATAACAGGTTGAATTGAGCTTCAAGAAACAGAAGCGCTAAAAATTATTATATTATAATTAGATACAAAAGAGCTGATGTACAGTAATCTGACACCTTAACAATGACACCTTTGCTTGCAAACAGTACCAGGGATACAACTACATCACACTGGTAACTACAATTCAGAAAAGCCATGTGCAGGGCGTCATGACCGGGATTTCACTGTTACAAAGGAGTCGAGGAGCAGTGCGACCTCAGAGCCACAACACGCTCCTCAATGGTTTCATTTCATTTTTACATTTTGTATCTTCATTTGTAAATAAGATTCAGTTTGTGTCGGCTGACTCCCTCTGTATCTTCAGGGGAAAACATTTCTGTTTGTTTTGCAGTGTGGTTTAGATCAGTTTTGTTCTTACAGAGATTTTTATGTTGTAAAAAAGAAGGGGTTACACGTGTAGATATTCTTTGTTTGTAAATATTATTTCTTAATCACTGGCTACTGACCCCTGTCTGTAAAAAGAGAGAGGAAAAGAAAGAATGTGCTCCGTCCTCTCATTTTAATCACAATGTGACATTATATGACTGTTACAGTATGTGAGCAATTAAAAATCGGAGGCATTAGATGAATGAAATGATCTTTGCCATTGAGCCCATAGGGATCAGCATCAGGTGGAAGAAAAACAGAAGATGCCTTTAATGTACTTTTTTTTTTTTTTTTTTAATGAACAATGCTTGCCAAAGAAATCAAGAAGCCAGTGCACTACTGCAGCTCAGTGAGATATGTTGAATAATGTGTTCAGTTCAGTTCAGTTCAGTTTAGTTCAGTTTTATTTATATCCCGAGGGAAATTGGATTTGCAGCAAGCATTACAAACAGCATCCAGGACATCGACATGTCACTAGCCACAACATAGTGCAGTAATACATAAAAAAAAAACAGTACGAATAATAAAAACATACTACTAGTACTACTAATAAATTACTGTTGATAATAATAATACATAATGCTCTGCGCATAGTAAAAATGTGAACAGTCTACACAATGCATTAAAGTGCATAGTGCTGCAAGAATTGAAAAAAAACAATAAAAAAAACACTTTGATACCCAAGTGCATTTAAGTGCAGAGGCCTGAGAGTCGACTGATAACTGTGTCCTTCAGTGAGGGCTTGTTGATTTAGCTACGTGATCGATTGCTGAGTTTCGAGCTTCCATAGCCAATGGGCTTAATGCACAGCTCCACTACTTCCTGAAATAAGCCAGCTAATTTATTTCCTGTCTTACATTATTGGACAAACTGATTAATCCAGGTGTGCCTGGCCATTGTTGTGAGGTCAGACACACCTGGATTAATCAGTTGGTCCAATAATGTAAGACAGGAAATAAATTAGCTGGCTTATTTCAGGAAGTAGTGGAGCTGTGCATAAAGCCCATTGGGCATCATTTATATACATAACCCATAACCTATATATATATATTCAGTATGCATCTGCATGCACGCCAGCTGTTATATCTTAACCTGCAGGTCTTTGCAATGTTTTTCTTGCACTATTTGGATTCTTTAGTCTGTGCCTTATTTTCTAATAAAGTGAAAATGGTCTACACACTAAAAGTAAAGTGAGCAGACAACAAATTACAGAGATGGAGTGTGTGTGTGTGTGTGTGTGTGTGTGATTGTGTGTGAGAGTGTGAGTTGCAGAATGAGCTTTACACTGACTGTTTGTGATTGATAAGAGGCTAAAATCTTTGCACAGTTCTGTATTAAGTGATGTTTTTATTTTTTTAGATAATCTTTATTGTAATTTAGTTGCTGTAAATTTGCACATACAGTAAGTGTACTTGTGTGTCACTGCTAACTTGTTAAATGTCTCCTGTTTCCTGCTCTCCCTGTTCAATAAATAAACTCTTGACAGAGTTGATGTATGTGAAATGCTGCTAATTAAGAAAAGGGAAGTTGGTATTTCGGTGTAGTTAAGCAGACAAATTACAGCCGGGACCATTTAAATTATTACGAGAGATTGTGTCATGTGGTGTTAAGGGAAGAAACACACATGCCGTGATGTTTCATGACATTTGAGCAATCGATGTTGGTTCCTCTAAAACCAGTAATTTGAGCGAAGGGGACCTCTTTTTGAGTGTGTCCTTTAACATAGATGCCTGTTAGTTATGTTTCCTTCCTCTTCGTGGTGTGTTGTGTAGGTGTAAGGCGATAACACACTTCACTATTGGGTGCAGATCCTCTGCTTGTTCTTGGTAAATACTAAAAGAGCTCAGAACTTCCGGTAATCCACAGCATTTTTTTTTTTTGATACCAACTGGTACAAATGAAACCACACACATTGGTTTGTTCTGTGATGTTGTCCCAGCACTTTCTGCTTTTTAGATGTTTAATTACAGAAAGTGTTTGAAACCCTGTGATTCTGAAAGTGTAGTGAATATAATATATGATTCCTGTTTTTACTGGGGACTTTATAATGTCAACATTAAAGGGATAGTTCAACCTTTTTGGCAAATTGGCCCATTGCCATAATCCCTATAGTTTTAGGAGTAGTTTCATTATCTTTAATTGTCGGTGCAAGCTATTTTTAGAACGGCGGAGCAGAGCCGCGAGCTGCTCAGAGCTACGCTACAGTAGCTAATGGGATTTCATTAAACATTGTAACAATTACTTACAGCTGTTTTTAAACATTTAACAACTAGCCTATTTTTAGCTTTAATTTTAGCTTTAGATTTATTGAACACTTCAAAGACTTACTTTCAGCTACATACATGTCCACCAGTTTAAACCATTATTTATAACCATGTATACATTGTATTTAGCTGTCTTAAACATTTAAGGCCATTACTTTTGTAACTTGAAACATTTCAGCACAAATTTCTCTACATGCTCAGCAAATTTTCAGGTCGTGAGTAAACAAGAGTAGAATAAATTGCAATAAATATATCTAATTATATTGTAATTATCATGCTTCATTTATTAAAATGTAAAGTCATTTGATCAAACACACATTTCATGAATGATTAAGGGCTTGAAACGTCATCTACACAGCCATAAAGGACATATCAGATGACATAATGGAATCCCAGCAGCTAGTACCTATTTATGAGCCCATTAATGACATGATTATTAACTGTGTCATAAAGTGGAAACGTGAAGTGTCCCATCCTTTTCCCTCCAAACAAGCTTGTTTTTTGCACTGTCATTATGCAATACATTTCCTGTTAACTGTAATTTAAACTGATGTTGCCAGTAAACTATTTGAGTATAGTCATCACTCAATTCCTGTAACAAATACCTGTAACTGTGTCAACCTGCAGAACAGGACCGTAACTCTTCAAACCTTCAGAGGAAAAACAGCCTCACACAACTCACACATGTATGATTGAAGAATGTTTCACCGCGAGGACACTTCAAAACGCAGCTGCAAACGAGAAAGGCGCTCACATCTGTCGACAGCTCTTCATTTTCTCGGACGAGAGAATCACATGTTTAAAGACGAATGATGCGTTTAAAGAGTTTGATACTAATCTGCAATCATCACCAAACTGTGCAAACTCAGTGATGTGAACACCATGACCTTCAGATTTCAGATTTCTATCAGATTTCTTACTCAAACATCTGCACATTATTTCCAGAGAAATAAGCGAAAATGTCAAATAATCTCACACAATGTTAAAGAAACTCATGACTCTGCTCCTCTCTGGCCTTCATCCCCATCAGGTTTAGTTCGCCTCACTCCAGTGCTTTTAATATATCCCTGCTCATAATTAGATAAACAGACTCAGATGAAAACATATCTATTACTTCCTATGCAGAGGAAATAATTACATTTTCAGGTCAAGTGAACTCATGAACTTAATATAATGGAGGCGTCATTAATGTTGTGAGTGACATGTTCGTTTGCTGCTTGGACCATTAAAATCAAAGTCTTCTGTCATTATTGAACTACAAATGGGATATTCACACTGGCTGGGATGCAAACCATAATGTGGTCTGAATCAGGAATAAATTCAATGATTTGCAGTCAGACATTGGTTTAGGCAAAGTGTCACTGTTTGTTTCTTGCATAACACAGGAACTCATTAGGAACCTGCATGGAAAGCAGAAATGCAATTTGTGCTCTAGATAATATCATAGTAGTAGAATTGAATTTGATTTGTTTTAAAACTACGCTCCCCAAGAGGAATGGTTCAGAAAAACTCATTTTGATACTGATAAGGGGGCTGGACTTATCCATCAGAGGAGCTGGGCTATAATTATACTATGACACCTGCAGCAGCAGCAGCTGCCAGGAACAGACACCTCTGAAGACTTCCCTGCCAGAAAACAACGTGAAACTGATCCAAGGAGCTCAAGTCCTTATTGTTGCCGTTCGGTCAGTGAATGCGTCATCAGGTGTTTGACATCTGACACCGGCCTGATCCTGAGTCTGTTGTAGCCTACATATAGGGACATAGGTAAGTTGAGCCATGCGTATTTCGTAATAAACACCAAAACTGCACAAAATGTACTTCTGTAGAGGAAAACGTGTGTGTGTGTGTGTGTGAGTGTAACGTTACCTCATCCACCTGGCTTGTGTGTAAGATGTCATAAATTGCATCCCATGCATCATGGAATTCACTCAAAAGGGGAAGTTGGCACATGTTAAAGGTGGCCGGTGCTGCTTGTAGCATCAGTCATCATTGTGGCTCTGTGTGTGTGTTTGTCCGAGTGTGTGTATGTTTGCGTGTTTGTGCCGGTCTGACTCTCGTCCACCAACAGCATCAACGCCACCATGACCCGTCTGCTGCTCGGAGCCGCTCTCCTGGGAAACCTGGGCCTCTGTATCACAGCACAAGGTAAAAAAAAAACCTCTCATAGTTACAGTATTTATGTTTTAAGACAAGTGGAGTAGTGTTACTATTATTGTCTGAGTGGAAACCACTGGAGTTGAGGTGATTAAGAAAAAAGCAGACCAACCAATAACAGAACAGATTGTGTTATTTATTGAAGCAAATGTCCTGGTGTGTTACATTTAACGACAGGAAATAGTATAATGAACAGGGCCGTTGCTAGGAATTCTGCCCCCCCTGAAAGAATACTAAAGTGGGCCCCTGCCCCCTGACTTTTCCACTTTTTTTCTTAGACTATGTATGTATTATCATTTTTTATTTAGCCTACTTTGTTTTGATGCTAATGCAGCATTAATATGAGTATTAGTCAGGGTCTTATGCCGAATAATTCAGTCATACAAAGATTAGACTATACTGGGGGTTTTTGTGGGCCCTATTGGTCGCTGGGCCCCTAGAATTATCATCACCTTTCTCTTCTATCCAACGGCCCTGATGATGAAAGCACCAGTGTAATTTTAACATAGATAGGCCTATATAATAAAACTAATGCTTAATTTTACTAGAAACAGTAATTTCTTTGTTTCTAAATTGTTTCAAGACAGAAGTAAGAAGGTCAGTCACACAATATTAGAGACATAAAGAGAGAGAAACATGAGAGTATAAGACAAAAAAAGGGACAAAAATAGCTCTGCATGTGTTTTCAGGAATAGTGAGACGTTAGTATTTTAATTATATTTATTTCAATGAGGACATATCAAACAAATATGCTTGTATATACATTATGTTGAATGCCAGAGTCTGTATAGAAGCTGTGGATACAAAAGAATCCAGATTTGTTGTGATTGTTGTGACGTGTGTGTTTATGTGTATTTTTATGACTGTGTTTTTTTTTTTAGAGTGAACGCTGTAAAACACTTTTTTCCTCTTTCATCATGAGATCAGAGATTTTGCTCTTTAGGATCTGATGCATAGTAAAACACTATTTATAGTTTTCTGTATTTGATTTATGAATTTATTTGACGCTCTTATCTCCTCTTTGTCGAAACCTTCCCCAGTGCTCGTGACTCTCGCTCCACCTGCCCAGGTGAGGTTTCAGTCTCTGGACTATAAAAACATTCTGCAGTGGACTCCGCCCACCAACAGGACGTCCCTGCGCTACTACGTACAGTGGAAGATGTGAGGCATTCCCCACACACATACGCACACATATCTCTCTCTCTCTCACACACACACTCTGATCTAACCCCTCCTCTGTGTGTGTGTGTGTGTGTGTGTCCTCAGTTACGGGGAGCCTGAGTGGTTGGATGCAGACGGCTGTCAGGGGATCCAGAAGCCAGAGTGTGACCTCAGCGATGTGACCTCTGACCTCAGAGAGTGGTACTACGCCAGAGTGCACGCTTCCTCGCTGCCGTCCAGCAAATCGGCCTGGACGCTGTCCCCCAGGTTCAGCCCACGCTGGGACAGTGAGTGTTTCCTCCTCCTCCTCCTTCTTCTCCTGCTGCTTTGCATCCTCCAGCTAAAAACACATAAGAGAAGCTTGTCACTAAATCCAAGTTATAATTCAGGTTTCTTTTTTCTTTTTGTGTGGTTACTTGCAGCTCCCCAAACTTTGCTTTACGTAAAGTTATCACATTGCTTTCATCTTTTCTGCTACAGAATCTCCTCTGCTTCCTCTGTTTTTTCCCCCGCTCTACTTTTACGTACTCTCATTTTTTTGTGTCTTTGATTAGATAGATAGATAGATAGATAGATAGATAGATAGATAGATAGATAGATAGATAGATAGATAGATAGATAGATAGATAGAAAGAAAGAAAGAAAGAAAGAAAGAAAGAAAGAAAGAAAGAAAGAAAGATAAAGTAATATAAACCAGCTCTGTGTGATCTCTTCTATCTGCAGCCAAGCTCAGCCCGCCTGCTATGAGGCTCAACGTCACACATCATAAGGTGGTGGTCCGCGTCAAGTCCCCGCACATGTTGGTCCGGAAGATGCACAGCAAACTGCACTACAAGATTTTCCTCATACACACAAATGGAAAGGAGGTAAACACACGCACAGATACAAAGCTTGTGGAAAGACACGATTTAACTGTGAAGGCTAATATACATTATTGTTATTATCAATATCAAATATATTTTATATATCAAATCATTATTCCATAACACAGATTAGCTTTAGGAATATGCCTCTGTACATTTTACACGTTTGCATTCATGCATATATTGACTGTGTTGACTGTGTGTGAGGGAAACAGCTGTAATAATCTTTCAATATTTAATATGCTAATTATATGCTGCACTTATAGTGAATTAATTGATTCTATAGACTACTGTGGTGAGCTCAACATGCAGACATTTTACATTTCTCAACAAGCACATAGTCACAGATAATTCTTCAGACATACGATGAATAATTAATTAGTAGGTTTAAATTGAGCTTCTCTCTTGGCAACGTTCCTATTTTCCCTGCAGTTTAAATCAAATCACAGAAAACTTCTCTTGGAAGTAGAGATTTTAGGGCTGTAATGAACAAATTATTTTCATTATTGATTAATTAGAGGAATAACTTGGAGTCTGGGATGAATAAACACTCACACACACACAATGTATAAACTACTTTTAAACTACAAATGCATCACATTACAAAACAGAAGAGGAAGAAGAACCAGAAGGAGACTGAGACGAGGCGGAAGAGGAAGAACAGAAGAAGAACAACAAAAACAAGAACAATAGAAAAAAACTTTAAATTTTTTTATTTCTCTTTTCCTTTTCTGCAAAGCTGCATTTTTGCCATTTGACAAAGTTTGACTGTGCATCAGAACACGTCCTCAGTGTCTCTGTGTCTCTGTCTCCTGTGCAGGACGTGTTCGACATGGACTGCTGCTCCCACAAGCTGCCTCTGAAGGAGCTGAGCCACAAGGTCCAGTACTGCCTCCAGGCCCAGACCGTCGTCCCCTCCCAGGCCAAGAGCAGCGACCGGAGCTCCAAGCAGTGTGTCACCATGCACTGATCACACAGGTATGAACAACACACATACACACACACACATCTGCAACACAACTACCACAACCACTCTATGTAATGGAGTAAAAATAATAAAAGAAAGAAAGAAAAGATGCTGCTTTATCCGTGAGAAAACGTCTGCATGGTGTGTGTGTGTGTGTGCTGGACGGTGTCGTCAGGCAGTGAAAGGCAACCTCTCAGTTGGACAAAAGGTTACCAAATGAGAAGTCACGTATCAGCTGTCGCACAACAATCACCTGAGGCGGTCAGATGAGAAAGAGGGAGGGAAGACGAAACTCCTGCAGGAGAAATCTAAGCAGGAGAAGCTCCTCCACAATGACTATAATTACCCCTGCTGACCCCACCCTCTCCACTATTTATAGATCTTGATGTGTGGAGCGGCGACAATGTAACAGTTCATTAATCTTGTGTGTCTGTCTCTCTCTCTGCTGCAGACGAACCCGATACTCCTGGACCTGCCATCCATCAGTTTTACTCACCCATCGCTACCTCGACGGCTGCAGCCACTAAAATCACCCGTGACAATAATAAATAACAGAAGTGATGCACTTTATAATTCATGGCAATAAGGATCTGGTGTGCAGGTTAAACTTTCACACTGAGCTCAACATTTCACTTGAATCATTTCAGCCTCCTGGACACTGACTCTCCACTTTTTTTTTTTTTTTTTTTACTTTGAATCATTTTTCATCCACTCAGCTGCTTTGTCTTTCCTGACTGAACCTTGAGTTAAATTTCCACCGGCTCAACTTTCCTCAATTTTATTTTATTTGGTCTTCACATTTCTATTTAATTCATGTGAATGAAGTTGACTATATTCCCAACACTAACCCTGTAATAACTACACAATAATCAGTAAAAACATCAACAAAACAAACTATCAACACATACACTATTCACTATACATGTCTAAATCATTGTATGTAAACGTGCAGCGCAAATGTTCATCTAAATAGTTTGAAAATCATTTATTAATGATCTGACATCTCATAAATAACCAGTTTGTTATCTATGTATTATTTATAAATGCTGATTTCATCATTTATTAAGTATAAAAACACAATTGTTATATATATTATAGATGAGCTTAATCGAGGTTGTATAACTGTGTCTATAAATTACACTCTGATTAGTATCAATATAGGAACTAAGTGTGCTTTATAAAGGTTAAAGTTATTCATGCTTCATAGTGTGTACAGTAGTTATGATAAACACTTCCTTCTTATTTAAAGTAACAATCTTTGTTATGAGAATGACTAAAATACACTACATGTGAAACGGATTATCGTAATTACCACCTCAGCGGATGTAATGTGCTAAGTGATGATGAATGTATCTTTTATTTGAATTAGTCAGTGCTGTGAGTGTGGGTTACTGTAGGTGGGTTCAGTTTTGTGTCATTTTCTTCAAATGTAAAAACTGATCTGACCCTGAACCACACACAGTTTGTATCCACTTGAAGATCCATGAATGTGAACTTTAGCTTCAGAAAAAAAAAAGCCTGGACCAATATCTACTGCAGAAAAGAGCTGACGCTATTGTATTGTGCAAATTGTGCTTGTTTGCATGCGTCACACTACATAATAAAAGCCATAGTCACTGTTCACACCGGCCGATTTGTTCTCATTTAAGTCATTTAAGGAAATTTGGTGAAGTTGTGTTTTTCTGTACTTTTCCTAATGTCAACAAATTCAAACGGAAGTCAACAATGAGTTTGTACTCTCTGTCAGCATTTTCTTACTTCCCTCTGTCTGTGAATCTGTGTGTGTGTGTGTGTGTGTGCCCCGAAGCCAACTGCTTCCTCAACCACAGTTACAAATACACAGTTTGCAGTTTATTAGGGAACATGTTGCTAAAGTTGATGCATTTAAAACACATCATCATGTGCTGATGTTGACCAGTTTTTCATGACTCAAAGGTGTGTCTATGGTTTAGCCTTCCCTCACTGACGAATATATATGATGCAAAGTCTGGCCACATGCAATAATACACCGATCATCTGATAATGTATTATAAGAAACACTCACTTTAATAGGAATTTAAAAATCTATAAGTTGTAATGAATGATTAAAACTTTAAAAGCAACAAAAAGCATCAAATTGTGTTCATTACAAAAACAAAACAAACACACAAAGGCAACATTAGTCTCGATTTAGACTTTATTCAAAATGTTGACAAACTTGATACTCTTGATCAATCAGGCGTGAAATAGCCAATACTGTAATGATAACAAAAAATAAACAAAAAAATAAAACGGTTCACTGAAACGGTTGTACCCGAAGCTGGATCTGCCGCGGCCGCAGCCCGACACAGGCGCTCAGCGATTAAGAGGAAGTGTTGCATTTCGACAGGAAGTGTTGTTATTTGATGGGGAGGTGGTGGGTCTTTGGGCGACAGCTCTGCGCTGCGCCTCTTGAGGTCGTTTTGTGAAGTTTTTTTTTTTTCATGCGGAGTACTTTTTTCTTTGCGAGGACTCCTCACTAGCAGCTAGTTCATTCATTTAGTGGTTTTGGTCCTGAAGACAGAGAGAGGCCTTAGTGCTGGTATCAGTTGAATTTGGTCCCATAGCCAGAAGCCTGAATGCACCGTATTGATGATACTGTATTATTGCTGCAGTTCGTCAAAAAAGCAGTGGAATGTTTTTTCTTTTTCAAATTTTGTTTTTTGTTTTTTTTGTGGGAGGGGCATGTCGAGTCGTCTTTAACCGTAACAGACAAAACCCTTTGTTTACCACTAGACAACAAAGTGTTGAGACCGGATGACAAACTGCAGCCTTCAGCTTCAAACAATATCTTAAAAGGGGGAATGTGTAGCACCAGTGCATTGTGGTATTTACATATACCCTTTAACCTTTGTTTAAAAAAAAAAAAAAAGGGCAGGGGGGTTGGATCCAGTGATATTTTTTGATTTGTAAACGGCACCTTTTACAGCTTTATGATCAGCAAGGCTTTTACAGTGTTGGACCTGGTTGGAAAGTCAGTGGTCCCAAAGTACAACAACATGGGATACTTCATATTCTACTACGCCATCATTACGATGCCACAGTGATACACACATCAGGAATCACAATTATATTTACACCATTTGGAATTCATATCTCACTGTAAATGAGCCCTTGTTTTTGTCCTTCAAAAGTGGGACGCATTATCTAACGATCTCTAAAAAAAAAAAAAAAAAACACAGACCGAGGGGAGAGAGCGATAAAAAGCTTAGGGAACACAATCACCAGATAACATTTAAGAACGGCTGGTAGGTTCTTTTTGTTCGTACTTTAAAAAGGGAGAGCGCCTGGGAGTGACCATGGAAACAGGTACAGTATATATCCTGCAGAGTCAGACCTCCATTCAGTAGAATTCATAGGTCCAGGGGAACAAACTCTTTGTTCATCCTGACGAAGCCAAATAACCTGGCTCTTAAGTTTACGTCTTGTCTTCACTCTCTGTCATTCTCCAGACCTCACTGAGGAGGATGGGATGAGAAATTTGTTACATAAAAAAAAAAAGGTGAACACAGAAATAAAACAAACCAGAGAAACTGATTCTAGGTGCATTCAATGAGTTAACGGCGTCAAAGAGCGAGACAAGAATAAATAACTGGTTTTGCATAAATTAGAAAACTGTGTGCACACATGATAACGACTCTGAGGACATGAATTAAGACACGATGTGAAGTACGTGAAGGCACAGGGTCAGTCTGATTTAACAGCACCGGTGCTGCTGTTTTTGTGCGCTCCATGCTCTAAACAGTGTCTTCCTGCGTGGCCACTCCCGGGCAGCGGGGAAATCCGTCTACAACTTCAATCTGGTATCACGCTGTGTCATTAAGAGGTGCAGCCAATCAGCTTTCTACAGGGGGGACGAGGTCATTTCAGTAATTTGGGGCATGTTGCGCCCTGCCCCCTGTTGCTGCAGCGTGCTGATGAAATATTAACCAAAGAAACCTTTCTATAAATACTCTTAGAAAAAAAAAAATCAATATTAGCAACACATGAGCAAAACAGGCATTTTAAAATTTAAATCCATCTTTTAAGTGGAACGATTCCAAGTTCTGCTTCGTAGGACACTCCAGTGTTTTTCTATCTGCAGGTATAAAATCTTCAGGGCATTCTAGGAGGAAACACACTTTCATCCCTGCTACGATCCAGTATGTAACCTGTCCCTAGTACAAACTGTACTGCAGCATCTCTGACTTTTAAAAACAGTCATCAAACAGCATAGATGCAATACAAAACGACTGCCAGCATTAGGCTGATAATGGATAAAAAGAAATATTTACAAACAAGGCATAATGATTTTTTTTGTTCAACATTTTAAGGGTACATGCATGCATGATTCTCAAGTCAAAAAAAAAAAAAAAAAAAAATCTAAAAGCGTGATCACACAACTTTGAAACTGACATGGAATGTATCTCCTGCTGGTTGCTAAAGTAAGGTCAAGTCTTTTCATATTAAATTACCTATAAAAATATATATATAAATAAAAAGGTGAGGGTATTGTGTTGCGAAAAAAGCTGCAGCAGCGGTCAACGTTTAGCTGCACCGACAGAACGAGAAAGGAGGAGGGTGACAGAGTGAGAGAGAGACACAGAGAGAGAGAGAGAGATGAGAGAACAGAGGTGGCAGTCGAGCAGCGAGGGATCAGAGGAGGAGCTGCTGATCCAGCTCTGGAACGTTCTGCTCACGTTTCAGAACTAGGTGTGTATGTATGTACCGTATGTATGTATGTATGTGTGTGTGTGTGTGTGTGTTCTGTGTTTAAGGCCGTTCTCACACCGAGACAATGGTGCTCATTCTAGAACTCCAGTCCTCCGGAAGTCTCGGACTTGTTTTGTTACGCTCTAGAACACTGACGTCACTATGTTCTAGAACTAAGATAAAAAGCTGGGTTCTAATGTTATAGAACTTTTTTTTCTTCCTTTTTTAAAAAAAAAAGGCAGCCTGGTTCTAAACCCTCCAGGAGTTCTAGGCCAAAACAAAATCAACAACTGTCATTCTGTCTGTATATTCTGGAAAGCTCTAGATTGTATGGCATCAACTATGACCACAGCAGATCACTTCTCAAGGCGTCGTAAGAGAGGAACTCGTTCCCCAGCTCGAAGACGGAGGGCCGGCGAGCTCTGGATGCGGCACAGCGGCACGGTGCAGTCTCGTTTCTGTCCCTCCGTGTCCATGTCCAGCAGGGAGCAGCCCGTCCCCTCCTCCGTCGACAGCACCACGTTGAGGTTCTTCGCCGTCTTCTCTCCCGAGTAGTGGCCCAGGGAGCAGCTCTTGTTGCGTCCTCGCAGCAGGACGTGCAGCGGGGACGAGTGGGGTTTGGCCCGGAACGACACGGGCCGGGGTCTGGGGACGGCCTCCCCGCCTGAAGGCTTCTCCGACCCTCCGTTCTTCTCCTGCTTCCTCTGTGTGGCCGGAGGAGGAAGACCAGGCGGACCGTTGGCTGGAAACACACAGAAGTATAGTAAGTAGTTAATATCTTATTGGTCAATATTAGTAACCTCTTTTATTTATTCTATTTATTGATCCTTGATTCCACTATATTCCTTGGCATTTTATTTATTCTACTTTTACTCTACCTTATCTATTTTTACTGTATGTGCTCGTGTCTCTGTATGTTAGTATGCAAGCTGTTCAAACCAATTGTCCCTGGTGGGTTAATAAAGTCGTCTGTCTGTCTGTCGGTTGTGGCTCTATTTGAAAGACCTATTTGATTTGAAGAAAAAGAAAAAGAAAAAGAAGAAAGGCCAGCAACACTCGTGTCCTTCTCATTGTTTTTTATTGCAAACTGCGTCGCTTAACACACACACCGCCGACGCAGTTTGCAATAAAAAACAATGAGAAGGACATGAGTGTTGCTGGCCTTTCTTCTTTTTCTTTAAGTGCAACTTTTGGCCGTGCACCTCTTCAGTTTGTTCCTGAAAGTCTTTTGGAGAGTGCGTGTTTTTCTTTGTTTTGAACTTATTTGATTTGAAACTTAAAGACACTGTGTGAAAATGTCTCCCATCTAGCTTCCAGCTGAATAATATTCTTTATGCTGCATTCACGTGGAATCGGGCTGGCGGTCCGACAGAATGGCACGAGGCAAAACGATACACACATTACAAATATGGTGTTATGGCGATGACGTATTGTCAACCTCACCCACGTTTTACCGGCCTTCTCTCGTCTACTAAAAGGACATCCGGTTTGCCGTCTGCCTGATTCCACGTGAATGCAGCATCATTTTTTTTAAAATGTATTATCTGTCCTATACATTTCTTTGCTGTTGTCTGCTGCTGCAACCCTGTAGCTTTCCCCACTGTGGGACAAATAAAGGATTATCTTATCTTACCAGAACACTTCAGTTTGTTGATGGGGGTAATAACTAATTAATGAATCACTTACTTTCGAATGGAATAATTGATTTTTGTTAATAGACAACATGTAAAGTTACACAGTCACCTGTTTCGTACACAAACGTTTTCTCTGCTGTGACTGACTCACTGTTGTGGTTGGTGGTGTACTTCTTCCTGCGGAGCCTCGTCCCTGTGTTGTGGTTGCTCTGCTCTGGCGGCTGGCTTTGGGTTTGCACTGGCGTCGGAGTTTTAGCTGCAGTCCTGTTGCTCTGTCCCTCCGTGGACGCGGCGGGGCCGAGCCTCCCCGGCTCCGCGTGATGATTGACGACCACGAGCTCCACCTTTCCGGGGCTGCACTCGGACACCTCGGCCTCGGACTGTAAGAGGCACTTGGTGGAGTTGCATTCTATGATGGCCGACATGGAGATGAGATTGACGGGCTGCGTGGCGGCGTGGTTCGACGAGGCCTCGTCTTTGCGGGGGCGACCGCTCGGAGGCGAGGTGCTGCGCCTGAACCGCGTCGCGCGCTGGAACAGCCCCTCCTTCTTCTTTTTCTCCTTCTCCTCGCGCTGGGGCTCGCAATCTTCAGCGGGGGCCGAGTTCTTCAGAGCCTCCCTGATGTCGTAGCCGAGCACGACCGAGGCCAGCAGCGAGCCGCAGCCGTACAGCACCGAGTCGGTCTTGCGGCGAGCCGACGTCCGCTTCAGGCTGTTGGTGGGGGTGAGCTGCGGGGTGGTGGAGGTGGATGAGGTGGATGTGGTGGTGTAAGGGTCGTCGGGGGTATCTGGTGCGCCGCCGCCGACCTGCCCCGCCGCTCCGACCCCGGCGTCTCCCGGCCCACAATGCCCTGCGGGGCTCTGAGGCTGCTGCTCGTCCCTCCACAGAGGTAGATCGATGTACACCTGGTTGGGGAACTTGAGCTGCTTTGGTTTGGAGCTGCTGTCGGGACCTTCCTGGGCGAACGCCTCATCTTTACCGGCTGAGAACACAGAGGAGATGTAATTAAGTACATATTACATATGAGGGATTCCTTCCTCCTACATGTAGGACCCTATGATTTCCACGATCACGGAATCGCCAATTAAAACGGAATCTATTTTTAACGCAGAATATCATGGAATTTGACATCATTTGACTGAAATGCTGTTTTCATGTCCAAAAGCCTATAAAACCATGTGAAAAACAAGGAAATTATTTTTTTAAATATAATTTATTTTACTGGAAAAACGTTAAAGCTCATAAGCATTAATATTTTGCTGGTACTTGAAGTACTTATAGTGTAGTTATGTTGCATCATGCAGTATTTGCTCTCAAGGTAAATACATTTAAAGTCATTTCTATTTAATTTAGATACATTTTAGTCATTAACATTAAAACACACTCTCTTTGGAAGTAAAATAAAAGTGAAAGGTAAAAAACAGAATTCCCAAAAATTAAAACAGGAGAAAACTGAATTTGGGAAAAAATAAAAAGGACTTTAAAGGGCCCTATACACGTTGCATTGGTTATATAAAACCACTTGCTGTTTGACAGTACATAACCTTTGTGATTTAAGTGACAACTGGCTATTCAGTCATATATCACGTAAGACAAACTGCAGTGCAAAAGATTCCACAGTCATTACGCGAACATCACTCAAAAAGTCATTATGTCATTCTCATTTTTTAAAAACACACAGCGTCTCACGCTCACCTTGTTCGGCAAACAGGGCAGCGAGAGGGACAGACTTCTGGGACTTGACCAGGCTGGTGGACCAAGGATTACTGCCGTCTGAGAGAGGACGCACCCTGAAAACCATGCACAGACACACACAGAGGATCCAGGTGAGAAAAAGTAGTGAAGCTATTTCTGCACTGTGAGGACACGTTCGTCAGTTCCTCACAGCTTAAAGGTGACAGTTTGGTTTTTGCGGTGCATGAGGGTTTAAAGTAAAAGTTTATATTCATTTTGTTGTGATGGTTAAAGGTTTGAGCAGACGTAGTAAACCAGTGAGGACAGGTGGGTTTGCTGTCTTCAGCAGCGACATCATCATGTGGTTGTCAGGTTTACCACAGTGTGAAAGAGAAAAGGCAGTTTGATCATGTGCTCTCTAGAAGTGTTACGACAGGACAGATACAGTAACCGGCGACAACTGAGATTAATCTTGACTGTATATAGTGTATAATATGGTATAATAATTGTCATGTATTTTTTCTGGCATAGATGCATTTTGTGTATAACTGAAACACCTCGACATGAGGATGTGGAACCAAATGGTCGACTGGTTTTCAGACAGGTAGTGTGATTAAAAAAACAAAACAAAACACAAAACAAAAAATGGCTTTTTTTGTGTATCAGTTTTTGTGTGTGTGTACTGTACCTCTCCACAGCAGCAGGTCTTTCTTTGCTCTGCACTGAACTCGGGCCCCAGGTTCTTCCTTTCTTCTTGATTCCCTTTTTCACGTCATCAAACTCCTCTGGCCTGAAGAGGGTGCTGCGGCCCCACGTACGGTTGCTCTCATCTTGAGTAACTGTTCACACACACACACGCACACACACACACACACCACAAGTTTTACCACAGAGTCAAACAACTGCCGCAAACCGGCAGGAAATCTGCTGTGAACATTGTTAGTCAGATTTTTTTTTTTACAGGTATTAGGCCAACAATTTACTCTGAAAAGGTGACGAGTCTTAAAGCAATCCTGCACTGTCACTACATGATTTGGGGAAATCCAGAGTGTAATTTAACCATCTGATAATATACAATAGCACCAGTTTATATTAATTCACACATGTAGAAACCAAAAAGCAGAAGCCAAAACCCAAAAGGCTGTTGTTATAAACGCTTCTTAAACATGTGGGTTAGTCATTGTGAAGTTGTTATGAAGATGTGAGGGAAAGGAAAGCATCAACAAACACGTCAGGCCGACAGACTGGAGCCAAAACTGCCATAACTAGTAAAATATTAAATAAACCTTAGAAGTAACCTCTTAAAAGGCACCAAAGAAATCATTCAGGCCAAATAATACCAGATTATTAAAGAAACAAAACAAGGAATGGCAGACTGGCCCAAGTCTGTGGCATAAACCTCATCGTCTCTTCTCATTGGATTATTCAGGTTTAGTTAAGTACCTGTGGATCAGTTTCAACCGGCAGCAAACAACAAAGTCTTGTTATTAACCACACATCAGGAAACCAGATCAGCGCGTTCAATCCCCACTCATGGGAAGCTGTTAGACATCAAACCCCTTCAATTGTCAAAAGTCAGCAAAACACCACAATCAGGGCTCAGTGCTGTTAGCACACAGAGTCCACGGCCGCGCCGCGCTGCGCCGCGCCGCCCGTGGGGAACCAGTAGCTTGCCTGTGCCTGTGAACCCAGAGTAGGCTGTGAGCTCGCTGGACAGATCAACATCCTGCTGGTAAACATACAAACTGTCCCTCCGCATATGGGATGTCGCTGAGGAGGGAAACATACACGTTACCTCTGACCAACATGAGCATCATGACACAGTTGTGTTGATGCTCCTGGGAACCAAATAAAGTTTTTATGTACAGACACATTTGCCAGCAAGAAGACATGCAGATTTGTCTCCAATACGGTTGACATGAGAACCGATACTACAGTACCAACACACAAAACATACGTTGATACCTGCTTCTTTTCAGTACCGTGAGTGCGAGATATAAAACTTTGCCATCAGCGGGCCGTTTTCATTCGTGCCGGAACTGACGTGAAGATTTTAGGTCTGCGCTGAAGAAAAACGCCTTTTGACAGTTCTCTTGTTGAACTATTTGAAGGACTAGTTCTGGTATCAACTACTGAAATTCTGGTATTGAGACAAGCCTACTGTATAGTCTCAAATTTGAAACATATAACTAATACAAGTATATACAGGAATATGTGGTAGGGTCCAAGAGTCTGAGACAACTTTTCCATTCAAATAAAATGGGAAATCTGGCACTGTACTGTATATACAGGCATGTATGCATGCATTTATGTCTGCATGTTTATCTTTCATGAACAGGATATGAAACAAAAATGTCTCTTTATTCCCTCTGATGATAAAATAAGAAAATATTATGACTTCTGTAAATCCCATGTTTAACTATGCGATTCCGTATCAAGTGCATAGTTCATGTATTGTGTATGTTTCTCAGTGGAATGTATGCATGCCGTGAAAGACTATTTATCCAGTCACTCGGCATCAAACATGTCAGTACGCAGACTAACAGCACGTCACAACTAGGGATGCACATGATTAACCGTTTAACCGTTAACCGATAACAAGAACTTTGACCGATTAATACTATCGGTTATTTATTTATTTTATTAGCTCCTTATGTCGTCAACTCATGGGGGCGTGTCGACACGTGCAGAGTTCACGTGCCTTCAGTCATATTTCGCAGCAAAAAGTTACACAGGAGGACTGACAGTATGTGCAGCAGCCCCCATGAAGGAAGATCAGACAATAAATGTAGCCTATACGGACATAGATGTGCATCACCTGTAACAACGGCGCTGGAAAAAAAAAAAAAAAAAAAAGAGGACGTCGCTGTTCTCCAGCCTGTTCGCCTGCAGCTCTCCTGCAGCTCCACAGAGGAGCTGTCAGAGGAGCTCTGCTGCTCCTTCAGCCTGGTGTTTGGCTGCACTTTGTATAAAAACAGTTCTACATTGGACGATCTAACCTCCAGAGCGCGATCAGCTGAGACAGAGCGCACTGATCAGCCGTCGTGGCGCACGTGTGTATTTAACGGCAAAAAAAAAAAAAAAAAAAAAAATTGAAACCAAATTTTTTTTATTTTTTTTGCCGTGCGCCGCAAGATTCTTAATCTTATCGGTTAACGGTTAATAATCGGTTAACGAGCGTCGGTTATCGGTCAGAAATAAAATTCAAAATGTGCATCCCTAGTCACAACAGTTTTTTTTTATATTCTGCTGATTCTGTAGATGTTGAGGTGATTTCTGCCATCCCTCCCTCCCTCCCTCCCTCCCTCCATCATCTCCGTTCGGGCTAAACAAAACAAATACAGTGATTGTGAGCAACGATCTGCGCCCTCTGTTTGAATGTCACCATCTACCACCAATGCTCAAGAGGAATTTGTTCCAGTTATTGCAAGGGCGTTGGTGTGTGACTAACAACGTTATCAAACTGTTCAAACAACTGGCTGACTGCTTAGGCCTCTGGACCTTTTGTTCGCACAGCTCTTGTCACAGTGGATGTGGATGACAATGTTCCCATGTTCCCGGTTCCCATGACATCCACTGTGGGCTGATGTGATTTTTTTTAATTTTTTTTTTATTTCCAAAATGCACAGACTTGATAATCCAGGACAACAGAGAAGAAAGCTGACGCTGAGGCAGAGGAGGAAGCCAGACCTCCCGCTAAGGAAAACTTGACCATAAAAACAATAGAAAGAAAAACACTGAACTTACGCTGAATGGCTCGTAGCCGGGGGATGAGCGTGGGGCTGCTGGGAGGAGAGGAGCTGGTGCTGTGAAGGCTCCGCCTCTTGTCCATAGAGGGTGACGCCTGCACAGTGATCTTATGCTGGAAGTCTGCAAAATGCAACATAGGCAGATAGAGAGGTAAGATAACGGTCAGAGGGCTTATACACCAACATGTTCACTTTAATGTCCGACACATTGCAATCGCTGTAACACTGGCAGAGAGCGCCTTTAATATTGTTTTCTTACTGTTAAATTTAAGTGTTTACTTTCTAAATTTCCCCTTTCATTGTGTAAACTGGCTTCTCCAGAGCAGGACATAGCAGATACACACTGGGCCATAGCTGTAGCAACACTATCACCTAGTTAGACCAGCTATGCAATGCTATTTTCTCATGTAGGTACCTCTATGCAGGGCTCCAGACTGCAACTAAATGGAGTAATTCATTCATTCATTCATTCATTCATCTACTCACGCATGTGCGACCAGTAAATTTGGAGATTTTTTTTTTTTTTAAATGACCACTGTGATTGGCTAATGTGTGAAAAGAAATGTGTTTTTTCTTCTCTATTAAAACTGTTGCACAATAAAATGTGGATTTAAAACCTTATAGTTTCTGCATTTATCAAAGTATTTATCAGTGAAAATTTGAGGAAATATGAAAATGTACTTTGCAAGTTGATTTCGGTGTGCGCCCCTAAATTTTCTGCTTGTGCTCCTAAAATTTTAAGTTAGGGGCCACTGTGCTCCTAGTAAAAAAAAGTTAGTCTGGAGCCCTGCTATGTATCACTTTGTCAGCGAACATCTTCGTCTTTAATTCCCACTTCTCACAGTTTGAATATAAAACAATTGAGTCAAGACATTGTTGAGTGTGTACGCTCACCTGAGGGCAGGCTGATGCGGTTTCCATCCTTCAGTTTAAGGCGGGAACGTTTGAATTTGCCCTTCCTCTTCTTCACGTTGGGCTTGTCTTTGTTGAGCTGGAAGATGAGGATGTTGAGCTCTCTCTCCAGCACGTTGATCTCACGCTCCGCCAGCTGCTGCTCCCGACGCTTCAGCAGCTCCTCCTGAGACTTCTGCTGCAGGGCGGCCCGCGACAGCTCCTCTTCCCGGGAACACAGCTCCTGGAGAAGACAAGAGATTAAGATGCAAATATGGTTAAACTGGCAGACAGACCTGCGCTGTACTCTCCTGAGGACAGTGACACACTGACGGGGGAAGACAAGACTATTTACAGAGTTTACTCTTGCATGTGTGAACACGCGAATTAGAGCCGCTACAAATCTGCTGACAGGCACATTGGTTGCATTATGGGTAATGTCGGTGCCAGGTTAAAATAAGATAATAGCCCTGGTTCTGTTGCTTCAATTTTGATGAGTGCAGCATTGTTTCAGAGGTGCAGTGCAGAACTGACAGAGCACTTTTATAATTATCAAACAAATGAAAAGTACCTTATGAATTCAAACACTTTCTTTTACCTTCTCTGGTTTATGATTGTTACTGAGCACTTTTACATTCAGGCTGCATAGTTTTCAAAGATGCACTTTCAGGAAAAAAAACTCTATAATAATACAAACCGGTAAAAGAATTCTCTTATAATGCACCTAAACCAAGAGAAAAGCTGACAGACTTCTACAGTGGAGTGTTAGTTGTGTATTAGATGCTGTAACAAGTTGGTTTCGGGAGATTACTGCCTGCTGTTTCAGGCTGTGTTACAACAGACCTGTCTCCTCCCGTGGCGTACTTTTTCTTCATTCCCTCCATTTTCTCTTTAATTGCTCTCAGCCGAGTATTAATAATCCTTACTGGATGACTTCCATAAAGCTGCTTTACAGTCAAGCCCCTTCAGCCACCCACCTAGACACAGATTACTGGGAGATGTTAACAGGAAATCTGCTGATGCACCGGCTAACTCAAGTAAAGTAATCTTAAGCAATTTGCAACGGTAAAACCTGTTTTCTTCTTCTCTTGGTGTCAGTTGAGTGTTTAAATGATTATGCTGAATGACGGTACAGAATATAACACAACAACACGTGTTTAAAACAAAGTTAAGCATAAAAATAACAAAAGGGCACAAATTAAATCTCTTAAAACAACACCACCACCTGTAGAGACTCCAGTGCCCGTGTCATTCAGTTCACCATTCGTTAACCCAGGTCTGTGTGCTGATCCTGCTGTTTCTCCAAACACTAATTAACCCCCCTTTTTAACACAGCAACAGGAGACTTATACAGGAAGCAGATTAAAGTCTTAACAAGGGGAAGTACGCTAAAGCACCTCAGCACTGATGACTCATTTTCTTAAATGCACGATTAGCTTGTCCATTGAAAGTAACCTATTAAACTTAATAGCTTTTCCCAAGTGATCCACCGTGGTTAAACCTAATGTTAATAACAGATTCATAAATATGTATCATCATTAAAAAAATAAATAAAGCCATATACAGTACTAATACAAGGAGGTGTGTCACATACAGTATAGTGAGTGTACAGCAAGTTTCCAGCTTCCCACGCAGTGTGTGAAACAGGAGAGGGGGGACCCGCCTGCTCTCTGACTGTGAACATGAATTCACGTATGTACTGTATCTATGCCATAAGTGTCATCACTTTACCTTCTCTTTGGTCCTGAGCTCATCAAACATCTCCTGAATCTCCACACGCCAGTCGTCCTGCATGCTGTGAAAGGAGTCCTGGGGCATGGTGGCCATCACCGCCTCCTCGATGGCCGACAGCTGCTCCAGGATGCAGGAGAAGGAGGGACGCACATGGGGGTCCTGGTCCCAACACTCTGAAAATATATATAGAGATGCGTTAACAAACACATCCTCCACTGTAGATTTGTATAGTTACTTCTACACGACGCTTTGGTTGTTTATTATAATAGGAAACTATTAGCGGTCGCCTCAAGCCCTAAATGTGTCGCGACAAATTTTGTCATGGAAAATCTGCACAATCATTACTATAATGAAAAAAAAACTAATGAAAAGAAATTGTTACCATAATCATTAATTGTTAAAGGGATAGTTGAACATTTTGGACGGAGTTGTTTTCGAGGCAAATGCAGAGACTGCTTGCCGAAAAAATGCCCCATGACGGGAACGTGCATCAGTGGTTTTGCATGAATTTACCTCAAAAAACAATTCTGTCTCGTAACGTCCCGCTATTGTCTCACAGCGTGGTGAATGTGCAGGTCACAACTTGTCCACCAGAGCGTTTTGGAGTTGTTGGATTGTGTATTTGATGAGTTTGATGAGGGAAACCAAGAAATCCGATGAGCCTCCATAGCGTAGCTCTGAGCAGCTCGCAGCTCTGCCGTTCTAAAAATACCTTGCACTGACAATTAAAGCAGATATCAGCTTCACGGCCGTTTCGGCTAATGCTGCGTTCAAGGCAGGCTTTTGAAACCGTAAGTTACAGCTTCAAGTCACAACTACGACTTGGTAGCGTTCCAGGCAACCCGTAGCTCGTGTTTTTACCATCCTGTTGTCTGTGAAAGTTCCCTATAACGGCCACTCGTAACTTCCGACCCGTGAACTCGTACCACATCGAACTGGTATGACTTCACAGGAAGGAAAAACACAAAGTACGAGTTTCTTTGAACGCACCATGAGTTAGCAGCCCCCGCCCTTGTCAGGCATCAATTGGTCCTCGTGCTACGTCACCACATTCACGCGCATCCCTTGGCTGCACACACAGCCCTTCATGCCGTTCTCTCTCCTCATTGGATAACACTTGTATCCCACAAGGAAAATTTTCTCCTCGGGTTACAGCAGAGCAGAGTGACGGAGAGACTCGTGTTTAGGCTGAAATACTTCATGTAAGTGATTGCTGACGGAAAATAGGACTATTTAGGACTTATATTAACAAAAACATTCCACTGATATCTGCTTTAAAGGTAACGAACCTAGTGTTATGACTATAGGGATTATGGCAATGGGCCAATATGCCAAAATGTTGAACTATCCCTTTAATTATATGGTGCATGTGGAAAAACAATGTAGAATATAAAATAACTACCAAAAAAAAGAAGATCTGAAATAGATCAATTTGCACTTGCACTCTTTACAAAGACGTTTCTTGTCTTTACACTGTATATCTGTCTATAGCTGCGTGTAGTATTGTTTCTGTTCAACAAAGAACATTATTGGACAAAAAGCTTTATAAACTAGTCGATTATAGGATTTGGTCAAAAGATAATAAAAACACATAAAAACAACTTGTATTTCAGAACCGACTCTTATTAATTTACCTTCCATGAGCTTGGCGAAGGTGGGAGGGCAGGTGGAAGGGATCGGTAACGTTAACTTATTGACGGCCACGCCGTAAGCAACAGCCAGGCCGTCTATCCCTCTGTATGGTACCTCCCCTGTCAACAGCTCCCACAGCAAGACGCCATAGCTGGTGAGTGAGGGAGAAATAGTTAACATAAGAATAAAAAAAAAAAGTCAGATAAATGAGAAGAGAAGATATTCTGCTCTTGGGTCTGTGTGTGTGTGTGTTATTTTATCACACCTCCAGACGTCGCTGCCTTTGGAGAAGAGAGACGACTTGATGACCTCGGGGGCCATCCAGGAGTAGGTTCCTGCTGCTGACATTTTTGTGGTTTTGTGCCACTCCCTGGCCAGGCCAAAATCTGTGATCTTCAAGGTCTTCCTCCCGATGTCGTCATTCTCAATCGTTTCAAGTAATAAAACTGAAAGAAAAGAGCGCGAGGGAAGGGAAGGGAAGGGATACATTAGAGTGGGGCCTCACGGAAAAAAAAAAAAAAAAAGGAAGACAAATGTAGATACACATGACGAGGGAAAGAGGAGAGTGATAGATGAGTGATCGAGAGAAACAGACAAGAGGAAAAACAGGACTGGGATTAAAGTGACAGATGTTAGGGGGGTAGAGGAGCGGGGGAAAAAGACGAGTGAAAGCGCGAGATACAAAGAGATGGGGACAGAGGAAAAGACAACTGCGCAGGTGAGGAGATGATAGTCGATCTTCAACAGGGCCAACAGCGGTATGCAGGTCATTTATTACTGTAGAAACACAAGGCTGACAGCGCCACAAAGCACTTGTCCTCAGGTCCTAAAACTGTTTAACACTTTAAAGACAGCCGGGGACCCTGCAAACCCCTCACAGTAACACTACACCCGCGGCCTGAGAGCCCTGCCACGGTGAAGCTACAACCACCTGACGTGGGAAGTCAAGACCCTCTCCACCAATCGTGTGTCGAGAAAATATCATGACACTTTTCTGAATGGTTGTGTGGGTGAGGATAAAACTGTCCACACAGGACAACGAGACTAAGATCTGTTTCTGGAAGATAAATAAGGTGTGTGCACATTAGAGACTAGTTTATTATGAAATCAAAACATCACAACTTTCTTACCACTAAAGAAAATATGAAATAAGGACGAGTCAATGGCTGCAACAATTTTCATTGATTAATCTGCCAATTATTTGATTGATGATGACTAACCTTGATTAACTGATAAATATTTTAACAAAAAAGCTTAAAAAAGACACAATACAATTTCATAGGTTGTACGAGCCGACGCCTTTAAATGTTGATCTGTCCAACAGTCTAAAAACTAAAGATATTCTATCTAGTGACTATTTTAATATTCTGTTGATCAGCTACTCAACAATTAAAGCTGGTGTAAACTGCACAAATTTGAATGAAAAATAAATAATATAAAGTTAAAGTTATGTAACACTGAACAAAAACCACAAACATCCAATAAAAACTAAGATGGCAGCAGAACAAACTTATCTCTAATAAACACAGGAGTCAACAAAAAGACATTTAAGATTTTTGAACATGTGCCACTCGCAACCAGGTGACGACTGGGGAGTAGAAACATTTTTCTTCCATGAAATGTTTCCTTTTCAGAAGAAATAAATCTACTCTCAGCGTCTCTGTGGGCTGATAAACCAACGGCCAAATATTCCTGTTATCTCTTCACAGGAAAACAGCTTTTTACATGAAGTAGGAAGAAATCAAAAGCCAAAAACAGACTCTTTGATCCTTTTCACCCTCTTGGTATTATTTTCAACATTTGCTTTTGCCCCGGCCAAGATCTCCTCACATTACAAACTGTCCCATTTCATTATTTACATGCAGCCTTACCACTGCAGGTCACTTTGAACGTGTCCTATCAGCGGTCAACAAAGCCAAGTCCAGCAGAGAAACTAAAACTTCAGAGTCTCTTTGTGTTATCTGGCAAAGGCTTTACAGTTATAATGTAAAACAAATGGTGTGGATTAAAAACAACACACACCAGAGTGTATTGTTGGTGAGTGTGCACTCCAATAGCATTCCCATGGGAAAACAAAGAGACGTAATCATAAAGATACTTAGTGGAGGTGTTGAAAACACATCAAGGCATTGGTGATTCTTCTCCTGCTTTATCACAAAGTAACCAAACTATTTGTTAACAGCCTTCAGTTGTGTGTGTGTGTGTGCGCACAAGTATTATATGAATGGAGGAGCTCTGTTATCTCAAATTGACCTTGGACTTACTCCTCCACAGCAGCACCAAACTAAAACGTGGTCAAGCTCACGCACACACAAACCTGTCATACCACCATTGTCAAGTCCCACCACCCACCTACAGTATATCACTCTTTACTTATTTTCTAACCATCTGAGACACAATTGGCGTATTTATAATAAGCATACAGATCTTTTATAATAGTAAAGAATACATTGTGACCAACTGCACAGCCAATGTGTCGTGACAAATAGAAGAACAGACAGTCAGCTAAGAAAAAAACTCAAGAGGCTCCACAGTGAAACTCTGCTTTTAGTCCTTTTTCTCTCTCCCACATCAGCCACAAACTGTACCGCAACACCTTCACACTTTTTACCTACACTCAGGGGAATTACCCGACACCACATACAGATCTGATATCATAAGTGCTCTTATACGACATTGTGTGGAACATTACACAAGTGAGGAGGCCCATGCAAGCACTATATATATATATATATATATATATATATATATATATATATATATATATATATATATATATATATATATATATATATATATATATAATGATACTGTGCTTAATAGTTGCTAAGAAGCAACGAAAACTGAAAGAATTATTTCAAATGTCTCGAATAAAAAAGGATTTATCATTTATTTTCATATCCGATTCAACTGTTTGTTATTTTTGGACTGTTAAGCCATAACAAGCAAATTGATGACATCAACTTGTAACAGACATTTTTCACAACTTTCTGTCATTTTATATTGATATTGATAATCATAATCATACATAATCATCCTCAAAGATCTATTGCATGCTGCTAATAATGTACTGCATGTCATGTTGCCTCACTGCACTGTGCTGGATATTGACTTTGTTCACATTCATCAAAAGTAAGCTTTTTTTTTTTTTTAAATCAATGGACATGCTTCTTGCTCAAGTACTGTTGCATCAGATATGTTTACACAATACACATATTTACTTACAGTGGATTTAAAGATTATTATTTCCAAAACAAGATGCTTCATAAAAACCTGCAACGAGCTGTTTGATATTTAATCTAAGACTGTATATGCTGTGGTAAAACATATTAAAAATATAACATATCCAGGAAAGTATAACCCTCTCATTTTTCTCAGACTATTCTCTGTGTCTGCTTTGTACAACCTTCACAGATAATTCTCCAAAGCAGAAATGACTGCACTCACACAACATTAACCACTTCAACAAACACATGAAAAGACGGTGAAGCTCCTATCAAATAATAAATAGTTTTGGACCATTTTCTTTGGGGCGTATTGAAGTTACAGATACAGAGGGTGAGTGTAGAGATTTGTATTTTGTTTTTAATAATATTTTCTGGGTCCATGAGATGATTTCAAGTTGCATCTCAAGCATAGTGTGACTCCTATGGGTTTCCATTAATAACAGGGGTATTGGTGCCATTACTAGCCTTGGGCACAGAGGGGATCCTCTACCCAAGCTGCAACAATGGGAATTCCATTACAAACAGGTTTCACTGGACCAATGATATACTCCAACTTCCTGTTGTCAACTTCTCTCTCAGTGATTCCATAGATTCCTCCCAGCAGGCTCTGTAGGTTCATAATGATGGCTTGGTTACACAACCGGCAACAACAGTGGGTTTGCGATGAACCCGTCCACGTTGATTGGCCGATAGAATATCATGCCAAATACTTTCTTTGTAGCTCCGTGATACTTCAGTGTCAGCCCTCTAGAAATTTCTGATAAAAGACCTCGCTCCTGTCTACATGACTCCGTGCTGACGTTATGCTGCCAAAAAAAGAATACACCTTTAAACATCAGCCAGCCATTTTATTTGGCTTCTGGGGTCTAGCAGCAGCAGCAGCAGCAGCAGCAGTCGCACTAATAACACAAATACACCACGTAGTCACTGTTTAACTTGTGATTCAGTGTCATGTGATTGATAAAATGTTACATTAGCCAAGCACACTGAAGGCCGTAAAACGTGAGTTGCGCGCTTTTTTATCAAAGAATGTGCAAATAAATGCAGGTCAAGTTAAACAAAGTCTCACAGATGAAATCAAAAAAGCATCAATCATCGTAATAAATTAACCTGCTGTAACTGAAAACTGAAAGTTGTAAAAGGGGGAAAATCTCATCTAACTCATTAAGAGTTGATAGTTCAGTATATAAAGTTTGTAAAGGAAAGACAAACTTTGACACAAGGAAGAAGTAAAATAAGGTCGCCTCAGTGTCTCTTCTTCACTAATAGCTCAACTCCAAACAACACGTCACCAACTCTTCTTTGAAGCCCACCTCTCGTGACCTCGTCACCTTACTCTACTTTCTAAGGTTTTCTAAGGAAGGTTCATCTCAACAGGTGAACCCTTGACCAATTCAAACAATCTTGCCAAACTGTGGAGTATTAAACTGAACTACAGGGAAAGACTGCATGTTAAGAGAGAAACTTGTTTCTTTTTTTTTCACCTCTGCCAAGAACGTTATCATTTGTTTGTCAGCAGGATTTCACAAAAAGTGCTGAACAGATTTCTTCCAAACTCAGTTTAGGTTAGGCCAGGTCAGAAGGGTGGATACAGATTTGTGAGATAGGGAGGATTTCTCAACAGTTTGCAAAAACACTGCACCTATTTGTTTAAATGCCAACATTCACATTCAAATATAGTCAGGCACAGGTACAGGCACAAATAAAACATTATCAATACTATGACAAAGTTTTGTGGCAACGCATGGGCATGGACTTGTTTCAAAATTGCTAAGGGAGATGTTGTGGCTCTTGTTGACATCTGTTTAGGGTTTATCCCAAAAGTTCAAGCCCCAGGCTAAACCCCACCCTGAACTACAAAGATAAATCCAGTGCCTGTGTTCAGGCAAAGTGTAAAGTTAGCGTTAGTAAAGCCTTAACAGCCAAACTAATGCACAATATCAGGCTAGGGCTTGTTAATATATTGTTTTGTTCCCACAGACAAACTAAAGCCATGTTTGGATGAATATGTTTAACATGAGAAGGTGGAGCAATGGTAACCTAATTATTACTTATGAATTTCATGATTTTAATCCCACATAAGTAGGCCATGATGTGAGTAAAATTTTGAACTGCACATTGACACAGTGTTACAGCCAAGTATTGAAGCAAATCCATGAAGACTGTATGAAGATTGTATCTGCTTTATATTCCTGGGTCATTTCAACAAATACTAAATATAAATATAGAAAAGACAACCCTTTTAAATATTCAGTAGTGTGCTAATGTCTGTGTCAGCTTATAAATACTCACTTTACAGTAAACTACAGCTTACTTTCATAAATGCAGCTGTGTGTAGCCTACAAAATCTTATCATTACTGTTTATGTAGATTATCAGCATTGACAGCTGCTTCAAGTGGAGTGTGAAACCTGTTTGGTGTGATAAAAAAAAAAGATTTGAATAGATCTCATTCCTGTTATCTTGAATAGTAAATTTACAATCTTTTTTTTTTTTTTTTTCGCTGTGACCTAGTTATTAACATCACAAACCAATTGTGATTCTTTGCAGTGACTGTTCTGAAAAAACTCTTAGGACCCTTGGTTGTTTTCTGTGCTGCTGCTTTCCCTCAGCCTATACTTTCTTAGTCTTTTGAAAAGAAAATGTTTTGAAGCGGACAACAGTGCAATGCAATTGGAGATGGATATGCCTCCAAGGCAGACCCCACCCTCAGTCCAACCCCCATTTAATTCCCCCTTCCCAACAGTGGATCTCCAGGCAGACCCATCTTTCATAGTGGAACAGTGGGAAGATCAGAAGCAGAGCTGCTGCCTTCAAAGCAGGTCCCACGCTTCTTCCCTTTTCTTTCTGCCCCTCGAGGTAAAAAAGAAAAAAATACACTTTTTGGGCAACACTGGGCACACGTTCCTCTCTCGTCAATAAACCAAAATCTATCTAAGCTGTGAAGCAGCTGGAATTCCACAAAAAGTAATAAGTAAAACATAAACAAATAAAAAACATGTTGGAAAATGTCCAAACAGGATTATTGCTGACAAAAACTGTCATCCATGTGTTATCTTTCACTTTAAACAATTTATAAATAACTTCTTCTTTTTTTTAAGTAAAATTTAAAATTGCACATTAATCCATTACCACAGATTTATTCATAAAAGCAGCCAGTTTTCAGTATAACCCCCTGAGGCTTCTTTTATTTTCCTGGTGGCATTAACAATAACATTAATAGCAGGACAGTTTCTGTAAAACATCTGTGTTGCCTGCTGGCTTGACGTGGCAGTATTTTCGCAATTGTGCCAACAGACTAAGCATGAGAGCAAGAGGGCTTCCTGTAGTAAGCAGAAACAAGGCTGCTAAACATTCCCCGACTGGTCTGTCTCTCCCGGCTGAAATGAGAGTGCCCCCAGGCATTCTGGTTGATGGGAAAAGGATCAGGGCTAATGGCTGACTAAATCCATCTATCATGGTCATGTCTCTCTGGGCCACTTGCTCCTTGTCTGTCCTCCTGGTTTGTGTCCACTAAAAGCTCAAATTAACCCGTAACTAGGCTAATTAAAACAGAACAAATGTTAAAGGTGTAGGGGCTAGTACCTTTTGCCGCAATAGTATCTATCAATGTGTTGGGGAGCTGGGAGCGGATTGGTCGATTTGGAAGGCAGCCCTTCTCAACTGTGGGCCCTTTTCCTTTTCACCCTGCCCTGCAACAATAGGTGCAGTCAGGGAGAGGTCATAAAAAACACAGTGAAAGCATCTCCACTCCTCCTCTCTCCCCTCTGCCCATTCTCTCGACAGAGAAAAGACAGGCAGTAACTGTCTGTGTGTCACCAGGGGTAATTGTGGGAAGCCAGAGAAAAAGTTGCCCTGCAACACCTAGTCAAGCTTTGGTAACTTTTCCTCCTACATTCTTCTTATTCCAGAAGTAGAGCAGGACAACAGAGCAAAAAAAAAAATTAAGAGGAGGAAAAGAGGGAGCTTCTTGAGGGACACTTTTACTGAGGGACATCAAGCAGAACTGTTTTCTCTCCTGCGGTGAACTCGTTATGACCTGGTAATGAAAAGCGAGGTTTAAGAGGAGTTCTTTCGCAGGGTGATGTTCCCACAGAAGTGGAGTGGTTCACAGGGAAACCCTGAAATCTACAGACAGATACAGTATGTAGGTGTGCTGCTCAGTATTTTCATACCTGATGCTGCAGCAATGGGAGGATGGGGAGATGAACTGGAAGAGACATGCAAATTAACATATTTAACTGATAGTCAGTGTCTCTGTTTGGTTTTCTTAGTTTGGGTATCGCAACAGAACATGTGACAGGTGCATTCCTCGTTTTATTTCTCTAAACTATTTTTAATTGCAATGGGAGCAAAGTAAAGATTGTACTGCTGTTTTAATTCAACTGCAGAGAGAAAGAAAACTCATGTGGCACACACTTTTTTCACTTGCCACAAGATAGTTTTGCTGCCTGAAGAACCCAGTCTTATTCTTTCTCCTCATTTCCGTCAGTCAGTTAACATTATCATCTATTACTTTCTCAATTGATCATTTTATCTACAAAATGGACATTTACAGTTTGTGTTGTTTTAAAAACTAATGTGGCGTGTTGACGAGAATATGATCCATTGCGCACACCTCTTATTTATACAGTATCTTATGCTGAAACTTCTTTTCATCAGTGTGCTACAAATTAGCTGCTACGCCATGTTTCTGAACTTTTTATTGCACATTTATATTTTTTATTTTTGTCTTGATAGTGTGCTTGTGTTTTCTATATTGTGTTTGTCTTTAATTGAGTGTCTTTTATGCCGAGAGTAACCAAAGGGAATTTTCCTTACGTGTATGAATAATGACAATAAAGAATTCTTGACTCTTGACGTTTAGAAAATAACAGGTGCACAAGCCCCGAGCACTTTGCCCCCGGTTGTTGCCACTGCTGGGTCATAGCGGGGTCATGCAGTGGTGCAATGGTCGTCACAGTGTCAACACATGTTCCCCCCCTATACTTATTATTTTTCTTCATCAGTGCAGTGATACAAGGGAATGCTTTCTGCGCTTATGTAACTTTTGCAAAGTCTTGACAGGTCTGCAGAGAAATGTGTGTGTGTGTGTGTGTGTGTGTGTGTGTGTGTGTGTGTGTGTGTGTGTGTGTGTGTGTCTGTGTGAATAAAGAGACGGGAAGAGGGAGGGGACCATGGGGACGGCGTGATGAAGTCTGACAATAGCTTAAGATTGATGGGAGAATGCAGCAGCACACGTTCCTAACAGAACCCCATCAGTTTCAGTGGCATTCAAGCTCACATTCCTCGCATACTATCTCGCGCACCAAGATGTGAAACTCCAAAGTTAATGTGGGCTATGAGAGCTGGCTCAGGGCCAGGTTTCACTGTGATTTCTTACTCTTATCTACTGCTCTGTATAACAACCAACTGTGGAGAGAAAGTTTTGAGATTGAAAAGAGATTGAAAGGTCAAGGATAAGATGTTGTGAATAAAACTGCATTGGAGAAACCAGAGCCCAAAAGTAAATAAAGTGAAGTCTGTTTTAGCAAAAACCTGATATAACTTACGCATCCATGCCATAAAACTGTCATCCACTCTTCCATTGCAATGAACATGGAAAAAATAGTTTCTTTCTCTCAAGCTTGTCGAATTGGCAAAACTTTAAAGCTTGCATGACAAAAACAAAGCTTGCGTGACATGTATTAGCCTGAACATTTCTATTTTAATAAATGAATATGTACTACAACAATACAACAGTATAATTAAACTGAAGTTTTTAGATGACAATCAAACTCCATGACACACCTATAGCTACATAAGGGAGCAGCGAGCGACACAAATAATACTTGCTGCAGGGTAAATTCCTTGTTGGTTTTGATCTGCTCAGAGAGTTTGTCATTTGATATTTAAAAAAAAAGAAAAGAAAAAGTAACTCCAGTTGTATCCTCTAAAGTTTGAAAATGGTTTTTGGCCAACAACAACAACAACAACAACAACAACAACAAAAAGCAGACATGAAAAATAATAAGGAGCAAGAGGGAAGCAAGAAGGGAACAAGGGAAGGAAGGTAAAAAGTGAGGAGAAAAATAACGAAGTAGGAAGAAAAACCCCCTCAGTTTGTGGCAATAAAAGAGTACCGCTGCTCTCTGGGAGATTAAATATGAACGGAACAAAACAAAACGAGGGCTTTGAGACCCTCCGAGTCCTAGCCATTCTTCTGGCCACAGTAGCCTAGCAACCGCTGCTTGACCAGTCCATTGTGCAAACGTATGTTAAGCTTTTATCCCTCATTAGCAACATTCCTCCCTGCAGGCTGGGATTTTACAGATTAGGTTGAAAAACACAAAAGAGAGAGAACAAATCTTGCTGACTTCCAACATATTACTTTACAGGCTAATCATTGATCAAATAGCTGTATGTTTGTCTGCGTGGAGCATGTGTACACTGCAAGTTGATAAATGACAGGCCGAGTGCTTGAGTGAAGGTGGAGAAGTTTGGGTGTTTTTCTCTGCGTCTGTATTAAATGTACCTGCCTATGTCCGGGTTTATTCTTAGAGGGAAAAACACTGAGGAACTGATGATAAATGCGAGAAACAGAGCCGACCAAACAGACACCGTGCTGATTAAATATTAAAAAGGGACAGACTGCTGGTTAAAAACCACTTGCTGAAATTTACCCATTTTCCCTTTACCCCCTGTGTAGATAATTCTCACTCTTTTTTATCCTTTTAGATTGACTGATGCACACACACAACACCAAGAAGGCAGGCAGACAGACAGACAACAGGCCGACACTAGCAGCAGATGCAACAGTTGCAGATGCAACAACTTGTCTAAGCTGCATTATTCTGTTTTGTTTTTTTTTCCTGGGAAAACAACCCAGCACACCACAGGGTGCCATTTGTGTGTGTTTGTGTGTAGGAGAGAGTCGTTTGTGAACCCACTGGCCTGGTTCAAAGCAAACACATACAGCTTGTCTCATTCTGTCTTTATTTAGATAAGACTGTATATATTGACTACAGATGTTCAGACTTCTGACCCTGCAACCGGTAACTACACTGCTGCAAACCTGGGGAACTCAGCATCTTGGTCTTGGTTGGAGAAAATTGACATTTACTCCTCTGGCTTTGAATCTGAAGGAGTTTCCTTGGTTGTACTACAACCCCCCAAAGATGCATTAAGCCCACTGTGAATAGTCTCTCCTAAGTTTTGTTTTTAAATGCTCCCTCCTTGTTAAAAGCTTATGCTGTGTCCTCTTGGTCACAGTGAAGTGGCAGGACAAACACATGGACTTGTCTTAGCAGCACTGCGTCTGTTCGGGGGAGTTTGTTTGTGTATGTTCACCAAACATCCGATTAGCCCCAACAGCCCAAACAGCAGTTAAATCCTTTCTCTCCATCTGCCCTTTAATTAACGCAGATCTCCATCTTAAAGAAGTTGGAGTTAGAGTTAGGCCTTTCTACATGTTCACCACATGGTGCGATCATACACACAATCAGAGTATTTAAATGTTTTGTTTAAACTCTTCGGGAAAATCAATTTCTCTGAACGACTATTTAAATATATATCAGATATATTCATATATTTTAAACAATGTGTTTATGTTTTAAAGCAAATCTGGTTTATTCTCATGTCAGACAAACTGTTCACTTACTGCAAACAATTTGAAGGGATAGTTCAACATTTTGGCAAAGCCGAGCCACGAGCTGCTCAGAGCTAGGCTACGGAGGCTAATGGGATTTCTTGGTTTCCCTCATCAAACTCATGACAACTTGTCCACAAGAGTGTTTTGGAGTTGTTGGATTGTGTATTTGATGAGTTTGATGAGGGAAACCAAGAAATCCCATTAGCCGCCGTAGAATAGCGCTGAGCAGCTCGCGGCTCTGCTCCACCGTTCTAAAAATAGCTTGCACCGACAATTAAAGGTAACGAACCTACTCCTAAAACTATAGGGATTATGGCAATGGGCCAATTTGCCAAAATGTTGAACTATCCCTTTAAGTTGATGGATAAACTGCACTGTACTGCAAATAAAATCCCAAATATTGGTATTTGGTCAACATGTGGTTTTTGGATTTGCCACAAATTTCCAATAAATTAACTATATTTTCAAATTAAATGGACTGTACAATTTCCTATGGGGGTGGATTGACAAGGCGTGGACGACTAAACATGCTCCCACTATCCACTGTGTGTATTATCTCAAAATATTACCATGTATAAAGGTCACATTTACAGCATGCACATGTTATGATCACTGGGCATTTGAAGTGTTTGAACTGCATGTGTATACATTTTGTAGACAATCTGTGCAGCACTGTCTGGCAGACAATCTTTGTCTTGACAGGTTGCTCATGCAGGGTCCAGTCTGTGTGCACTTCACATGTTTTGTCTCTATATTCACACATTATCTCTCACAGCTGGAGATAAACAGGCATCCTTGTGCCAGAGCTGCTCTCCACATGGCCCCAGGTAGATAAGACACTCTTCGTTCTCACAAAGGGGGGAAAAGAAATAGTGCTCTGAGTCATATTACACACATAAACACACCTGAGTTAACGTGAGTAGCCTGTGACAAAACACACATGACTCAAACTCCTTTTTCAACAAATCCTGCCCATTCATTATTCAGTTTGATAAGAAACTTATTTTGGTGCCTAATGTCAATGGAGGATCTAGGCCTAACTGTTGTTGAGTTGTTGTCTGTACTGACCCAAGTTGCGTCATCACCAGAAGTGCACATATTCATATGTATATATTTTAATTATCATACCTAGATTTGTCCTCTGTCTAACTCCTTTTTTACCCTGTGACCTCTGGTATCAGATTTGGTGGGTCAAGCCTAACAATGTGGACCAAGTGCGTCTGGTTATGTGTTCGGTAAATCACTGACTTTATTTGAACAACATTTCAGCTTGGGGTGGAGAGGGGGCAGGGAAGGTGAGTGTGTGTGTGTGTGTTAAAGGATGAGGGGGGGAGAGTGCAAGAGAGGGTGGAGGGGCAGCCCAGCTGAACAAACCCTGACTTTATTTCACATCCTCTTGATGGTATCCCCCCCACCACTTCATACAACCACCTTGTATTACCTCTTTAAATCTATCCTGAGGAAGGAGCAGTAGATAAGTTTTGGTTTAGTCTGTAAAGGTGAAGCTGTGTTTTCATTATAAACTATAAGAGAGAGGTGCACATTCTCCATACACTATGCCATTAATATAATATGAAGCATCCACTATCTGTGCCACAAGTTGACATGTGCAGTTGCCAGAGTGATCTCGGAGATTGTCCAGGGGGGGATGCATAATAGTAAATGCTTTAAAAAGGAGGCTATGGACTAACACAGCTAACACAGTCGACAAAACCAAAGCTGCCCCTAAAATTTGAGATGGTTTTTCATGTACTTGTGCAGTAAATGTGCTGTTTTTCTTTTAACACTGGTGAAACATGGAAGGGTCGACTCAAACAATCTGGAATCTGTGTGAGGATCATGAATGAAAAGGTGAATGATGAGAGAAACGTTAATATTTATGGTTTAGTTAGGGGCCACTCTGCTCCTAGTTTAAAAAGTTAGTCTGGATCCCTGCAAGGCAAAGCTAGCTGAAGGAGGATGTGCTGCATGTGCAACAGGTGCATGGTTCTCCCAGTATGATGACTTTCTCCTAAACTTAATTGTTCACCTTCCATTAGTTAAGCACACACACACACACACACACTTTCACACACACACTTCAATCTTTGCTTACTGTTACTAGACTTCAGGTCCCGGTGGATGATGGGTACCACTGCCTCCTCGTGCAGATAGTGCATCCCGCGTGCAATCTGCACGGCCCAGTTGACCAGGATGTGTGGAGGGATGCGCCTTCCGGTCAGCACCCGGTTCAGTGTCCCGCCTCGGGCATACTCCATAACCAAGCACAGGTTGGGCTCGTCCAAACACACTCCCTCCAGTTTTATAATGTTGGGGTGCTGCAGCATGGAGAAAAGTTTTGCCTCTTGTTTAACACCGTCGGCGGTGGCTGTTATGTCCTCGTCTGGGTCTTGCCGAGCCGCCTTCACTGCAACCTCTTGATCTTTCCATGTGCCTCGGTAAACTTTGCCAAATCCCCCCACGCCTATGATCTCCTCTAGCACCAGTTCACAAAAGGGGATATTGCAGGGCGAGCTGGGGACTCGCTCTCTTGCGCCCACTGACCCACTCGTGGCCGGTAGACGGTAAATAGCCGGTTGGTATGTGACATAGTTGGAGGGGAAAATCCCGACCCGGTGGTTGATTTTCCCCGTCCACCATCCCTCGTCCCCGGAGATCGCTGCGTCCTTGGACAGGACCTCCACCACGTCCCCTCGCCGCAGGCTGAGCTCGTCCTCGCCGCTCGCCTCGTAGTCGTACGCGGCTGTCCACAGGGACCGCGTCGGGCAGAGCGGGGCTGAGTGAGCCCACGACCGGACCGTGGGGGGATCTGTCCAGGCATGCTCCCCGGCCGCTCCATCGCTGCTGCTGCTGCCACCACCGCCGCCGCCGCCGCCCGGCCGCCCTTCACCGTTTGGGAAAGCGGCCTGCGAGACATCCATTTCTCGGTGGCCGTAGCGGCACCATAGGCTGCAGCTCTAGCTTTTTAAAAACCAAACTTTAAAATAAAAAAACGTTAAAACATTAAGAGTAATAACTTTTGGAAATCCGCATGGTGTCACATCTACTAGCTGATGATGAGAACAGAGGGGGGGAAGTCCCAGCGCAGGGTCAAACCGTGTCCAAAGTCCGTCCTGTCCTGTGTGTGTGGGACAGAGAGAGAGAGAAAGAGAGCGACTGCAGCTCCGTATCCACGTCGCCACTCCGGTTATAAGTGTTGGGTCAATAACTAGCGAGCTAGGCTACGGTTAGCCCAAATACTTTTTTTTTTAAAATGAGTGTCAACACTTTGTCAGACTCACTGAAGGCTAAATAAGCAATATATACCACATTAAGTCTGAAATCCCAAATAATTAATCCCACCTACTAGTGAGAGAAAGTTTGCTCCTCCACACCACCACAGTCTCTAACGCCAACAGGCTAAAGTTAGCAACAGTTAGCTCTGGAGCTAAGTTACTGTTTTCGCAGGTGCCGCAAGAGGTGCACCTGCACCGGATAAAGTGAGAGGTGTCTCTGTCCAAGTTGTCATCAAATCGCCAACTAGTCACCGAGTATCGATGAGTGAAGTTCGCTTGTTTCTTTTCTTTTTTCCTCCTTTTTTTTTCTTTTTTGGATCTTCTTGGCAAACCCCACACTTGTAACGTCTAGCGGGTTAGCTTAGCATAGGTCAGCCCGTTGACTAGGATACTACTGCGGCAGTTGGAAAAAGTTGCGCCGCTGCGAATGTTTAGTTCTCCGCCGTTGACGTGAATGAAGAACAACAGCCGAGGATGGAGGAAAGCTTGGACAAGGCAACAACAATCATCCGGGATTTCAGCGAGCGCAAAAATGTAGAGATAAAAAACATGAAGGGGGAAAGAAGAAAAAAAAAGTCCGTCAACCTTAATCAAAACAACCCCCCCTCATCATCAGCAGTGTCGCCAAGCGGAGTCGAGTGAGCTGGACCCAGCAGCAGTGAGTGGTGGCAGGATAGACGCTGCTGCTGCTGCCGCTGCTGCTGCTCTCCGTGCTGCTGGCTGTGCTGCCCTCTGATTGGTGCATCCATGACACGTGACCACGGTGTCAGCGGGTGAGGAGGGGAGGGGGAAGGGGGGCCGGGGAGGAGTCACTGTAGGAATGTGTGAGGAGAGCGCGCCTTCAGGGAAATTATGGGAATAGTGGACCATATAATCTCTCTCACACACACACACACACACACGCACACACACACGTTCTCAGTGTGTGCTTCTGTGTGACTATGAAAGTGTGTATCAGCCTATTATTAGCCTATACCTACATTTATTGAATGTTGTGTCTTAGGCCACAAATATTAGCAATAGCCTAATATATTAACACTGCCACACTACAGCTAATATCACGATTAGAATGAGAATCAGCTTTTATGAGATAGGCTAAGTGTCAGTGGTGCAAATGTCCCGTAGCCTACTTTCTCTCACAATGCATTGTATGAGAGTCGAATATCATAAACCTATAGGCTACAGTCTAATACAACAATAACATTACAATATAATATAATATAGCCTATCTACTTAAAACAAGTCAACTGGACATGTCGCCCCTTCTTCAAGTGGCTTAATCATCTCATCATCTTAAGGGGCTAAACGTCTTCAAGACAAAAACTACGTCCAATTGACTTGATTCAATTGCCTATGCCTTTGACTTGGACACAGATATATTATAATATAATATAATGTAATGTAATGTAATGTAATGTAATGTAATGTAATATAATATAATATAATATAATATAATATAATATAATATAATTTAATATAATAACGTGATAAGAATGGTCTAAACATTGATTGTGTATTGTGTGATTTTTCCTGTGATCCAGCATTTGTACGCAGATAAACGTAAAGGTTAGCATCACATAATAGGAAGGGATCGAGAAGAAGGATGGAGGGAGGAGGGGGGAAGGAGGAGGAGGAGGAGAAGGAGGGGGGCGGTCAGAGCTGCGCATCTGTGCAGGCAGTCCGAGAGGAGGAGAGAGTGAAGGAGAGAGGCGATCAGGACGAGATGAGGACCGCGGCAGCAGCAGCAGCAGCAGCAGCAGCGATGGACGAATCGACATTGGGATGGGAAAAGGCAGACGACGGGATAACACCGAGGAAGACGGACGAGGCATGAAAGAGAAGGCTGTGGAGACGTGCTGTAGCTATCACCCCAACATGGAGGCGTAGCGACTGTAGCATGCATTATTAGAGGAGATCATTTCATTGTAGCCTAGCAGCAGCATCAGCATCATCATCATCATCATCGGTCCGTCCAACCTGAGCGGAGAGGAGGAGAGAGGAGGAGAGATGGGCTCCCAGGTTGTGCAGACCCTGCGTCAGGGAGTCTGGGCATCTCTGACCGGGGGCTGGTACCACGAACCGGACCAGAACAAATTCAACAACTCCTGCCACCTCTATCTGTGGATATTCCTCCTTATGTTGCCCCTGTCTCTCCATCTGGTGAGCTTTTCTTTTTATTTATTTCTTCTTTTTTTTATATTTAAATCAGGGAACATCACGTTAAAGGCCGTGAGGAGGGGGGTGTGAGGTGTTCACGGTAGCTTTACCTATAGGTGACATTTTTTATTCACGCGGTGGTTTATCCCTCTTTGGATAAACACGCATGGATCTGACATCCTTCATTGTGTAGTTGTTGCTGCTCGAGGGGGGAAAGGGGCTGGAAAAACGCCACTGTCGCAGTGTTTTCCCCCGCATGCGGTGACGGAACGCATGGCTGCTCCTGGATGTGGCAGGAAGCGTGAAACTGTGGTTCACCAATATTTCCATGTCATGGCCTTTTTAATAGGTGCACCACAGGGCTGCTGCTGCTGCTGCTGGTGGTGCTGCCTCACTCCCACTGATCAGATCCTCCTGTGTGAGGAGGTTTTTTAATAGAGTGGTTTACCCTGTAGATTTGATATAGGAGGATACTCTCCTATCTACTCTCATTGTCCCACCTCAGGGGAACGATGCTTCCATTATAACTAATCCTAATTTTAAGGGACATCCCCAGTGACCTTTGTGTTGCCTTCAGTTTAAACTGTGTTATAGTAGCATGCATAAAAGGGAGAGTTGCAGCTATAGGTCAAACACCTTGACCTTAGCTGCTATAGCTAATAAATGCCATGTATGACACTGGACTCGATCTGATCATGCAAACCCTTAGTGTTATTGTGTGTGTCTCAGTCGGCTTTATCAGAAAATTATATCTTATTGATTGTAATTTACAATTATGCAATGTTAATACCTCCTAAATCTCTAGTGTCTGTTTTTGATATAGCTAATTTGTAAGCGCTACACATCCTGCTGCATTTAATGATCAAAAATGTGTCTCTCATTGTGCTGCCCTGTAACTTTAGGTCAAGTCCACTACTACGCTAGGGTAAATCCCAAATTAGCCATCAATGAATGCAGGTTACTGCCACTGAAGTTATCCCAGAGCGTTTGTCGCTGGCAGTTTTCCTCGGTGTGTTTGAAAACAACCTCTGCTTCGCTTGCGAAAACAACACAAGCTCTCCGGGATGGGATGTTTCGAATTTCAGTTTTGTTAGCGTTTTAGCTGAAGGTCGCACACAACATACAGCGCAACATAAATTACATTTAAGAGAGCTGAGGAGCGGACAAATATAAGCACGTATGCAAGCGGATGATGACAAATTGAACCTGCAGAGTCCACATCCAACAAAGCAGGAACTCCCTCCAGAACAGTATGACTCATGTGTCAGCAATGATGCAGATGCTTTGTCTTTAATCTTCCTGTACTTTGCTATGGGCCATTCCTCCCCTGGGGATCGATAAAATTCATTAAGCTGCCAATTAATCAAATGAGATCTCGTGGTTCACTGAGCTTGTAATACACTTGGGGCGTCAGTGTGCCTCTTGCCAAATTTCACTTAGGCTACATACAATAAGTAGAGATGAGACAGGTGGCGCGTTTCTATCCAGCTACAGCTCAAAGCATCAATTCAAACGCTGCTCCAGTGGAGTCACGACAGTCTGAAGATATCATTTTCTCTCCTCTCCTCTCCTCTCCTCTCCTCTCCTCTCCTCTCCTCTCCTCTCCTCTCCTCTCCTCTCCCCTCCGCAGGCCTTGCCCCCTACCACCATGGCCCTGAGCATCTACTGCACCTCCATCACCCTCTTCTTCATCCTCATCAAGCTGGCCAACTACCGGCTGCACCTGATGTTCGATGAGGGCGAGGCGGTGGTCCGCAGCAGCCTCTCTGACCTCAGCAAGGCCCCGGACAAGAAAAGTAACGCCTCGGACTCCTGCCTGCCCGCCAACATCAGGTAAACCCTCACCAACACACACACAAACACCTGCACGTGTGGGGTCAATCTGAAGTAGCTGAGGAGTTACAGATGTGGCCTCACCTTTATGGGGCCATTCACAGGGATGTGATGTACATTCACATTCAGCAAACTGGCATTTTTACTCCATGGGCCTGGAGCTGCTCCCCTGCTAGGTTAGTCATTACAAAATCTAGGCCAGAGGGCTAAATCCCTCATGATACAACTTAATTATTAAAATGAAATTGCACGTTTTAGGCCTGAGACCTCCTTTCAGAATAATACCATTAATACTAAGTATAGTATAACCTGTCCTCACATGATTTGTATATTTGTTCTTCCCTTTTGTTTCCTCTGCATGTGTCGATTTTTCTTCAGTTTGGCACTTTCCACAGTTTTTCTCAGAGACTCAGTGGAGCTGTGGTGAAAGTGCAAGCTAATGAGGGGAGGTCAGCGTCGGCCACTCGGCTCTGACACACTTGATCTGCAGAGAGACTACTAAAAGAAATCCATCGCTTCCCATACGACTCTATTTCTCTTAATTTCTTCAGTATCTTTTAGTATTCCATACATGAGAGACCGAGAGTGAAGGATGGATCATTTCCTCCAAAAGTGGAGTATTGACGTGTCCAACATCCACAGAGACTCCCCATCCTTCTGTCATCATCTTTGTATTCCTCCCCTATGTCTGGTTCTCACAGGAAGAGCAGCACAGTCCCCGACAGTGTTGCCATGACGATGCTGGCTCGTAAGCGTCCCAGTCCGGTGATCCAGGTGACAGTGAAGCAGACTGAAACCAACCCGGGACTGATCGGTGTGGTGAGTTGAGTGACACCTGCCAGTGTGAACATACAGCACAGAAGAAACACTGTGTCAACCTGCATCACGTCCCCGTTTTAATCCTGTGCTTCTGAACTCTCTCTCTCTCTCCACAACAGGACTGTTCAAAGTCAGAAGAGGTGAAGACCTTGGAAGGTGAGATTCAGATGGGGGGGGTCTATTAAAGGGAAAACCTGAACAAATGAACAGAGAAACATAACAGATACAGGGCATGAAGTGTCACTGATGAGTGTTAATATGATGTGAATCATAAACTTCGGCCTTCACAGTCCCTAGGGGCTGAGGTCACAAAGATAACCCTTCACTATATACTGTAGCTCATATATTTAGTTAGACATATAAATTCACTGGTGCACAACTTTTAAGAAGCAGAAAACATTTTGGGAAAACATTTTACTGTCGTCCAAGGGCAAAAAAAAAACCTACTTAGAAAGAAACCATCTTTATTTTGGGGAAACTGATTGCACCAGACTAATCAAGGACTGCAAACAATAAAGATCAATCAGTCTAAAATATCTTTTAGAGAAACTGGCCCCTGTTCCCAGACCAATTGAAAAACTACTATATCTCAGATTTTGAACAGCCGCTCTTTTCCGAGCATCATCAAACACAGAAGGAGCGATTATGTTTCTGAAGACCTGTGTTCATCCCTCCAGTGGAGTTTCATAGACTCTGTACTAAACGGACTGAAGCTGATCTTGCAGCTCGTTGTGGATCAAAACCTAACAAGGACACTTTTATGTTGGTTCTTCCTATAGTTCGTCACCCATCTGCTGTTACTGACAATTACAACAGTGCATGCTCTGATATTCCCCATGCAACAGCCGAACTTCAGAAGTCAGCGTGGCTTGTTGTGTTGTTGTGTTGTATGGAAATGAGTATTGAGGATGTGTAATTTGATTCATTGTTTCCTCTCTTCGAAAGTGCAGAAGGTGAAAATCGGCCTGGGTTTGTTTGGCTGGATGTTTGTCCCAGTTTATGTCCGTTGTTGTTGCTCAGTGTAGCCATTATAAAGAGCTTAAAGTGTCTCAGATAATACATCTATGTCACATTGACCTACCTAACTCCTCTGTATATCTTTACAATACTGTTTCAGTATTATACAGAGAGAGAGAGACAGAAAGAGAGATGGTTCTTAAAGCATTATATGATTTATCTATATACCAAGTTACCATTGATGGTCCAGCCCCATTTAAATTTGTGATTGGATTGTTGTGCGTATGTTTCTGAGCTGTATTAAGGTTTCACCATTGAGGCTCTTTTATCAACAATCTAGTTCTAGATCAGTGGAAGTGACTTGAGAAATAGATTAGACCAGAGGCTGAATACTTTAGAAACACCTGAAAATACAAAGTTTTTCGGGGGTCTTTCTCCTATTGAAAAGAGATTTTTTTCGAGGTTTTCTTCCAGGATAGTGAAGTAAACAGGAACGGACTGGGACCAAGTTCTTCTCCCTATTTGTGTTTCAGCCACTGGATCACATATTGCTGAGGTTGTCTTGTACTGGCATTGTTAAGTTAAGTTTAGGGCTGAAAGTATCTATAACCTGCAGGACATTTTCCATCAGGCTGGTGAATTAATTATTCATGAAGGAGATTTTTTTTATCACTCAAAAAAAGAAAAGAAAAGAAAAAAAGACTTCCCTGGAATACTAAAAATAAGACTGACTATATGACCATATGATAAATATCCAGGCCTCACTCACAGCAACAATTAAACTGACTTTGTTATTGTAGCCATTGAGGCCTTCTGTGTGCTCTGGGGGAACTGGTGTCCTGTACTGTACTGTACTTGTCAGAATCAGTGGAGTCCAGCACTCTTCCTCTTCCCTAATGCACCGATCTAGATGGACTAGAAGTTCCTTTTTTGCAAACACATCATTGTGGTAAAATTACACTGACATGCAACGGACCTAGCAGTGAGCCAGTTTGCAGCTATAAAGACCAGCTGACTGCTTCCAGTAAATTTATGACCTAATGCACTGGTGATTAGTCAGAGCCAAGTCAGCTGATCAGAAAAGGGGATATAATCACTGTGGTGCATTGCATCAAAAATCATCGCGCAATTTGTTTGTATCTGTTTTTAATAACAGTGGGATTGATCTGCCTTCTGCAGCTCGTTTTATAGCAAATTGAAGATATTTATCTGCGACTGGCAAATGCTGCTTTACATAACACTGTGACTGTTTTGTGTTATCACGGTAGCCAAATGAGAGGCCACATTGCCATGGCATGAATTTTGAGGATTAGAGCAGTTTTTAAAGACTTTAAATCTACAATGAATTTGGATTTCATTTCATTGCAGGACAGGGTGAGAGCGCTGCAGAAGAGAAGCCAGTGGAGGGAGGGCTGCACCCGAGCCCAGAGCCTTCTCCAGATGACCTCTCCAGTCCCAATCCCGACCAAGCCGCCCCCCTTCTGCAGGCCCAGCAGAGGCCCCCGTCCCGAGCCGAAAGAGAAGAGATGCGGCCCGGGTCCGCTGGTGGGAAAATGGATGCAGAGATAATTGAAACCGGAGCTGTGAAAGAAGGAGCGGACGTTCAGAGCTCTTTGGCGGGGACCGACCGAGAGCAGTCGGAGCAGGAAAGAACAGCGGAGAAAGACTCAGAGCTGGACAAAGTGGAGGAGAAAGACTGTGAAGACAAAGAGACGGCAGACACGGAAACAGCTGATGAAGGTCTGCCTCCCTCTAAGGGAAGCGAAGAAGAGAGCGAGGAGGAGAGCGAAGGGAAAAAAGAGCCTTCAGATGCCAACAATAACTCTCTGGAGACGACCAACGACCACCAGGATGAACTCATCGACATCCCAGAAACCCCTGCACAGGTAGGCCTTTCAGATGCAGATGCAAGAAGCTGTAAATATTTATGCTTTACTGTAATTTGACATTCTGGATACAAATGACAGACGACTCATGCCTCTAAAAAAAGACGACACAATCTCATTGAGGAGGAATTCATCTGTCACTGTGATTCCCTCCATCTGTGCTCTCGTCTGCCAGGCTGAGCCACTGGAGGAGACGTACTGTTCTGACGAGATTGAAGTGGTTCTCGTGGACAACTCCGTCCCCGGGCCTGCGACGGTTCACCTGGACGACAGCGACACAGTGAAGATCATCATCACCATGAGCTGTGACCCTCAGACGGCGGCTCAGCTGGAGGAGAGCGTCAAGCAGAGCATTCTGGAAAATGCACAGGTAGGAATCATTTTCAATATCCTCACAGCATCAGGTTTAAAGCTGGTAAAACATCCCATTCCACTTTCACAGTATTATACAGGTGCATCTCAATAAATTGTTGTTATTGGTATGCTATTGTTGTATTGATTGTTTTGTTGTTTGGTTTTTATATTTTAATTTTTATAATAAGGTGTAGCAGCTAATGGGGATCTTAATAAAATCAAATCAGATCAAATAAATTAGAATATCATGGAAAAGTCAATTTCCAGGGGTTCAAGTCAAATAGCCCTAACCAAGTATTGAGTGCATAGAAATGGACATACTTTTCAGAAGGCCAATATTTCCAAATTAAAAATGCTTTTTTTTATTGGTCTTCTGTAATATTCTTTTTTTTTTTTTGAGATACAGAATTTTAGGTCTTCATTAAATATAAGCCATAATCATTACAAAAAAAGAAATTAAATAAATAAAGACATGAAATATTTCATTCTGTGTGTAATGGATCTATATAATGTATTAGTTTCACTTTTTGAACTGAATTACTGACATAAATAAACTTTTCCATGATATTTTTAATTTATTGGGATGCACCTTTATACTGTATATATTAATTGCTATTGCAATATTCCATGATTTTCTAGTTGTATCATTCCATCAAAAGGGAATATTATTCTACAAAATCAGCCTGATGTATTTGGTGTGCATTTCTGAGCATGTCCAGCTGCACAGCGCGATCCAGTGTCAGGATTCTCACTGAGGTGTTGTTACGTTGTGCGGGTGACATGTCTGTGTGTGTCCTGCAAGGCTCAGAAGGAGGCAGGAGAATGTCACATCAAGATCCCCGTCATCACCTTCGACTCCCCCGAGGAGGAGAAGCAGGAGGCGGAGGAGGGAGAGGAGACGGCCGGCTCCGAGGACGATCCCACCCTGAAACAGCAGCAGACGACGACAACGACGACGGTGACGACGACCGAGGAGTTCCACCTTTGTAAAGAGACGACCAACTCGGACTCGACCACGCTGCTGGAGTGTCCAGATCCAGACCAGGAGCATCTCGGCCCGCAGTTGACTTCCGACAGCACGCCGAGCCCGCAGCTGACGAATGATAACAGCTCGTCTGGGATTGATGTTCACTCCCACCCCGACGACACGGACCCTCTGGATCCCAACGTGGATTCACAGGGGTTCCTGCGTCTGCCGCCGGCTTTGGGCCGCTATGGGCCCGGTGGAAGGACTCACATCCGTGGGCTGAGCATGGACAGTGGGAAAGATGCCGTTCTGCTTTCAGACCGCTCACACAACACAGTATGTTGGCAGTTTGGCTCTGTTTCTATTTCTGTATCTTTTGTCACAGTCATCTCTCCATCCATCTGTCCGTGCATACATACAAACATTTCTCTCTCTGTTAGTCCACCATGACCAGTTCCAAGTCAGATTTGGAAGCAAAGGAGGGCCAGATTCCCAACGAGTCCAACTTCTTGGAGTTTGTCTCCTTGTTGGGGTCCCTCAGCACCAGAGGGGGCGGGGCCAGCACACAGGAGGAGGAGGGGCCTGAACAGAAACAGGAAGCAGGAACTGCAGAAGAAGGTGATTCTCAGCAAGAGGGTTTGTTCCTTTACCTCTATCTCCTTTATCTACATGTTGTCATGTCCCCGCACACCTATGGGATGCTGCCTAAACACACCTGCAGAGTCAGACAATGTAATTGAAAACAACTGTTTGGGTGTATTGGAGCTTTAAGGTGTTTAAGTTAATGCAAATGTTCAGACTGAAAGCAAAATGGCACCACTGCTTTGTCAGCTGCTGCTTTTTGACCTAAGATGTAACTAAGATAATGTTGTATGGTTAATGGCTATTCAGTTAAACTATTGCAAACTAGCAGCTCACAGCTTATGGTGGCGGCTAGTGGGCTTGGAGACTTTAATTAGATGAAAATGTTACTTCCACTGGAGCTCTTTAAATCAGAATGAGTGTTTGTCTCTGGTGGTGGAAGCAGAGGCACAATATTATCATCTCTTTTCTTTATTTATAATATCTTTCACTCTGTTAGGTCTGTTTTTGGTCTCGACCAGTTCCTGAGGGATTTTTTTTTTGTCAAAGCTCTTTCAAGGAAAGTGAAGTTGAACCAAAACAGTTAAGATGTGGGGCTTAAACCAATTAGCTGCACTGAAAGATGCTAAAACTCTCCATAGAAGTGAGGAGGACGTTATGTGCAGTGAGTGCCAACTCTCTGTGGGTTCAGTCTGAGCAACCTTCATCTGCAGCATAAAAATGACTAGTGCTGCAGCTTTAGCATTGCCAAGCAAACAAAGAAATGAATGAATCATCTCACCATTAGCTGGGGCTTTATATTTGACTTTTCATTTTTCTATTCATTTATCTGTTTGCAGAGAATCTGAGTGTGGCTTCCAGACAAGATGATACAGCAACAGAGACCAAGACAGAAAGCAAACCGGAGAGACCCAAACCACCCACCAGCCTGCCTACTGACACACTACAGGCTATACCACCCACACACATCCCAATAGTGTCTCCTGACAGGTATGTGTGCCTGTAGACAAGCATGCTGCATTCACTCACACACACATATATATATTTGCAGTACAAAGTTTAAGATTTGAGGATCTAACATCTCTAGCTGGTTTCATTTTGTCTCTTTAGTCCACAGACGGACAGAGAGAAGGATCCAGACTACGACTCCCTGCCCTCACAAACCTCCCAGTCAGAGAGCTCCATGCTGCAGGTCATCTGCAGACCGGAGGCCACCAACAAAGAGGAGGCCTACACCTTCCACACTGTACACAGTAAGCTGCATTGCCCATTGTTTCCTGGAAATGTAATGTGTTTTTTTTTTTTAATCTTTTGCTGGAGACAAGTTGCGATGACTCATGTAGTCAGAAACAACAAAGAGGTGCTGCAAATACACCCAGTCAGTGTACTGGGATAGTCTCATAATATTTGCACAAATATATTGTACAGTGTGTGTGTGTGTTTGTGTGTGGGAGGCACTGCCAGCAGCTGATGGTTTCACTTTTTGAAACAGCTCAGAAAAAAAGCTGGTAGATTAAATGACATTTTTTTGAAACAGCTCCAGGATGTGGAGCTTGTTCAGTGGTTCAGTCACAGTCCAGTGTCTGCTGTGTGTCTGTGAGGATAAATAAAACCCCCATATCAGTTATTCACACAGGAATTGTTAGATAAGTTGTACGTTATCTGCTTTGCTTCACCAGGAGACAGGCCTCGTAAGCTGTATGCAGAGAGAGCCCTCAACCTGCCGCTAGGAGCCGAGCTCATCACCGGCAACATGTGGTACTGTTGTCAAACCTTAATCATCGTTTTCCTCCTTCACCTGCATCAAGCTGCTTCACTGTGCTTCTTTGCAACTTCATCTCACCTCTGATAATCAGGTTTATTGCACACATTAACGTCGGCCTGACTGTTGTGCGTGTTTGTGTGTGTGCGTCCTCAGTGACCTGCTGTCGACTTCCTCTAACTCGGAGTGTCAGGACGGCCTGGCGGGAGGTCACGCCGACTGTCCTTTCCAGAGACGAATCATCCCTGCACACAGGCTCCGGCCACGAAGGACACACCCGGAGATCTTCCAGGTTCTCATCTATGTTGACCTTTTATCTTTTTTTTCTCCTGCAAATTAAAAGCATCCACTGTTTACTGAACCTGACGGGACTAAAGATAGTTACAGTAAACTCAGAGTGCTGTTATAATGTAGGTTCCCTATGGGTTTTTGACCACACGTGGTACTATGTTTTGTTTTTTTACCATGGTGTTTCTATCTCCTGCATACAGTACACACAAAGACCCACATTGTAGCACATTCATAGACAATGTAATGGTCACTTCTCCCTATTGTTTCATGCAGTTTCACTAATCTACAGCTGGTGGAGGTAACATACAGAAAAAATAGTAGTGTGCCAGTGAAGAGAGTGAAAAAGAAGTCTGCTGGAAAGCAAACACTGATGCAAATTATTTTTGCTAATTACTGTATGAGACAGTTGTGAGGAATTAGCTCAGTTAAGTTAGCTCACAACCATGTACATTAGATATTAGAATTAGGAATTGACACATGAATAAAGATTTAAAACAAAAATTGAATTTGAGGTCTCCATGAGGGGACATAAATTAAATGGTGAGTACTTTCTCTTTGTCAAACTGTGACTCACTGACTCGAAACAGAAGCAGTAATATGACTCCTGAGTTAGTCCACATCAGGGCTGGATGCAGATCAGCAACAGTGACATAATGGGCCTGGATCAGTTGTTGAAGCTGAAGCAACACACACTCACTGCTGAATCATTAATGCACCACGTTGAGTGTGTGTGTGTGTGTGTATGTGTATGTGTGTGTGTGTGTGTATGCGTGTCGTACAGTGTGAAAAAGATGTCACTCCCTGGACTTACGAGGACCCGGGCTGTGTTTTGAGTTACTGCACACTGAAACTCATGTAGATATAAAACATCAGAGTCTTTTTCCTCTCCTGTATCTCTGCAGCTGAATTCATGTGGGTGTAAATTATCTTGTGCTTGTGTGCAGGAAGAGGACTCTCTGGACGAATCCTCAGAGACTTCCACTCAGGAAAAACCGACCAAGAAGATTTATTACAAACTTGAACTGTTTCCTGGGAAGTGGATCAACATTTTATACGACCGGCTCACCCTGCTCGCTCTTCTGGACAGGTAACACACAAAACTCTCCCCACTGTCCCAGTTTAGTCTCACATCTCGAAAATCTAACTTGTGATATCCCAGTATACTTGTTGGTTGTCCCGTCTCTACTGATTGCACTATTATAACCAACTTTTGCGGTCGTGTGTGCTGTTTTTCTAAAGAAACCAGGAGGTTCTGGAGAATCTAGTTGCAGTCTTCATGGCCTTCCTGGTTTCTTTCCTTGGTTTTGTGCTTCTCAACCACGGCTGCTTCAAAGACTTCTGGGTCTTCCAGTTTTGCCTAGTCATCGCCAGCTGCCAGTATTCCTTATTGAAGGTAAAAATCAGATCAGCCATTATCTTTTCAATCTTAAGGAGCTGACTGAGCATTTAATGTTGGAGAAAAGCCAAAATGAATGAATGAAAACCAGCTTGGATAGTATTTGATTTTTACAAGTAAAGCTGACCTCAGACCTGCTACTTCCTATTTGCTCCGCCTCATCACTTTCTGATGAACTGTCGCTGCTGTTTTTCAACTGTTTTCATGGTGATTTCCAGTCGATGAGTCAACAAAGACTTCTGTGTTTTTGTTTTCCAGAGTGTTCAACCAGATGCAGCTTCACCAACACACGTGAGTTTAATGTCACAGAGGAAACAAACTCATGTCAGGCTCTATTATCAATTACAGTACTTATTATGAATATTAACAAAACTTAACATCATATCGCTGTTCGTTTATTTCAACTGAGTGACCCATCATCTTCTTCAGTGATGCATGTTGTCAGTGTTTCCTTTATGAAGTCATGATTTTCCAAACAGTTCCCTTTTCCAATGAATGACTTTCTTGTGTTTTCCCTGCTGCCTCAGCTACATGGTCTGTCCCTTTTGGAGCTTACTGACTGACTTGCGTCATGTGACTGTGAAAACGCATCAAAGTGCAAGACACATGAGCAGTCATCCTAATATGACCCAAATTTGTAGCAGCGCTCATCGTGTTATCTTGCTTGGTTGTTGCTGTTATGTCACTGTGTTGGAACCTCTCACCACCCTAATGTTATATCACTGTGTTGTGTTACACCCTAACCTCTGTGTGTTGATGCATGCGTCTCCCCAGGGTCACAACCAGCTTGTGGCCTACAGTCGAGCGGCCTACTTCTGTATCTTCTGCACTCTGATCTGGCTGCTGGAGCAGCTGCTGAGGCGGAAGGACCTGCCCGTCTCCACCCTGTACGGGGTCACCATCGTCTGCCATGACGCACTGCGCTTTTTACGAGACCTGTTAGTGGGTACGGATAAATATCCAGAAGCTTGCTTGGCCTCGCACAGTTAATTTATTTCACCGTATCATTTTATTTTCTCATCCTTCACAGAAATGTCTTTTGTCTTATGCATTAAACAGGTTTTACCTACTGCTTCCCAATCACCTTCCTGGTGGGTCTCTTCCCTCAGATCAACACCTTCACCATTTACCTGCTGGAGCAGATTGACATGCACTTATTTGGAGGGACAGGTCAGTTAAACATGTTGTTCTTTAATCCAGATCCTTGACAGATGTTAATGTGAATCTTCTGTTGTAATGTCTAATGTGTGGAAATGTGGCCCTGGTTTGATGCCTGTGTGTGTAGTATGTATTCAGTATTAAAAATTCTATAACATTAAATATTCATAATTATTATAAATAAACAACCCACATGTGGAAAAAGAAAGGTATAGGTATTATTTAAGAAGAATGTAGCACTCAAAAATCCAGATAATCTCCATCACCAGGACAGTGAATCAGCCATATTTGATTCATGTCACTGCAGTGTTACGTGAGAAGCTATCAGTGCCTTATAAACCAAACCATAACTACCACTACTACAGCTTGTCTCTCTGTGTATGTGTTTTCACCCTCACTCTAATTTGTGTGTCTCAGCTGCTACAAGTCTCATCTCTGCAGTCTACAGCATCCTACGCAGTCTGATCGCTCTGTCTCTGCTCTACGGCTTCTGCTTCGGAGCTCTCAAGGTAGAAAACAGAAAACACACAGCAAAGCCTTTTTCTCCTTCTTTTCTTTTTTATCTTTTTGTACTGAGTTTGTTTTCGTGGTCATCCTCCTGGTTATAGGAATAGAAGAAGACAGGCAGTTATAAATAGCGGTGCAGCCGGGGAGTTTCACTGATGGAGCTAAGCAGAGCTGCAGCAAAATACAAAGTGCTGCAAGTCATCCTTCAAAAGTGACTACAAGATTGTAACTGGTGGGGGAAGAAGCTTTTAAACCGCGAAGATCGAAAAGAAGTAGTTTTAAAAAGTACATGATGGTGTGATTCACACTGGTGTGTGTGTGTGTGTGTGTTGTTACAGGAGCCGTGGGATGAGCAGCACACCCCGGCTCTGTTCTCTGGTTTCTGTGGCCTTTTGGTGGTCTTCTCCTACCACCTCAGTCGACAAAGCAGTGACCCGTCGGTACTAGTGTGAGTATCAGTGTGTGTGTGTGTGTCTGTGTGCTGTTTGCTGTTTGCATGCACATGCTGGGCCTGACTACCACCCACTTAATCCTCTGTAATAGTTTTGAAATAAATAAAACATTAGCGAGGAGACCTGCGGAAACGAGGGCCGGGAGTTAATGCACCGACTACACTCTATTTTCATAGGTTATTATTTGTTGAGTCATTTCTACACCAGCTGAGAGTTAAATGTTAAATATTGTAATTTCAAACTGTTAACACCCGAATCAAAATAATATTAGAAATACAAGTCAAAACACAAATCATCCACATTTGAATTTATTATATAAATCATGTGAAATGTGAATAATTCACACATAAAAACTAAATTCTTCATGTTTAAATTTTCAACTTTTTCCACATTTTTTCTCTGATTAAGATTTTGTGACCCAAAAATCAGTTCATGTTTCAAATCAGTAAATAAGATCGTTCTTGATGCCGTCGTCCCTCACTTGTGATGTTTTTAATTAATTGCAGATCTCTGATCAAGTCAAAGATAATGCCTACCCTGGGGGAGAGTGAGGAAGAGGAGGAGGAAGCTACAGAGATTAAAGACCCGCTGCCTGAGAAACTTCAAAACTCGATGGTAACTGAGGATTAATTTAGAAATAAACTGATATGATGCAGCTTTTATGCCCATTAGTACTGTAGTTAGTGGAAGACGATGAGTTCAGGTGATAATCAGACATTTGGGTGATTTAGCTCTTTGAATACATTACTGTATGTTTCTGCAGTAGCCTCACATTAATTATTATCACAGTTGTGGAGTTCATGCATCCTGTACATGAGAGAACCAAGACAGTAAAACAGCTGTTGTTATTGTCGATCATTGCATGCGATTACAGGGAATTATGCATCAGACAAGACAAGCCTCCCGCCGCCTTTTACAGTATTAATGGGGATTGTGAAGCTCTTACAGTAACTCTTCTCGAGCTGCTGTGTCTTTGATCTGCAAAAAAAAAAAAAAAATTAAAGGCTCAGAGCAATTAGACAGAAGTAATCACACACACCTAAACCATCCTGACAAACAAATGCGTTTCCATTCGATGGGGATCATTAATTATCGCAGCTCCTCCTTCCTCTCGTGCTCCACAGAAGGAGATTCTGCTGTCAGACGTGGTCGTGTGCTCTGTCGCCTACATCCTGACCTTCGCCATTACTGCCAGCACCGTGTTCCTGTCTCTCAAGGTGGGATCTATAATCGTTTTTTTTTTCTTCTTGTGCACTGCCTCTTACAGCACTTTCTGTAACTGATTTGTTGAACTCTTCATCCTCATCCTGTTCCAGCCCTTTGTGACCATCGTGCTGTACGCTCTGGCCGGGACGGTGGGCTTCGTCACCCACTACCTGATCCCCCAGCTGAGGAAGCACCACCCTTGGTTGTGGATCTCCCACCCGGTCCTCAAGACGAAGGAGTACCACCAGTTTGAACCCAGAGGTCAGTAATGTACTGAGGGGATATTGTTTAGCTCAGTGGGTAAAGCAGGTGCCCCATATGCAGAGGCTGTAGTCTGCGCTACAGCGGCCCCGGTTTGATTCCCCCTCTCTCTGTCTCCCCATTTCCTGTCTTTTGACAGCTATCTTATCAATAGGTGAGTTTACATGGACAGTTTTAAACGGTTTCAAATAGGTTTGGGAGACCAAAATACTTCATATAAACACCTCAAACCGTCTCAATTTCTATCGATTCTAAAAGTAGGCATATGTCACGCTGCTGTTTAATAAAGAGAAATATGTATAACAGCAAAGACTGCGCTCAACAGACAATGTATTTCCATGTTTCCATGTATACGCTCAAGCTGAAATCTTCAAACAGATTGATATAAACCAAACCTATTTGAAACCGTTTAAAAATGTCCATGTAAACCCACCTAGTTAAAGGCAAAAAATACAAGCAGATAGTGAGCACCATTGGTTTTGGATGGGAAATGTTTTTCTCTTGATGAATCTGGATCCATATCTGCATAGAAATCCACAAGGTGATGGACAGAAACGATGGTGGTGGCGTTGTTGGTAGCACAGCTTTAGGGTCGTGGTGTCACTGCACCTGTTTGATCCAGACAGGAAATTTGTCATGAAATTTGGTGCCAATATCCTCTGTGATCACATCATGAATGAACGCCTGCAGTCAGTCCCCTATCTCTGGTGACCCGGCGTCTCTTCCTGTAGCGCCACCAGCAGGTCAAAGTTGGCACTTATCTAGTGAAATGATTTGACATTTAGCCAGTGAATTGGCTTCACATCTCGTACAAACACTCTTGGTCCCCAGATGATGAATGTATCCCAACAACTAGTAGAATTTGTTCCACACATTCATGCCTTCCTCTGGATAGAAACACTGATAATCCTCTGATGTGCCAGGGTCTTCAAGTCATGATTTCAGTTTGTTCAATACTTTGAACCAAATAGCTAAAACTACTGTAAGCTTTGGCTTGGTACTTAGTGGTAATACCAAATCTCTCTTAGTCTGAGGAAGGATTTCTGACCCGAAATGTTACTCCCTTGTTTCGGTGATGATAAATTATTGCTCTAGAGCTGTTGTTGGTGCGGACTTTCCTTTTCTCCTATGATTTACTTTTGTTGTCCAGCATCCAGCGTTTAGACTTGGGGATGTGCGTGCTTTTTCTATTTTTTCAATACCAAATCTTAGCATTTTAGCCGACTAAACTAAGATGTTGAACATAAGACCTGCTACGCATCAGTGTGTTGCCATTATCACTGTGAGAATGTAAGTATTGTTGTACCAATGAAGCTATACATTGGTACAACAATACTGATACTGACACAGCGCTGTCAGTATCTCTGCAGGGACTCAGTCTTGTTGTATTGTACTAAATCCTGTTCATCATTTTGTGTTTATTAAGATTTATTGCCATTGCACCACCAGCTGATAAAAAGCCATCTCGTTTCACCTAAAATTCAAATTCCTAAATCCCACAGAAACCTTTGAAACCTCGCCTGAGATAAATACTGTAGGATAAATATGATTATCAGTGTGATACCAATTTCTGAATAACAATAAAACATGTTCCTAGAAAAGTTGAATGAGATCTGTCTGTGCTGAGGAAAGCTGTGGTTCTGATCTGCATCTGTGGTTTTTGTTTATTCCCATCGGTGTATCAGAGGACGCTGTGCTGATGTGGTTTGAGCGGCTGTACGTCGGGCTCCTGTGCTTCGAGAAGTACGTTGTGTACCCCGCCATCGTGCTGAGTGCGCTCACTAACGACGGCTTCGCCCTCAGCCACCGCAAGAAGCTGGGAATCCAGTGAGTGGACGCACACACACAGCCACAAACACACAGCAGCATCATCATCAGTGTGTGTGTGTATGTATGTGTGTGTGTGGTGAAGCAGCTGTTGAATCTGAACTCTCTGTCTTTGCCGCCTCCAGCTGTGATGTCCTCCTGACGACGGTCGCCGGGCTGAAGCTCCTGCGCTCCTCCTTCTGCGACCCCAGTTTCCAGTTCCTCACTCTGCTCTTCACGCTCGTCTTTTTCCACTTCGACTGCCCGCACGCCTCCGAGAGCTTCCTGCTCGACTTCTTCATCATGTCCATCATCTTCCACAAGGTGAGAGCAAGAAGCAAGCTGATGCATCCACAAGCACACAGGTCACAGGTGTAGAGATTCGTCAAAACAGCCTCAGTCAAGGTTTTCAAGTTGTGACTGCACATTTCTACAGATTGGATTTGTGTGTTTTGTTCTGTTTCTATGCACTACTTACAGTCATAGTTGATCAAAAAAAAAAAAAAAATTCATACACCAGCAGTCAACCACAGGGAATATAAAGATACACAGACACTTTGGTTTCCTCCGTGTGAAAGCCGTGTGAGTTGAATAACACACTCCACCATCAAATGTTTCAATATGCCTCTCAGTGCCGTGCTGATCTCTTTTCACTGGGCACTGACTGTGTGTTTGTGTTTTCTGTGCAGATGCGTGAGCTGTTGCTGAAGCTCCATTTCATCCTGGTTTACATCGCTCCCTGGCAGATCGCCTGGGGCAGCGCTTTCCATGCCTTTGCTCAGCCGTTTGCAGTGCCTCGTATCCTTTCTCTAAAACCCTTATGTGTGTGTGTGTGTGTGTGTAAATGTATAAGCGCTTACTTTTCATTCCTTGACTGATGTGTGTGTATCCAGACTCAGCCATGCTGCTGCTCCAGACGCTGCTCACCACCATCTTCTACACCCCGCTGGCGCCCTTCCTGGGCAGCGCCATATTCATTTCCTCCTACCCACGGCCCATCAGATTCTGGGAGCGGAACTACAAGTAAGGCCCGGACACAGCGAGCGTGTGGCGTGAGATTCCTGAACAGCCTAGAGGAGGCGTCCACAACTGTTCAATCACATTGTTAGATATTGAAGGTTGCCAGTTAAAGCAAAGGTTAAATATTCAACAGATCCAGAGGAAAAAAAAGCTAAAAACAACACTGGGTTACTTAAAGCAGAAGTAAGTGATATATTTGTGTTAATATAAGTCTTAAATAGTTATATCTTCCGACAGCAATCACTTACATAGAGTGTTTGGTCTGAAACACGGGTCTGTCAGTCACTCTGCTCTGCTCTGAGCCGAAGAGAAAACATTTATCGTATCCTACAGTTTTTATCCAATGAGGAGAGAGAACGGCATGCAGGGCTGTGTGTGCAGCCAAGGGACGCCGTGAATGTGGCGACGTAGGGACGAGGACTGTTATGGTGCGTTCAAGGAAACTCGTATTTTTCCGACCGTGAAGTCGTACCAGTTCGATCTGGTACGAGTTCACCGGTCGGAAGTTACGAGTGGCCGTTATAGTGACTTTCACCGGTAAAACAGGTCGGGAAAACACGAGTGGGTTGCCTGGAACGCTACAAAGTCGTAAGTTGTGACTTGAAGCTGTAATTTACGATTTCAAAAGCCTGCCTGGAACGCAGCATTAGCCAAAACGACCGGACCACTTACTTCTGCTTTAAGCAATACATTACAACAGGGCAGGCCGTGTATTGTTTTTATAAAACGGTTACCAATAATGGCAGTATGAAAGAGGAATACACAATCGATTTCATGTAGTTTTTATTTAATCAGAAATAAATATTATCTAATAAAATAGTCCCGCTGTATAAAAAAAAAAAAAAAAAATAGTCCCACCTCTCTGGATGTTAGCTCTGCATGTCGTCTTCTCCTCTGCTTTTTTTTATAAAGAAAAAGGAAAGTCACTGCTCAATCCACTCATCCATTGTTAACCCTCCCCGGAGGTGAAAGTTAACCTTGAACATGTGAATTCAACTAATTTAGTGTATTTGTAAATCTCGTCAAAGCACCTTTGCTACCGACTGTAACAGTATTTTACAAACTTCCATTCATGCTTTCCTGACACGTGAGTGATATGCTGTGATAAGGCTTTAGAATAGTGGTATACGCTCATTATATCACATTAACCAATCAGATTGACAGATTTTACCTTTCTGTTTTATAATGACACTCATTAAAAAGTGTTTCATCAGTCTGAGAGATCCCATATTTCTCTGTGACATGGTGTTGTCCAATACTATTAAAACACATCAACAGGGCCTTCATCACTATAATAAGAGCACTGTAGCTTATTTTGAAACTAATCCGACATAAACTACACTTTTACCGTAAATATTCACAACCCACAGCTGAAAGCAGCTGATCAGTACAGCCTTTCTTTCTCTTTTAGTAACATTTACTGAACAAACAGCTCCCACCTGCTTAAGGAAACTATTTAGTTTCTAACGATTCACCTTCCCTGTAGGAACCAATAGACTTTGTAAAGTATTGTGAGACTAACACATTGTTGGTTTTCATCTCTAATGGGACAAAAGTATAAAATATCACCAGTCTCCTCCTCCTATTTTTTTTATTTTGCTGGTGCTTCCTAGATGTGAAAATGAATGTGTGATCAAAATCGATGGTTAACTCCTCAGAAGTGCAGTGACATTTCTGATCACTGTGCCGATGTGACAGCTCTGCCTCCGACGTCCTTCTGCTGCTGTGTGTGTGTGTGTGTTTCACATCTGTCTGTTTTTTTTTTCTATTGACTCCATCTCGAATCAATCTCATCTTTTTGAGCTGAGCTCGGCGGATTAGCAGATAGATGCCCCCCTCCCCCTCCCCCTCTTCATCCTTCTCTCTCTCTTTCTGTCTCTCTCTCTCTGTCTCACTCACACTTACACAACGTCGCTCCTCTGTTCCCTCTCACTTATTGATGTGAGAGACCGTTTGTGCCCCGGCTCGCTGAAAGCACTCCAAAAATACTCCCGCAGCTTTGTTGTGCACGCTGCAGTGATTTGACACGAGGTGGCCTGAGATTATATTTAGACTCCGTCGGCAGCGTTTGAACTGAAACTCGTGACATTAAAACCAGTGACAGCTCCGTCTCAGCGGGAGTCAGCTCCTGGTGCACAGATGACAGAGGAGCACGCGTTTTTATTTCGGCTCCTTCATCTTGAAATATTTAGTTTCAAGTGTCGCTGCAGGGGCATTCATTTACTACCAGTGTGATGTGTGTGGTTCCTCAGAGGATGCACCGTTAGAGGACTTTGTTATTGATCAATGCTCTGTCTCTCTGAGGAACTATAGTAAAGCACTCCTCAGAGGATTTAAAGAGATAGTATATTATATTTAACAGCTCCTCTCCACCTGCTTTGGTGATTCTAGTTTTTAAAACAGCATTTGACTCGACTCAAAACTGATTTCATTCAGCCTTTTTTTTACATGAGAAACTATGTTTTCTTGTTTTTAAACAGTTTTTCTTCTGCCTCCTCCTTGCAGCACAAAACGTATCGACAACTCCAACAGCAGACTTGTGTCCCAAGTGGACAAGGAGACAGGTGAGTTCTCTCTCAAGATTAAATTAGTTACAGGCTGCATCTTTTTTTTTATTTCCTGTGTCAATACTCTGATTTCCACTCTGCACAAAATGTATAAATGACATGCTCGGACTGTAGATTAAAATTGTTACGCAACAGGAGCATCCAAACTTTATTTGTCTTTCTTCCCACAGTGTGTGAATTTGTTTCTTGACACCTGTTCATCCATCTGACCGCTCGCTGTCCCTCTCTTTCAGGCTGCGATGACAACAACCTAAATTCCATCTTCTACGAGTACTTGACTCGTTCGCTACAGAATTCGCTCTGTGGCGACCTCATGCTGGGCCGATGGGGCAACTACGGCGCCGGAGACTGTTTCATTCTGGCTTCAGACTACCTCAACGCCCTGGTCCACCTGATCGAGATCGGCAACGGGCTGGTCACTTTCCAGCTGAGGGGTCTGGAGTTCAGAGGTACAGTCTGATGATCCTTAACTGCTTTAATGATCAGGATGGATGATAAAAAACCTTATTGACTCAGTGGTACACCCCCATCTCTAGGTACATACTGTCAGCAGCGGGAGGTGGAGGCCATCACCGAGGGCGTGGAGGAGGACGACGCGTGCTGCTGCTGCGAGCCGGGACACTTGCCTCACATGCTGTCGTGCAACGCTGCCTTCAACCTGCGCTGGCTGGCCTGGGAGGTGATGGCCACCAAGTACCTGCTGGAGGGTTACAGCATCAGTGAGAACAACGCAGCCACCATGCTGCAGGTGTACGACCTCCGAAAGCTGCTCATCACCTACTACCTGAAGGTGCGTTAACAACACCCAGGAGAGGAGAGTTAAAGAACTACATGTACTGGGTTTTCAGATAGTTATGTGTGGGTAAGGAATGTGAAGTTTACATTTCACTGAGGTTTGGAAACACATCAATATTCAGAATTTGTCTTTTAAACTGATCTAAAGCTTTTTTTTTTCTTTTTCATTTTGTGAAAATTGGCACAAAAAATATTTTTCATCACCATCTTTTAAGTAGCCACCTACTTTTATGTATATACAGTATATACCGGTACATATATATAAACATTTTTTTGTTTGTAAGCCATAAAAATGAATTAATTCATAAATGTCTGCACTGCAAAAGAGTTAAGTTGAAAAAATGTCATCCAATTTGGAATGATTTAATAATTAAAGAGATATTTTTTAATATATTATTACAGTTTGTTTATAGTAGAAAAGAAAATGTATTGAAATTTTCCTCAGTTCCACAACATTTAACAAGCTGGATACTTGTTGGTGGCAGAGCTGCAAACCCATCAATTTGATACAGTCAAACAACAAGTATATACACCAGGGAAGAAGTAAAAAACATCACAACTTTCTTCAGCTTAGATTTTTTTTATAAATGGGGATAGGATACTGCATCTAGATTTTTGGTAATTGGAGTGGGAGCAATGTTAAAGTTTATCGTACAAATTTTGTAGACCTTTAAATTATGTGTTTTTAGCCATGCTGGTATCATGATGTCCTATTCCTCCAGTTTGTGTTTTTGAACTAAACGGCAGCAAACTTCCTCTCAGTCCAGACAAAGCTGGACTCACTGTGAGACTTCTGAGGACACCCACACGTGCGATATTTGATCTGTTGTTGACATCATCAGAGCTCAGATTTTATTGTTTTGACATCAGGAGTCACTTGTTTTGAAGGGAACTAAGTGCAGCTTTAATTATGCATCAAGCTCTGACATATTCAATCAACCTCTCTCCGCCGAGGGACAGAAAATTGAATATCCCACTTGTTTAAACAGGCTCTTAAAGATTGGCCTGCCTAAAGGTTAAAGATTTTAATTAGCAGATAATCTGATGCATTAATCATAACAAGTGGCTGCTCGCCAATATTGATTCCAGATGTGCACATCTGCTTCCCTTTTGCTCTCCTGGTGTTTAGTATTTTGCTCTTGTCTGATGGCGCCCTTCACACCCTCCTCCTCCTCCTCCTCCTCCTCACAGAGTATTATCTACTACCTGGTCCACTCCCCCAAACTGTCCACTTGGCTGAAGGACGCCGCCGTCCAGGAGGCGCTGCTGTCCTACACCAAGTGGCACCACATTGAGCGCGACCCTCAGGTCTTCAGTGTGAAGATCGATGAAGACTACGTGCACTGCCTGCAGGGGGTGACGCGAGCCAGCTTCTGCAACGTCTACCTGGAGTGGATCCAGCACTGCGCTGGGAAGATGGAGACGGTAAAATCACTCAGAGTTTATTCTGTCGGCTCATTTTTGATTCAGAGCAGCGGAGCAATTTTCTGCTGCTTGTTTGTCGTGGCTACAACTATGAACTGTTTTCATTATTGATTAATCTTCTTGTTTTTCTTGCTTTATCATTTAGTTTTTAGTGTTGGAAAAATTATCATTCAAATTTCCCAGAGCACAAATTGATGTACTCAGTTTCCCTGGTTTGTCTCACCAACCACAGCCAGTAATACTCGGCAAATATTCACATTTGAGAAGCTGGGACTGGTGAATTTCTAACAGTCTTAAATTTTTAATTGGCCCCAGAAATTCAGCCCTGCTATTTTCATTTATTAAGCAATGTGAAATGAATAAAAGAAAAGCAAAAGCTAGCAAATTGCCACAAACTCTTTCTCCCTTTTCTTATTAGAAGAACAAAACAACATGTTATCACCATCATGCATCGTGAATTATGCAATTATTTCATCTTTAGCCTCTACACCAGTATCTTCATGTCGGTCTTGTGTGTTTTTGTTTCTGTGTCCAGCCTGTGGAGAGCGACGAAGACTCTCCTCTGGTTACTCTGTCTTACGCTCTCTCCGTCCTGGGGAGGAGATCCCTCGGCACGGCATCACACAACATGTCCAACAGGTAAACTCAATTCAAGACTTCATTTGTGTTAATGAATGAGCTTTTATTGTCCCTAGGAAAACAACAAGAGGCAATTACATGCAGTTCTGCCACTTAACTCAGTGCAAAAGTGCTGAAAAATTATGTTTGTCATGTAAAAACAGGATTAAGTTAATCTGAAATACACAATTAGTAGATATTGACATAAACCTGCAGTTAGTCATGTCCACCAGAAGGGGGCGCCAGTGTCTAAATCTTTACCCATCAGACAGATTACTGTGACTGCACTCAAATGACTTTCTGTCTGAAAGTTCTTAATAGTTTAATAACCCCTCTCTTTCTCTCTTTCCCTTCATCCCTCTCTCCTCCTCCTCCTCCCACGACAAAGTCTGGAATCGTTTCTCTACGGTTTCAACACCCTGTTTAAAGGCGACTTCCGCATCGCCACAAAAGACGAGTGGGTTTTCGCCGACCTGGACCTCCTGCAGAAGGTGGTGGCTCCTGCGGTCAGGATGAGCCTCAAGCTGCATCAGGTAAAGTTGCACTGTGCCTTTAAATGAATGATTGTGTTCACTTTTTCTCACTTTTTTTGTCCCTGCAGTTTCTTTGTCACAACAAAGCAATAAGTTATATGCGTATATGTGTGAAACGTCGCCCTCACATTGGTCATTTCTCCTCCTCGGAGTCGTCTTTCTGCCCACGATCTGATTACATCCTCTGGTGCTCCATCATGCCTTTCCTGCCCTTTTCAGGATCACTTCACCTGTCTGGAGGAGACGGAGGAGGCATCTATCTTGTACGAGGCCATCACGAACTACCGCAGCAGCCTGGTCATCTGCCACGAGAGCGACCCCGCCTGGCGTAAGGCGGTGCTATCGAGCCGTGACACGCTGCTCACGCTCAGGCACATGATCGATGACGGCACGGACGAGTATAAGATCATCATGCTTTACAAACGCCACCTCAGCTTCAAGGTCATAAAGGTGTGTGTGTGTGTGAGAGAAGTATTCAAATGACAGGAAACGTTGTGACAGAAAGTGAATGAGTAATGTGAGAAATGTGAGAACACGGCCGGTGTGGATTGAATGCAAATGTGTCAAGTTGTGACACCAAACCACAACCACAGAAGTCATGTTTCTATCTGTGCGGCTCAGCTCAAATGTTTGTGTTACATTACCAAATCAAATCTGAACAGAGAAGTGAAGTATGAACACCTGAGACCGAGGCACAGGCTCTTTCTGATACACGATCTGCTGCAAGATGAGCTGAATGAATGTAGGAGTAGTAATAAGTTTATTTTTGACACATGAGTATAAAGGTAAAAATACATAAAATGACAACATGCAGGACAGTTACACAAAATATAGCACATATACGGAAATTCCTTTGTTCCATGTGTTTTTAGAAACAAGAGAAGTGATGGTATTTATTACTTTTTTCTATACATAAAAATTCCTCAACACAGCATGGAAAGTGAAAACGTTACTAGTCACACAAACACATGAATATCCTGAAGCTTGAGTAAGACTCTGAATGCATCATACATCACCTGAAGATATTTTATTTTAGCTTCACTGTAACTTCATCACAAATGGGCATCACCATCCCTGAAGCTAAATACTTCACTGTACAGTATTCACCACATTTAGCACTTCCAACCATTCAACATTTTGGGGTGGGGCGGTGTTGAAATTTAACCTACATTGCTAGCAGCCAGCTAATGTGTGTTGGCATTAAGACCGGAAACAGCTAGCCTGAACACACATCACACTATGCCACAACTTATTTTTACCCTGTATGTGCGACTGCTGGCTGTGTAACAAATTTCCCCTTGGGGATAATAATGTTTTCTTTGACCTTTGAGAGAATATAATTTTACCCTTTTGTGTAAAAAAAACAAAAAAAAACACAATATAGCAAAGTGAATTTTAGAAGTATTGTTGGGGAAGTACTTTTTTGCATGTGGACAGAGCCTTGCTAGCGGTTTTCCCATGTTACCTGTTTTCCAGTAAGCAGATGCCATATGATGGTTCTTTTTAGTCCCAGGATAAACGGTATAATACCTTTTCAATTTCACCACTTCAGTAGTTTTCATAGAATTGGGATTTTCATCCTATCATAATCAGTGGCAGAGACCTGGTAATGCACTGCAATTATGTTTTATGTGAGTGCAGGATAATGAAACATGATTGTCTCATCTCTCTCTCTCTGTCTCTGCAGATCAATAAGGAGTGTGTGCGGGGTCTGTGGGCCGGCCAGCAACAGGAGCTGGTGTTTCTACGGAACCGAAACCCCGAACGCGGCAGCATCCAGAACTCAAAGCAAGCTCTGAGGAACATGGTCAACTCGTCCTGCGACCAGCCGCTGGGATACCCCATGTACGCATCAGTCACGACTTAATGGCGCCACATTTTCAGTGGAGCTACCACCGCAGAGATGAAAGAGTTTAACAATTATTGAACTATTTTATAACTTTTTTTTTTTTTTTAGGTATGTGTCACCACTGACAACATCGTACGCAGGAACACATCGCACGCTCCGCAGCATCGGAGGAGGGGCTCTAAGTCTGGATTCCATTCGTTCCTGGCTTTGCACTAAATGGTTACGGTCAGTTTATTATTTCCTATCTCAGTCAATAGTGCAGTCTGTCTTTTCCCTCTTGCCTCCTCCGGATCAACCCGCCTTTTTTTTTTTTGACTGAGCTCTTCAATTAACATTCTTCACATGATAGACATGCTGAAGACAAACAAAGCCTCCCTCATCATTTATTTTATTTTATTTAGTTCAGTCTGTTGGGTAAAAAAAAAAGACAGAGCTGGAGCTGAAAGGTCATGGGTTCAGCTCCCAGAGCGACCATCAGTCCGACAGTCCCAGATTACGACCCTCTGGGCAGGAGGCTGAGAAGACGTGGTTTGATTTAAACTTTCATTTTATTTGGAGCACACACACAAGTTGAAAAATGCTCCTTATAACCATCTAACTCTCAGTTTCATCCTCAGGCTTATGGCTTATTGCACATCCTCAGTCTTCTGCAGCTAAAACGTACCAGGACAAAATAATGTTCCATGAATTACATTTTGGAGTCTCTAAATAATGACTTATTAGGTTGAATGCCTGTAGCATTTCACAGCACACAATGTTTAGTCCATCACTTTATCATTCACGGTCAAAGAAATATGCAATATCTCAACCTACATACTACATACAGCATCAAAATTCATTTAATTAAGATGTTTTACAGCTTTAGTCTCTGCAAACCCAATCAGAAGTAACACATCAAAGTTTTACTAATTCTAATTCTAGGTATTAAGCTGCTGAAAAATACAATTTCCGATGTTTTCTATTGTTCGTATTTGGTGTAATTCACTGTGGATGAGTGACGCTGTGGCCGCCTGCTGAGTGAGTGCTTCTCTGTGGATTTACTGGATATCGACTTGGTGGAAGTCGGCGCTGGGGGAGAGACTTCCCCTGCCAACTTAATGTAGTTTTAAATACATGTAGAGGGACAGAGGGAGTGCGGAGTGGGACCGCGGCCAAATGCTTTGACTTTCTGCTGTGGCTGCAATGTTGCTTCTCACTTCTCCTGCTTCTCGTCCTCCACATCTGCCTTCATCCTCTCTTTCGCAATCCCCCTTTTAAGCATTAGCTTCAGTATAGCATATTGTATAAGCTCTGCATTAACCTCAGCGGGTCAGCTAATGGTGTATGTATATGAGTGTGTGTGTGTGTTTGTCTCTTAAGCTTCTTAGCATCTTAGTTTTCCTTTCAGATTAGATTAGATTGTTAATCCTGTTTCATCGGCCTTGAGTTAAAGGTGTTGTCTTAATTTCACTAAGTAGCCGAGGAGCGAAGAGGATGAGCCACGCCTCCTCAGCCGGAGCACATTTAACTAATTTAAGAGGAAGGCTGCACTAGTGTGTGTCACATATGCTAGCACAGTTATGTAACATCTCTCTCCCTCGGAGTCTACATTTGTGTGTGTGTATGTGTGTGTATGTGTGGTTAACCAGCTGGAATAGTCAAGGCTTGCTAAATTTTTGATGGCCCCTTGCCAGTTTGTGTCCCTCACACTGATGTAGATATGAATAAGTAAATCAGTGCGTGTGTGTGTGTGTGTGTATGTGTGTGTGTGTGTGTGTGTGTGTGTGTGTGTGTGTGTGTTCTGCAGGGTGCGTAAGGACAACCTGACCAGCTGTAACAGCGGCGTGAACATGGAGGATGTGGACTGCGGTGCCGGGGGTTCGTCCTCGCTGAGCCACAACCGGCCGTCCTCCGTCACATCCAACAGCCTGAGCCTCTACCAGCACAGAGCCAGGACCACACACAGCCACAGACACCACAACGCAGGTAACACACCAACACACACACACACACACACACACACAACAAACACACACAAACATGTCTCATTATCCCTGTGGAAACACTCCACTCACCACATAAGGTGTCTCTGACTGTGCCTTCACAAGGAAACACGTCTGAATTCCAAAATAAAGTGTTAAACATGTGCAGAGCTGCAAAACACGAGCACACAACAATACAAGTAGAAAGATAATAGCTGGCTCAGGTTTGATTGTTATTCACTTTTGAAGTAAAACTACATAATCACATATTCTTTGTCTAAATGAAAGGTTCGATTCATTTGTAACTTTTTAAGCAGTTTGGTATTGAATGGTGCACATAATTGAACGCAATTACTTTTACATCTTTCAGACCTTAAATTGGAGTCAAACAGGGTTTTCTTTATAATTCACAGTAGGGTTTTTTTTTTTTTTTACATTTGCAAAAACTCATTCATTGATTTACAGATTTGTTTTTTTACAGCCAGTTTAAGAAAATTCATAACTGTTACAACCCAGCTCGGTAGGGAAAAGGGAAGCAACATAAAACCAGATATAAATGGTACAAATAAAGGAATTCATTCATTTTGAGTTGTTAACAAAGGGAGATGAGGCAAAAACACAACTTTGCAGAGCCAAACATGACAAAGAGAAGCAGGAAACTCCTTTGAAAAGACTCTGTGGCTCAACTAATCAATGAATCAAACTAATTGTTTCAGCTCTAATTGGATTATTAAAGTATGTATTTCTGTGTGTTTCTTAATGTGTCTGCAGCCAGGAGAGAGTATCGCAGTCGCTCAGTGCAGCCTCAGAGCCAGCGCCCCCCCGTCACCAGCCAATCAGGGCCCATCCTGGACTCAGGCTCCACCCACGGGCTCGTCCAGCGTCTGTCCAACAGCCAACTGTCCTTCAACACGTCCATAGCCTCTATATTTTCACAGGTATACACACTCACACACACTCACCAGTTGCTGTTAAATGTTCAGTGTGTATTTCTTAAGAGAACAAAGCGACGAGTGGATCGTTTTCTCTCCTCAGGTCCCTCGTCTCTCAGGAGCCGGAGGAATCAGCTCGCAGCTCCAGGCAGCGCAGCATCAGCAGCGCTCCAGCCAGGTGAGACACTACTGCACACACACACACACTCTGTTGGCTAATACGTCGCTGGTGGATCTTGACCGATAAATATTTTAAACCCTAGCAACTTTTTAAGATTGAAGGGAAGCAGCCTTTTCTGTTATACGTTTTTTTAAAAAAAAACAATTTGTAACAAACAACTCAAAACTAGTAATAACCACCACACAGGATCAAAAAACAACAAGAAACATGTTAGAAATGAACAAAGACTGCAGTTAAATGTACAGGAAACATACAGTATATAATATATAGCATATTCAAGTTAAAGTAGATTAGATCCTCATTTACTCCTCCTTACTTTAAAAGCACAGCACTGCATGCATGCATTTACAATGAGCAAATCTGTGCTCGCCAAACTAAAAGATGTCTTTTGTCCCAAAAACATGAAAAAGAAAGAAAGTGCTGGGGGCCTGCACACAATTTTGAATAAAGTAAAGGGTAATAAATAATATGAAGTGTCATCCAATCGTGTCATGTTCAGCAGTGAACCTCCTAAATTAAGCTGTATTTTGTTTGTGCAGACACTGAGTGAATTGATGTTATTATCACTACAAAGTTGAAGCCAAGGTTCATCTTTCTTATTATCATAAAAACCCATCCTAACAGCTGATGGCCAAAGCATGTGATCACTGTGTATTATTGACTATTGAAGTTATTCTTAGACACAGCCTGGCCTGCTGTGTCTGACAATTTGCGCTCCTATGAAACATCTAACAGAAACTACAGCATATGGAAGAACTGCATTTTTTCCCCATTTGTCCCAGGTCTCCTCGTCTTCGTCCACTCTCAGCCTGCTGTTTGGGAAGCGTAGTTTCTCCAGTGGCCTGGTTATCTCCGGGCTGTCTGCTGCCGAGGGGGGCAACACCACAGATACGCAGTCGTCGTCCAGCGTCAACATCGCCATCGGGCCGTCACACAGGTCCAGCAGCAGAGCCACACAGGTAGGGAGCTGATGAACAGGTAGACAAGCAAAGTCCCTGCCGCTCCCCATACAAAAATATGATATATGTACATCTCCATATGAAATATACATAGACATATAATATAAATACATGTTTGAAATTATATCATAATGAATGATGATGATGCATTTCTGCTTATTTAGTAAGCTATATGTGTTTAAAATCAATAGGAAAAACCTAAATAAAAATAGAGAATTAATATGCATGTTGTTTTAATTACATTTCAAATACAAATGGAATATATATCACTGACATATGTGGTTGCAACATGTTATACTACAAAAACTGCAGAGTAGATAAATCCTGAGAGTAAAGTTTTTCCATTTCTAGCCGAACTGCTGTTCAAAGAACAAAATTGCAGTAGGTTACTTCCTTCCTTACATCCAACTCTTTCAATATGAAAGTGTAATGGGTGTTTCTGCCTTTGGGGGCCACTGATGAGTCTTAGAGAGAATTTAATGTCAATTTAATCCCATTGTCTGAAAATTTGAGGCTGTTAAGTGCATAATATACCAGAGAGGATAATTGGAGAAGTTGTCAAACCGCTGTTCTAAAGTATAATAGAGACTATAAACAAAGATTATTCCTCTAATGTGTCTCCTTTCCTTTTCCCTGTCTTTCTCAGTGGACATCAGAGCCATATGAGAGTATAGACGCGAGCTACTCCAATGCAGCCGTCACGGCAAAAGACGCGACACAGTCAGATGACCGAGGGCAGGCCACCAGCCAGGGATTAGAGAAGACCCAGGAGGAGTCAGAATCTGCCTCAACAGCCCCAGAGGGGACGGATCAAAAGACTGTCTGAGAGAGGGAGATCACACACACAAACACACAGATACACACACACACACACACCCATACTCATGCCCATATACAGAGAGGACTGTATGAAAAGTTACACATATACACAAACATAAAACGGATTGTATGAGAGAGCACCCATGCACACAAACCTGCCTCCTCTCCTGTCCTCAGCATGTGGTCTCACCTTGTTGTCTGAATGTAAACAAGTCTGAAAACATGATCTTGGCTCCAGTTGATGAATTAAAGACGTTTTTAAATGAAGCTGCCTCTTTTGCACCTCTGGTCATGTCATCTGTGGTTAAAATGAGCCCTGCCGTGCCATATCAAAGCACACACACGGGGAAAACTATCCAACAAACAATGAATGCCGTATATGTTTCAGCTTTCCAGGAACTTTGAAATCATCATGTGATGTGATCCCTTAGACCTTTTGGCCTGCAGCCAGTGCCATGACCTCCTCACCTCCTCTAAACGCGCCTCCCCACGGCAGAGGAAACGCTACAGAGGATTACAGTGCTTGACTGTACATATAGTAGTTTGGCTGACTGAAACTTCCTTTCGTGAAGGAATCAACTGGACAGATAATTTATGATGAAAAACTAATATAAGGTGGGTATATTATGAGTTTTCAGGCACTTTTAGCCCAACAAAATAAAGGTTTCCCGTCTTGCTGCATACATTTATAATGTAGTGAGATCTTTGAAATGCCCTCATCTTGGAAAATTAATGTGCTTAAATTAAATATCATACTTTCTACTCAGAAATTTCTGAAGGTGGTAGTTTGTGTTGGTGAATTCATATCCTCATATTTCAGAAAAGGGCTTGGTCACAGAACTGAATTAGCTCTAAACACATTAAGAGGTATAGTTAAGATTGATGGGATTAGAAATGTCATTAATCTTACAAATAAACCTAGACAAATTGTTATAATAACTCATCCAAAGTTTCACTCAAACCCCATGTCAACCTCATGGTGGTGCTACAGTTAAAGTCATGAATGACTGTACAAAATGTGCAAATAGACACTGATATGTTCTGCTGGTCTTGGGTAAAAGTCAGACGATCAAAACCAGGATTCATCCTCTGGGAACCATGACCGTCTGTATAAAATGACTTGATGGTAATCAAGATGGCAAACCAACATTGTCATCCCTTGATCTTAACTTTTCAAACCTAATACCGAAAATATTTAATCTAACAATGCCGTTGATTTGTGGGGGGAAAAAAACATCTCCAACATCTCCAGTAAGAAAGACACAGTCAACATTTGGCAAAAATCTATTAAGTATTTATTGTAAGTTGTTACATTTAGATTTCTTTCTCTAGCAGCACTATTTAAATTACAGATATTCAAGGGCAGTTACCATAGATTGGAGTCTTCTAAGATGTCATTGTGTAAACAGAGACAGAGACTGAACCGTAGATCAAAATGTACCACAACTGAACACGCTGTTAACGTGATGGTAATTCATATGAAGATAAAGGCTGATGAACAACAATTTTTTCTTTTGAGATTAAAAAAAACAATGAGTGAAATAGACCTCTTGTTAAAATAAATTAAAACAGTACAAAACAAATTCAAAACTATGGTGAACAGCTTCTTGTGTTACACAGATACAATTTCATTTAGACCTGATATGGTTGCTCGTTAGTCCACATCAGTCACACTTCCGAAAAAATGTTTGTTGCCAGTGTGTGTTTACAAAGTCTTCAGGTGTGTTGTTGATTACATGACAAATGCAGTAGATGCGGACGATTCAGAGAGATGACACAAACCTACGACAGCAACGTGAAAACACAAATAAAGTATGTTTCGTAAAGGAACATTTTGAGTCCAACAGAATATGTAATTTTATATTCCATCATTTTCTTTGAACCATTTACACTGAAACAAAAGGTAGATTATAGTTTTTGGCACATTATCCACCAAAGACGCATTACTGGGACAGTTGCGCATTCACCACTGTGTCAGGCAAATTCAACCTTTATTTTTCTGTTTGTGTTTTCATATTTTACATAGCTTAGTTTTTTTTTTTTTTTTTTAAATACTTCTCTTGCAAGGGAGAATACATTTGGGAAGTAGATACATTTATTCACTTTTTCTGCTGCAGTCTGTATGATAAATATGAAGCTAGAGCCAGCAGACAGGTAGCTTAGCCTTAGCCAAACTGTCATGCAGAATATCTTACACATTATATCCAATCAAAACCACAAACTGTTATTTTATACACTTGTTTTCAATCTATGAGATATAATTAGTCATTTTCTTTTTATACATGGACTATGCTAGGATAGCAAGCTGGCCAGCTGCTGGTTCTATCTTGATTGTTAGCGTACAGGTACAAAAGTGAGTACATGTACATCCCAAAATGTCAAATTAGTTATTTCCCCACACCCTCACAGTTTAACTATAGTTTCACATAGCTAGTGTCTAAATTTATGAGCCAAAACGAGCCAACATTTTTGTAAACCAGACTTTGGGTGTAGACATTTCTTTAAGCTTGATTTCTACTGTCCTCAGTGGGAAAAAAAAACTTAAGTCACATCTGTATTGTACTGTCATGCAGAGAATTGCCAATACCACCAGAATTAAATGTTTCTCACAATGTACATATTCTCCAATGCTGAGTGCAGTTAATTGTAGAACCAGCTCTGTCTTACAGTAGTACAGATTTACAGCCCTGTAGTATGAGGCTAGATGAGATGAGTCCTTCCTGTGCTATTCTACAACAGAGGTGTTTCATCAAGGTTGGACTAATAAGATAGTCCTTTCAATGCTACAGTTATTGGATTCCTACATCTCAGGGCGCTTTAGACAGCCATGCTGATTCAAGGATTGATTACCAGTTTCCTTTGATATAATTCAAAGTCATGATGAAAAGCAATCAGATCCTTGGGCAGCACAACCCTGGAGGTTAGGGACACAGTGCTCTGAGATGTTTGAGGAAGTTGCACAATCTGGTGAACTCACTCTTCTTGAGCTCACTCTTGCACTCTCGCTGCAGTTTTTTGAAGCTCAGCTGACATTGTATCATCCTGGTTAAAATGTTTAAATCTGAAAACCAGAAGTCACGTCTGCTTTGTGGCATTTCAAGACGCCGAGGCTCTGAAGGAGAAATAACATTTCACCACACGCTGCCTTCTTGAGGATAAAATGTCACCTGCCTCGATGTAAATAAAACAGTCAGGATCTCAGTCATCACCAAAAATTGTCAAGCAGCCAATAGTGAAAGGTTTAGCTTGACTTCTTGATCAGAAAAGTCAGCTGCACTAGCACTGCCCTGGTAAAGTTGCTCTGCGAGTCATGCATGTGGAAATAACCAACCATAGTCTATATTTGTTAATACAAAGAGGGTCCTTTCCATTCTGGTAACTCATGAGACACTCAAAACAAGAATTAAGTACCCATAACTCTCAATATTAGTGAAACATACTAGAAGAAAAATATGAACCTCTCAAAAGAGTTTCTGATATTTTTAATTGTCTGCATACTGCAGTACTTGAATACATACTCATACAGTATCGTTTATAGCAAATAACTGAATTATTTCATTTATTTAGCAAAAGGCATGCTGAATAGAAAAATGTCACTTATTCAGTCGCTTAAAGTGACAGAAAAATTCTTTTTATTTTCACCTGCAGATCATCTCTCGACGACTGTGATCTATCTACACAGGCATGACGGAAAAAACCAAGAGGCTTAGGCATCTAAATCAATAAAGAGAAAAGTTGATTGCCTAAAACTGTTAAAAACCAACCTCAACCAGTACCTGCACTGAACATTATAATCTCTTTCCCAAAGTAGCACAAACACCTCTGGACGAGGTTTTTCGAAAGAGACGACATGAGGGCGTCGGTGTTCAACGTAGGAGGAGCAAACACCAGTGTGATTTTTGCTGTGAAACAGGGCCGTCTCTGCTCTAACTGCTGTTAACAGTGTTGCATGTGTGATGTTACAGAGAGAGGAAGTGAGAGCCTGAGAGAGAGAGAGAAAGAGAGAGAGAGAAAGAAAGAGAAAAGTGAGACACAGAGAGAGAAAGAGAGAGAGCTTGAGGTCTGTTGTGAAGCGTAAAGAGGCACCAAATCCAAACGGAGGGAACACACAAAGCAGGTCGAGTTTCAAAACCAGCATCAAGTCGATAAAGCCTGTCTTCCCTTAAGCCACGACGCACTGTGAGGAATTGTGGGAAAAATCTATACAACATCAACTCTCGTATTCTCACTTCCACATTTCGGTCCAGGAGCTAAATTTTCTGTACAAGTCAAGAAATAAAACAAACAAAACAAAAAAAGAACTTCTTCTTATAGCTCTATAAGCTAAAAGGGGCTCACACATGAGCTGAGTGAATGGTCTTTTAAGTAACTTATATTATTTACTTTTCTCATATTTTTGCATTAGTGGAATAGTTAAAAAAAAAAGGAAAAAAAAGAAAGAAAACCCACTTCTGCTGATGTGCTCCACACCAACGCTACTGTATTCACACAGTGATAGTCTGACTGGATGTGGCTACAAAAAGAAGTCGAAGAATAGAAAAATAAGTTGCTGCTGTTTGCTGACGACATGGTGCTTCACTCATCTGGTTACAAAATTCACAACAGCTGTGCAGTGTCCACTGACAAACAACAAAACGATCATCATCATCATCACGATAAAAATTATTACATGGCAAGTGGTTTCTTTTTTTGTTTCGTGTTGTGTGGTGTGTGGTTTTTTTTTTTTCAATTTTATTCATGATTCACTGGTTATAAAATGTGACTTGCGTACGGACAGTGCACATCTCAAAGGCAGATACTATTAATAACTCAGCTCGTCTCCAGGTTTGCTCCGACTCAGCCCTTCAAAGTGAGACTACGTAACTTTTGCATCAAGAAATAAAACAGTCCCGCTATTGCAAATGAAAAGCTGAATTCATAACGTACCTTTTGTTCAATTCAATGCTCTCAATTGGTCGGCCTGACGCCGCCGCCACCACCGCCAGCTTGCTTGACTTTTCTCCACTTGTGCCGCCTTTACACAATATTTTATCATTTGCCTTCCTCCCTCAGCTGTCATCTGTGGCGACTGTGGCTTGTGTTTAAGCAAAAGTTACATAGTCTTGCTTTTAAAATGACCAAATATTACAGTGGAGAAAAAAAAACAGACAAGAACAAGTCCTGGGTGAGCCGAACACGTTATTTAGCTCACAGGCTGGGGCTGGATAACAATATTTAATCACAGAAAAGTCATGATGCGGTCGCTCTTTGAATAAATAAAGCCCCGGTCTCCTCACACCTCCTCCTCCTCCTGCTCTTCCTCACCACCCCTCAGTTAGGAAATACTGCACAGGGTCAGCTACGAGTGTTGTAGCCTGAGTAATGAGAGTTTTTCCTGACAGTCAGTCGGTAGAGTCAGTCGCTTTAACTGTCAAGTTTCCAGTCGGTCTATATCATCTTACCAAGACTCCAGCACACAGCCACATAATGTCAGACAACAACACATTTATTTGTTTTCAGCAAGGTTTCTTTTTTATCATCACGAAGGCATATACTATTTTCTCTGTATATTACTTGTTTTATATATATTTATATATATAATATTTATATAGAAACAAAAATAAGCGTACATTTTTGCTGAATAAGATTGAAGAATATCAGCAAAGGGCAATGTAAACCATGGTCCATCTAAAACAGGTGAAAGGTGCGGTAGCTCGCCCTTTCCCATCTCACCCACAGTAACAGATTTGCATAGGCAAAAATGGGATTAGCCCTTAGACAGTGGATTCCTGAATTCTTTATAGAGATGCAAAATCTAGTTCAGCTCAACACAATTAAAAACAAACATACATACAAACAAAAAATAATAATAATGTTGACTAGGCCAAGCTTTCTTTAACCCCTCTGGTCATATACATAGTCATTTTTCTGTGCACATTTTTGTTTACAGTGTTAGGCTTCAAGTAGATCTAAAAACAACTTGTACATTGACAACTAGATGTGAAATAAATTAACCAACATGAGAGGTAGTGAAAAGCCTACAGAGACGTTTGTTGTTGTTGTTGTTGATTTTTTTTGTTGTTTTTTTTTTTACAAAGGAAAAAAAAAAATTAAACGTGTCAGTAAGGCCAAAACTTCTCCAACCTCCTCCGACCCATCAGGACACTTCAGCTCTCAACCTCTTCTGTTGTTTTTTTTTGTTATTCATAAGTCAACAAAAACCACAGCCACATTTTTTGAAAACCCACTCACTTGGAACCCATGGAAATTTAAAGACCCCCCCCAAAAAAAACAAGAAAAGAAAGAAAATCGAAACTCTGCGATGACACTACATCACTTCACATCATCATCATCATCATTGCTTGGCTTGTAAAATCCACATGTGAAATGCAGTTATTAAAAATAAACAACCGTGTACTTTTCCCACTGTGTAAAAGTCACAATAAATTAAGAGGAAAGGACGTTAAGCAGGAAACCTGGGCTTCTGCTGTGCCTGTCCTCCCTGTAAAACACTCCCAGTTTTTAACTCACGACTGTCTGTTAGCACTGGGCAGAGACCGGCGCCAGCCTTAAACCTGCTGGCTTCTCTGCTGCTCGCACTGGGGAAAACTCGGCTCCCCGCTGTTACGAGTATTTAATAAGGTACACACATCTCACAATTTTTTTTTTTTTTTTTTATAAATGTAAACTTGGTTTAATTGCACCATAATTTCATTATCTGGTTCTTGGTGAAACATTCTCGTGTAATTACTGTATAGACTCAGCGACAAGGAAACATAGCTGTACTGTGCAGAGGAGGGATTTGTCTGCGAGAGAGCTTCATGAGTGACAGGCATTCTTCTACTGACTGAGAAAAGTTACAGAGTCGTCTAAATACAAACGTCTAAAATGTTCATGTTTCCTGTGGATGATAAAACTCGCTCCAAGGAATGAGAGTGAAAATTGATCCTTTAGTATCAGAATTAGTTATTAACTCTGGACTCCTCTGCTTCTGATCGACTGGGCGCATGCATGCACAGCTCTTCGTTAAAGCAGCTAAGCAATATCAATCAAGCCCTTATGGATATTAATGTAGTCTGCATGTGAGTACTGTATTGCCAAAGATTAAATATAGGATTATTTTCAATAAGGAACATTGCAAAACTGTTGGGTGAATATTGGTTCAGACTTGCCTTCTTGACTTTACAGTGTCAATTTCACTGGTTTTTAACGAATACGTCACGACAGAAAATGCTTGTAGAAACATGTCAGCTTGGTTTTGAACTGGCTGGTTCGTCTAGTCACCGCAAGTGAAAATAAATCTGGAGGAAAACTCAAAAAAAATCTCCAAATCCAATGCACTCCATGCTTTAGAAAATGCTTTTGTCTTTTAAAGATACATTTCCTCCAGTACAAACTTTGCGAGTGTGAACTAGAAGCAGGTGGCTCTTCTGACAATTCAAAACCAACCTGACATTGTGGGACACAGCTTCAAATAGACTCCAATCTATTATCACTAACTACATCCAATTGCACTTCAATAGTCTTCTAGAAATCCTGCATTGTCTACTCTTAAACTGAATCTAGACCAAACTTGGCACGTGAACTTCAGGTAGTTAAAGGAGGTGGCAACATGGATGCCTACATTTATCAGTGAGGAGTGGCACTGTTTTCATTGACACTTTTAAGACTGCACTAACCACCAAACCAAGACTTCAGCTATCCACCATGAGACATGATGAATACAACTTGGAGGCCCGGCTGATTTAAAAAAATAGCATATACTGCACTCATGCACTTTCTACTGCACGTCCACAGGCCAGGAACAAATTCATGTTCAAATGTTCACATCATTAAAAACAGAATGTCCTTTTTATATACTAAAAATGTTAATGGGACATTTGGCAAGACCCCCTTAAAGTTTAAGGGTTTTTTTTTTTCAAAATCTTTTTTTTGTTTGTTAAGTGTGTAACTGAACCATACACACACATAACCATTATCATTGCATGCTGTCAAAGTCAGATTAGAAAAAACAGACCAGAGTGCGCGAGGGGCTGGCAGTGGGATGGAGGGTTAGCATGGCTAGCACAAGCATGCTAACTGCTTGCCTTCAGCATGCTGAGACCTAGGCTAGCATGTTAGCATTGTTACACCAACCCTTTTCACTAGCTCTGGTTAAAAAAAAGGGGGGAAAAAATCTGTGTCTGTTAAGAGGGCAGCTGTTAAATGATGGACTACCCTAACACTCTCCCGACTTCATCTGCTGGAGAAACAAGGCATGCACCAGCCTGGCGACAAGTCACATCTAATTATCTCTTCACAGCATCTTTGACATCAAGTTTGGCACCTGGTTCACGTATCTGCAGCGAGATACCGGACGTCCGACTCCAGGGGACTGTCATATACTGCAGCTTCTACAGCGAAAGCCTTACAGACAAAGGCCAGGGCTCAGTAACCCTTTCAGTTACATCAGTGCCTGCAGGATCTGTGTGTGTTCTCCGAGCAGAACCAGCTCTCCATAATACTCTATCGCATGGTGCACCACTGCAAAGTTAACCCTCTTTTTCTGCTTAAGATTTTCAAAATGTAGATGACTATTTGGAGTCAATGTGGGTTGTTTTTCTTTTCGTTTTTTTCTCCAGCGGTGTATGCGTGTGTGTGTGTGTGTTTTTTTTTTTTTTACCCCCACATTGGGCACCTGTGCTTGTCAGGCTGTGATGGTCTGAGTTGGAGGGAGGAGGAGGAAGGAGGAGGAGGAGGAAGGAGGGAGGAAACAGAGGAAGGAGGGAAGGGGGAAACAAAGATGGGAGGTAGGGATCGTTGGACAAACTGTGGTTGCTTTGCTTTCCAGAAAAACTCCAGCAGCGCTTGTGCTGCCTTTTCTTACATGTAAAGGCATTGTGATTTTTCTCAGTGGAGAGATTTTTTGTCTAAAGTTCATGAGTAATAATAATAATACATGTAGCTGCCCAACCACAATTCTAGCCCTTACTTCTCCCGGTTAAAGAATCCTAAAGGAAAGTGCTTGGACGGACGGATGGACACATGGATGGACAAGTGGATGGATGGATGGATGGATGGATGGATGGATGGATGGATGGATGGATGGATGGATGGATGGATGGATGGATGGACGGATGGATGGATGGACGGGTAGGTGCTGCTGCCTTTGCTGCAGAAGCCATCAAATCTCCTCAATAAAAAAACTGCAGTAAGCTTAAAATTGGCAGAAGTGTACTTTTTCCCTTCACTGAACATAGACAGCCGGACAGAGAGACAGGTCCCTCCGTCATAATACATCTCAATATTCAAAAAACGGTTGCAGTCCGCGGCTTACATCGTCAAGCTACTGTAGAGAGAGAGAGTTACATGCAGAGCCAGTGCTTCTACTGGTTAAACGGGGGCACGAACGGCCCCCCAACTCCCCACCAACAACTAGGTGTCATGTTTGCACAGTAAAGAAATTAAAAACAGAATTAAAAACACATCTGAGGAATGGGACAGAATTAGAACAACAAAATAATATGAAAGAGAATGAGTAAAGAGAGAGAGAGAACATTGGGGTAAGGGTAGAAAGCATGAGGTCTAAATATTACAGTACAGGAACAGTTGGCTTGTCCTTTTTGTCTCTCTCTTTCTCTCTCTCTTTCTGTCCCCACTGCCTGAGGAGTCCTTGTCCACAGGTAACCAACAGCTGGCCATCTGATTGGCCGCCTCAACCAACAGCTGACATGCGGGTTGGCCAGTCAACCGCAACAAACAGCACAAATTGCTAGCAAAACAATCACTGGCCAGCATTAATGGTCTTAAATGGACCAATTAACCAACCAGCAAAGGCCGACCTGGCTCCAGTGGAGTTATAAATTGCTTAAAAAATATAAATAAAAAAACAACCAGCTATCTCGGATGTCATTCAGTCTTTTCAATCAAAAAAGAGATTTTTTCCAAACCCGACTTCTGGCACCATAGTAGTATTTGAAGTTTAAGTAGTAGTCTCGTTGGTGTACGATGGCAACGGGGGAGTGGGCGGACGGGTCTAGGTGTCGAGGCAGGTGCGCCTCCTGTTGGCCAGGAGGTCTCTGTAAACGGAGGAGTTGAGGAAACGGGGGAAGGAGTCGCGGTGCATCAGGGTGTAGATCTGGAGCTGGGCCTCCTCGTACATCAGGTTGCTGGGCTCGGCCAGGGTCTGGTTGATTCCTTCTCTGACCCGCGAGTCCAGACTCACCTGAAGGTAAAGAAAACAAATCCAACTCAACTGATGATGATGATGATAAAATAAAATCAGCGTATTGCCAGTGGCTTTATTATGACCTCACACAGGCAAAATCTGACCTGATGGCAGCTCTGAATGGAAAAACAATGGGAGTGGGACAGTGATTATAATTCATCCTGGTGAGGATACCAATATCTACAACATTTTACACAAAACTTCAAAAGCCAGGCTCAAGACCATTAATGTATTTCAACCCAAAGTGACTGACTGACTGTCCCTAACGCTAATATAGCTGCTAATATAAGTATGCCTATTGATTTGTCTTGATTTCAGTGTGTTCTGTGGTGTTTAAAGGGATAGTTAAACATTTTGGCAAATTGGCCCATTGCCATGATCGCTATAGTCATAGCAGTAGGTTCGTTACCTTTAATTGTCGGTGTAAGCTATTTTTAGAACGGCGGAGCAGAGCGGCAAGCTGCTCAGAGCTACGCTACGGAGGCTCATGGGATTTCTTGGTTTCCCTCATCAAACTCATCAAATACACAATCCAAAAACTCCAAAACGCTCTCGTGGACGAGTTGTGACCTGCACATTCACCACGCTATGAGATAATAACGGAATGTTATGAAATGGAGCCGTATTCGATATACAGTCTGCTTGCTGAAAAACTGTCTCTGAAGGTAACATCAGGGACAGTGCATCAGCGGTTTTGCATGAATTTACCTCTAAAACAACTCTGTCTGGTAACGTTCTGTTATTATCTCATAGCGTGGTGAATGTGCAGGTCACAACTTGTCCACCAGAGCGTTTTGGAGTTGTTTGATTGTGTATTTGATGAGTTTGATGAGGGAAACCAAGAAATTCCATTATCCTCCGTAGCGTAGCTCTGAGCAGCTCACAGCTCTAAAAATAGCTTACACCGACAAATAAACGTAACGAACCTACTACTATGACTATAGCGATTATGGCAATGCCAAAATGTTGAACTATCCCTTTAAGGAGGAAACTGATTCTAAATACTTCTGTGAGCTTTAATTTTTGTCCGCTGACTCACTTCTGATGAACTGACACAAGTGCATTTGATACCTCTTTGGGTGATAGTATGGACACGTAGTCTTCGTATATGATCCGGGCCTTTTCATCCACCACGCCGGGGTTCGTCTCCTTCTTCAGCTCGTCGCATGCCAGCCAGAAAAGCAGGTTGTCCTCGCTGTACTCTGAGCGCAGGAACTCGCGGAAGACCTCCCGGCCCTCCAGAGAGCGCAGCATCATCTCAAAGCTCCGCGCCCAAGACAGCACCTCATCTAGACTGGGGTGTCTGCAGTTGGACATGCAGACAAAACAGAATAAACAAAGATGCACGTCGTACACGCAATCACACCGACACATGTATCCAAGACTGGACTTACTGTTCTTCTGCAGCTTCAATACTGTCCATCTTGGTGCAGGTCTGGCGTTCACTCCTCTCCAGCCTGTCTTCGTTCCTGGATTGGAGATAAAATAAATGCTAAATTTGATGTGTTTAAGCTTTTTAAAAAATATTGTAGTATTTCTACATCGACTTTAGGTTTAATCCTGCAAGAGGTCATTTTCCTCAATACATCTCTTCCTTCTTCCCATTCGTTGTTAACATCTCAGAAAATAACTTAATTTCTCCTCCGACTAGGAATGTCCAGAGCCAGTGTGAAATAATAATAGCCCCTCCTTCATTAACATTTTATGGATAATGCAATAAATCCATTAAAAAGAGAATAATACACAGATTAATCAATAATAATCACTAGCTGGAGTCCTGTATCGTATTTCCAGTAAGACTTTAAGCCTTAAGCTAAATTTGCACTGTGCAGCTGCACATAGTAGAAATGTATAGACAGAGGGATATACACTATAAATATAGGCTCAGGATGCGAACAGGAAAGTTGTAATACATGAGATCAAAGAAATTCCCCAAAAATTAGAGTAGCAAACCTTTTGTGTTTGAGCTGTCAATTGATTAAATACCTAATCACAATTAATCACGAGTGTCACAGTTAAAGTCGCAAATTAATCGCACATTTTTATCATCTAAAATTTTCCTTGAAAAGATATTTTTAAGTGTTTAATAATGGACAAATATTCAGCTTTAAATGTCCTTTATTATATACATTAAATGGATATTTCAACATTTTGGCAAATTGGCCCATTGCCATAATCTCTATAGTTTTAGGAGTAGGTTCGTTACCTTTAATTGTCGGTGCAAGCTATAGCTAACGCTACAGAGGGTCATGGGATTTCTTGGTTTCCCTCATCAAACTCATAAAATATACAGTACAATCCAAAAACTCCAAAACGCTCTCGTGGACAAGTTGTGACCTGCACATTCACCACGCTATGAGATAATAACAGAACGTTACCAGACAGAGTTGTTTTCGAGGTAAATGCGTAACCGAAACTACGTTTCAGACACGGCTGCTGGTGAAGTGATTTCAAAACCAAGTAGTTCTGAGTATTTGCTTCATGTGTCATAATGTTACGTAATTATACGTTATCATCTCATAGCATGGTGAATGTGCAGGTCACAACTTGTCCACGAGCATGTTTTGGAGTTTTTGGATTGTGTATTTAGTTGAATGAGGGAAACATGGAAATACCGTGCAGCTCGCATGCACCGACACTTCAAGGAAACAAACCTTAACCCTATTGGACAAACTTGCCAAAATGTTGAAATATCCCTTTAACCAAAACCAATGACAACCCTGAACGCTAACTGTTAGCAGAGACAGTTTAGCTTGCAACTGTGATTCAGTTGATTTATTTCCAGCAAACTGAGTCAAACAATGACCAATATAACAGAACGTGTGTTAATCATGTACCAAGGAAATTGTGGTATTAAAAGAAATGTACATTATTTTGTTGCACATTCACAGCCATGCATTTCTTCTCTAAAAGCTGTGGCCATCTATCTAATCAAAAATCACTGGTCTTTTTTTCAGGCTCTTCAATTACCGGATATGTGCAGCCTTTCGCTGGGTTGAGCTCAGTGATGTTTATGATCACTTTCTTCTTTAATGATCAACAGATCAAGAACATAATAAAAGCGACAGCTATAGCAGCAGCAGCAGCTCCGCTCTCGTTCAGCTAATCGCACTGAGAAGCATCAGTGCGGCGAGCTTCGACCGACGAAAATAATCTCCAGTAATCGTTGTCACATATTCAAAGTTGATAAAACAAAAATATGGCTTCAGTGAAAGCCGTTCTGTAAACACTCGAAACACACATGGTAGCCTCTCTGTCTATCGCAGCTCAGTCACACTTGCTGAGTCCACAATGCAACACACACTGAGCTGTCTATTTTTGTCCCACCATGGAGGATCTTTCCTTCCTCTTGCTGTCTCTTGTCAAAGTCCCCATTGTGCGGCAGTAATGGGCTAAGCTAGCCACAGCCCCCGGGCGCCCTCACAATACAGCTAAATATACAGGCTGTTCTTCACAGCTGTTTTGCATGTGATGTGTGGATGGAAATAGAAGGCACCCCAACCAGATAAGGGCCTTGTGTGAGGGCGGGTGAGGAGGGGGTTGGAGGGGGTTGGAGGGGGTGGGTGGGGGTGTAACACTTTTCGTACACATTTACCCTCAGTCTCTGAAACTTCACCTCAGCGGCTCCTGTGATTCACACACTCCCACAGATATCTGCCATTTGACTGCGCATTCAGTGATTTACATTTAACTTGCACAAAGGTCTCGGCTGTGCAACATAAACTTGCGCTGAAAAGGCTCATTATACCCCCCTCCTCACACACACACACACACACACACACAGAGCCTTCAACACTTAAATAAATAAACTTATAGAGTTACTGAAGACAATTTTCCAGGCCGACACCGGCATTTGATCGCAAAACGCACGGCGGCGGCGGCACAGGGCACTCACTACGGGCCCGGTCCACAAGCTGCCACCACTTCAGATGAAGTGGCGTGAAAGAAGCAGCACATTCACCATTCACTGCCTGCAAACAATGATTCATTCACTCCTCTCTCCGGGCAAGAGTGCAGCCACAGTGAGGCAACTGTAGGAGCTGCACAGCAGTTACCGGTTTTGGTGCCTTGCTCAGGGGCAATGTGGTGGCACTTAAGTCTGTGTGCAAGTTTCTGATAGTGCAAGCTCCAAGAATTAGGATACCGACACATTTTATGGTGTTGGGCTGTGTGCTCTTTGATTTGAGAATGTAATAAAGAGGTAAGGGTTAAACTGAATTTGTATTATCAATTATTCTTCACATCACAGGACTGAGAAAATCAGCAGATACTCTGGGGAAGCTGGACCTGAACTTATTATTACTCCTGATCCACTTGGCTCAAACTACAATGATGAAGAGTACGTTATCGTCTAACTAATCACACACTGAGCTGTAATAATCTGAATACAGCAATGTGACATATAGCAGGGAAAAACCCGCCTTGCATTATGTTTTTTTTTTTTTCCCCCACAGCATGAACCCTTTAAATAACAACTGGCTCCAGTCTGGATGACCATCATGCCTTACTAACAGGATTTAATCTTTAATGGTTTCAAAGCTCTGGCCTTTACTGTGTATGTAGCATCCTACCCATCTCATCTTCATAAGAAGATCAGCTTTCCTTGAACTCATGCTGGTCCTAAATCCAAAGATAAGTCATCAATTTACACCAAAAATTAATTCATATTCCGGAGACTGTATGTTTCGACCGCTGCATAAAGTGGTATTATTATTGTAAGCATAATTAGAACTTAAAACAAACGACAAGGTCCAGCACAGTGTGTGCTGTGTTTCTTTGTTCAGGGAACTCCCAGACTTCCTCATCTGAACTGTGGAAGCCCTTTGAGGCATATTTGTGATTTTGGTCTGTGTAAATCAAAATGAGTTGACTTAAGACCAGCCTTCATAATTGTCCAAGTCTGTTAAAATATGAGTTGGTTTGCAGAACGGTTTAATGGCTGCCAGGCTGGATCAGTGTGAAGTGTGGGTTGAATCTCTAGGGAGTTCGGCTGCATCAGTCTAATATCACAGATTAAGCAACAGGATTAAGGGCAGGGCCAGCTGCTTGTTGTTTCAGGTACAGGGAGATTTTCTCTTGTTTGGTGCCACAATTAACACCATTTTAAAAATATCCAGCTGTAAAGTGAGTGCTAAGATCCACGGCCTATGTATAGCATAGCATAGCATAGCATAGCATAGCATAGCATAGCATAGCATGGCATAGCATAGCATAGCATAGCATAGCATAGCATAGCATAGCATGGCATAGCATAGCATACGTATAGGTATAGTTTTGTAGCATAGCATAGCATAGCATAGGATGGCATAGCATACGTATAGGTATAGTTTTGTAGCATAGCATAGCATAGGATGTTTAGAAGAGTACATTACATCACACTATACTATAGTATAATACAGTATAGTATTAATATCAATTTAGAATAGTATGGTATAACACAGTACTGCCAGGTGTAGTATATTATACAGTACTAAACTTTAGTATTGTACTATACAGTACTATGCAGTGTAGTATTGGTATAAGTAAAGTGCTGTATAGTACAGTATGATATAGTAAAGTACAGTACAGTATAATATTATATTACTAGTATAGAATCGTATTACTACTAATATAGCATGATATAGTACAGTAGAGTATACCAATATTGGCATAGTATAGTACAGTAAGATTATTAGTATTTATTTTAGTATAGTGTTTTAGTATAGTGTAGTATAGAACAGTATAGCACATTACAGTACATTGCATTACAGTTTAATATAGTATAGTGCAGTACCATATAGCACAGTACAGTACAATATAGCACAGTACAGTACAATATAGTACAGTACAGTGGGCTATAGTGAGTTCTTACCAGAGACACTTGCAGCAGCCACACCAGCAGAGGCAGCAGGTGTTGGGTCGGGGCTGTCCAGGGGCCTGGGGTGGGGCCTCGATGTGTGCCGCCTGCCTTTTTCTCATCTCCACTCCACTCACACTCCGGGGCTTCACAGTGGACACACACACACACACACACACACACACACACACACAGGGAAAATAAACGCAGTTAAATACACTTCTAATGAGTAATAATACAGCTGAGAGAGCTGTTACACATTTGGTCCCGGTGTTTTACTTTTGGCTCACCAGCGATATATCTTATTAGAGGAGGTAAAAAAAAAAAAAGAGAGACTGTGTGTGTGTGTGTGTGTGTGTGTGTGTGTGTGTGTGTGTGTGTGTGTGTGTGTGTGTGTGTGTGTAAGAGAGATGAAGTGAGAGAGAGCACTCAAGCAGGACAGAGAGGATTCCCTTCCTTGTACGGTACGAGGGTTTCTGGCTTTAAGCCCAGTCTCGGCTTTGATGGCCACTGCACATACATTACAATGGGCACAGACGGAGACGGGGAAAACAAGGTCTGCACATCACGTTCACGGACTGAGATCATGTGCAATTAATACACAAATTAATACACACACACACACACACACACGCACAGCTGGTTCTTTCTACCTTCATCCTGTCCGGCCTCAGAAATGTGCAACATCCTCTGCACAGACAGGAGACGAGATTTAATCAGTGATTACACCACAAAAAGTTAAATAATGTAGTGCCTCTTTTACACAGTGACCCTGTGGTCACATGAATGTGCTGCTGTTGGCGGATGGTGCGTCATTCCATCGCAGATACATGCATCTCACATCAAAGCATTAGCAGAAACCGCTGCACTATTTTCTGCCAAAGCTTTGATGTGGCCTTGTGAAGTCTGCTCTTTAAAGACGGAGACACGCATTTCAAATGTACAGTATGCGCTGGTAGCAATCGCAGCTAGCTTGGCCGTGACGCTGCAAGCAAACCGCATGTTTACTCTACATAATGACAACGCTGATGTTTTGACAGCTATCGTGGTTACCGAGCTCACAGCCTTGGCTTAGCGCTGCATGCTAACATTCACCAATTCAACACAACACAACGTACACCGAAAGCTGATCGGATTCATTTGCAGGTCGCGGTAAAAAATTTGACATGTTGATGGTGTTTCATGAAAAGTTCATAAATCATCACCAACGCTACTACAATTCATCTCGACTTGATTCATCCAATGAAACATTTCACAACTCAAATTCAAGTGGTGGACGAACCAGTCAACATAGATTTCTATAGATGTCCTCCTAAACCTGGTTAACAGTGGATTGTTGAGTCTTCTCAAATGACTCTAGGCCTGCAGGGTATCAGAAAAATGTGCATTGTGCGATGACACTGTTCAATATTGCGATGATGATGATATGACTGGCAATAAATAAGCAAATACTCAAGTGTGCATAATAACCATCAGAGGTGGGTAGTAAGGCAATACATTTACATTTACTTGAGTAACTTTTTGGATAAACTGTACTTGTTAGAGTAGTTTTAATGCAGCATACTTTTTACTTTTACTTTAGTATATTTGTGAAGAAGAAGTGGTACTATTACTGCCTTCATTTATGTGACTTTGTAAAGATTTAATTTATTGTCTTAGTTGTTAAGTGTTGTTCTTTGGCAATATCTGAATTTGCTCATCGCTATTATATGTTTGTGTATTTGATTACATTCATGCGCTGAGTATTAAACGCATAAAAAAGACTTTACTCAGCAGTTACTCAGTACTTGAGTAGTTTTTTCACCAAGTACTTTCTTACTCTTTCTCAAGTTAATATTTAGATGGCTACTTTTTACTTTTACTTGAGTAATATCATTCTAGAGTAACATTTTTGGGCTACTCTACCCACCTCTGTTAACCAACGACTCAATATGCTGTCGTACATATGCCAGGCCTGTGGTGGCGCTGTAACACTGCCACACAAATACATCAAAAAGAGGAAGTGGAAATCCTGCGCACTGTAAACAAACTTCAAACATTATAATTCGACTAAACACGAGAAGTTGCGGTAGACCAAATATGCCGACTGATGCTGCGTGGACACGGAAGTCTGCTGTTGTTTTTATGTTATGTCTAGCGGTGTAGCTCAGGTTACAGGTATGACGTATACGAGTGTGAAGACAGAGCACCTGCGAATAAAACTTACTTATCTTACTCCATTTTGCTGTAAACTGTAAAGATTTTGACAACTAAACAATAAAAGATAGGGGAGGAGACGTTTTTCTGGGGCATTTTTACTGTATTGCTTGAAATCCTCTTCACACCCTGCTTGCAACGAACCAATTAATAAAATGGAGTTCCTGCAGTGGAAACGCCCCTATTTGCTGTAGTTTAGTGGCACATCATGGAAGTGAATGAAACTTTGTATGTGCAACTAATGCAACCAAACAGAGACTCGACTAACTTTGAAACATCGTCTCAGTTGCTGCAACTAATTCATCTGCAGTTTATAGTCTCGATTGTTTCATGAATCAGTTCGACGACAAATGTTAGTACACGGTGGAAAAACAACCACTGTAATGTGTCTCAAGTTTCTTTATCTCAGATTTTGAATTGAACAACCAAAAGTAATGAAATTATTAAATTCCATTATCAAAGTGTAATTAAAGCAGAAGTAAGCGGAATGTTTGTGTTTATCTAAGTCTTAAATAGTTGTATCTTCCGACAGCAATCACTTCTATAGAGTGTTTGGTCTGAAACACGGGTCTGTCAGTCACTCTGCTCTGCTCTGAGCCCAGGAGAAAACTTTCCTTGTATCCTACAACCTTTATCCAATGAGGAGAGAGAACGGCATAAAGGGGCAGTCCTCTCTGTGTGTGCAGCCAAGGGATGCGCGTGAATGTGGTGACATAGGGACGAGGGCGGGGACTGCTAACTCCATCTGCTAACAGGAAGTTAGCCAAAACCACCGGATCGCTTACTTCTGCTTTAATTAGCTTTTCAATTCATCGGCCAACTGCTGCAGCTCTAAATCTCACTGTCACCATTTTTAATGGGACTATTTTTTACCTAGAAATTGTCTTGTCAGTTTGGGTGTTATTTCACAGCTAAAATTAACACGCACAGAACTATTTGTTATTGTTTTACTGTATACAATCTCACTTTCAACTTGGACCCTTGTAAAATTTCAACAAATTGAGTCAGTTATTCAGACCAAGTCGAGTTTACTGTACCCAAGCAACTAACTCTGGTTTAACCCAGACAGCTAACTCTGTATGCGGACATTGCCTGGGGTTTTCCTCGGCCTTTACCGAGACTCTGAAGGTCAACGCACCAGTAGCCTCAGACTGGCAGGTAGGAAGGATGCGGGGAGCCACTTTAACATCACACAGAGAGCTATTATTGTGCAAATAAAGTGCTCTTCTATCACTAATTTACAAAATACTCCTCTCTGACAACTTATCTGAATACTCAAGAGTGTAGTAGAGCTACTTTTCCTCTTCCTCCAGCTGATGGTTTGGGAAAATCCGTATCCAGCTGTGTAGTAAGCTTAAACTCGAAGAGATAGGTGGATGCGATGTCAGAACTACTTTTACTTCCGCTGTCTCCAAACAAAGAACACACAAACTCCACTTGACAATTTGTAGCACTCCAACTTCACTTTGCCTAAAGATACAGAGTGAGAAATGGACTAATCAGCTACAGTCAGTCTTGTTTAATCAATGAAAACAGAACTCTTACCTCTAACGTCATGGTTCAAATTAAATTCCACATTAAAAACGCTTCAAAAAATCCAAATAAATGAATATAACCGAGCTCCGGTACCAACAGAGGAGCCTTCTCCGTCTTCTCTCTCCTCCCCTCTACTCTGCAAACAGACATGCAATTCACGCCGATGACGATACGCAGCAGGTAAGGCCGAGAGGACCTGCCTGATATGCAAATCTTGTCACCTGACCAGTGGAGTGGCCATCGGTTATTCAGCGGCACAGGCGGCGTCCGTGGAAAAACAGGCCGGCTTGATGCAAACGACGGCGAGGCTACAGCTTTGTTCTAAACCCGGAGAAGGAGCGCGCTTTGACAGGACATGCAAATACGGAGTGGAAATACAAATACAATGAGATGAGAGGGGTAAAAAAAAAAAAAAAAAAAAAAAAAGGGAGAGCGACGAGATATGTCATTTAAGCTGAGGTTTCAATACGTCCTGATGATGATTTCCTCTCACGGTCTCCTCATTCTTTCAGGAGAAAGACATCAATTTAATTGCTCAAGGAAGTAAAATGTAAACGGCCAAAATACAGAACATCAAATCAGCCAAAAACAACTCGGTGCACTCATTCGATCAACCAGCTCTACTATGAGGCCTTCACCTTCCTTCACGACAGGTTTATTGACCCAGAGATGAGATGTAAATCATATGAAGAGCAGCTGCACAATTAATTACCCAATCGAAGTTTGGGACCTGCCCAATCATCATGTATTTAGTAATTATTTGGTTTATATTGACTTGGATAATGAGGGTGTAATTTTCTTAGGATTTTTAAATGTTTTTTTTTCCTGCATAATGTTGAATTAAATGTTAAGTTGCTCCGTTTAATGGCGGATATAAACTTCTTTTTTTACACTAGCCACAACGAAATACTAATTTGAATAGGAAAAAAAGGCTCCAACTGGTTACAATAAACCGCAGTTATCAGTGAGTGAGTGTGAAGCTGAACACAGCTTCCTGTCAGTCTTAATCAAACTGGTTGGAGAGGAAGAACTAGTTTATTGGAATATAATTCGACTTTTCGTGGCACAGAAAGAAGCTTGTTTCGCTTTAACCGAGCTAATTAAATACAAAGTTTCCCAACTACTGGGCAGAAAAAAAAAAAAAAAACAATTTGGCAACAACTGCTGCAAATCACAAACTGTGGTCTTTCACATTAGAAAGCTGGGTGGAACAGTCATTCATAACTCCCACTTGTAGACATTATAGTCATTCATGCACAGCAACAGGTTATGTCAATGAGAGCTCTGACTAAGCAGGACTCCTGGTCAATGAGTAATAAACAGCCCCGGGAAAGAGTGGATCAGGCTTTTTGGTGGAAGTTTTTCTACCCAAACTTTCCCCGACTCATATTTTACCAGAAAAACACACAAAAAAAAAAAACCTGTCTGTGTCTTGGCATCACTGCCTCAAAAGAAAATATACTGCAGGACCTGGAAAGTTTTAACTTTCTTCTTTTTATGAGTTCAAACTTCTTCTTTTTTTTATCACTCTATCATCACACGGTACTTCTACCAACTTGTTTGTCTCATCTGCATTACTTCATATCAGCTTGATCTGAGTAAATGGCTTGGGCCGCCCATTCTAGGCAGCAGCAAACACAGGAAATTGTAGAAATATACTTGAATTTTATTCATATCCCAATCCCAAAATCACAAGTTTGCCTCAAAGGTTTTTACAATCTTTTTTTTTTTTTTTTTACACTGTGCCTTAAACCATCCGGCTGATGAAATTAAATAACCAAAGCCTCAAAGGTGTTTCTCAACTTAATAATAATGATAAAAGCCTATTTATTGCACATTGATTCTCTTGTTTGAGTAAACGTACTGCTAAAAGTGGTTCACACTACTGAAAATGTTACATAAATAAAACTCAAGAATCAGAATTTATGAGTTTTGTTTGTTGTGCAGTACAAATTATTAATGAGAGGACCACTGTGAGAACACAGTAGACGCACTGTGACATTCAGCAGATACAAAGCTCCCAGACAGTTTGGGTTTTGCTCTGATGCAGCATCTTTCTGAGCCGTGAGGAGACTAATCCAGTCTGATCAATGGAAACTGACGTAAATGGACTTCAGCTAAGAGCGCGGGTGATTTTAGCAAACAGGAATATTTGAATTCATGTGTAAAATAATGAATTTTATGTAAAATTTTGCAACGGTGCAATATTATTAGGCCAGGAAGTGACAACATAACTTAAAGGTCCACTTACATGGCATTTGCGTCCTCAATCAAAATAGTTTGCGTAGTTGTTATGGAAATGCTACAAAGTTGTCATAGAGACACAGAAAATCTCCATGACAATTGTGCCAACTCTACTGCTAAAAGATCGATTTTTAGTCTTGATAATTTCCTCCATTTTTAAAATAAACTAAAACATATGTCCTGATAATATATACGTAATATAATAATAATCATTATTATTATTATTGCCTCTCACATCAACAAGTTTGTCCATTTTAAGGCAAAAAAATCTAAGTATCTACGTATCAACGTAAGATAAAAGTGAGAACAATAAGCAACAGAGGCGATGAAAGGGGCGCTGGGGAGGAACTTACCATGAATTAATGAGTTCCTAAAAACAGGTCAGACAGAGCAGTCATGGCATGAGGTAATAGGTTGCTGGACGATAGCAGGCTGGTTGACGGAGTGACTGACTGGCGGACTGTGTGAGCGTCTGTTTGGCTAACCGACTGACTGTTTGGCTTGATGGAGACGCGGCACAAGGCAAGGAGGCTGCTTTCACCACAAAGAAGAGGAGTTACTGGTCTCACCATCCCTGACCGACTGGCACAGAAAGGGACACGAGAGCCGAGGGCGAAGTGGAACTACTTCCTCTCCTTGCTTCCTTATTTCACTCGCTCCTTTTGGTCCTTCTTCTTCTTCCTCCTCGGCTTCCTTGGATCATTTATGGACTTGAGAGCGAAGGGAGCAGTTCAAGTACAGCATCTGAAAAACACACACACAGAAACACCAAACCCAGGGTTTATTATCAAAAATCGCTTATCGAATTATCTTCAATGCGGAAATGTACCCGACATTCTGTCATCATCTATCGAGTACAATCTGTACCTCGGGCCTGATTTGGAGGCTGATCGCAGTTTTGAGGCTCGATACGTCCAATGTATCAATTCAATATTTCTGCTAATGCTAATATATCACTTGTGTGAGCAGAACTGTGGCGAACGTATGGATTAAATGCGACAATTTGGAACTAGAGTATGAACATATCGGTGCCCTCTAGTGCATGCACAAGGTAATGGACAACACTGTTTTAGAGCTGAGGCAAGGCAAGGCAATTTTATTTGTATAGCCCGTTTTTACAAACAGTTTGTCTCAAAGGGCTTTACATAGCATCATAACAACATCCTCTACCCTTAGACCCTCACATCGACTGAGGAAAAACTCCATGGAAAACCCTTTTAACAGGGAAAAATCGGAGAAACCTCAGGGTGAGCAACAGAGGAGAGATCCCTCCTGCTACGTTTATGAATCAAGTCAATTAACTGTCGATCATTTTGAGCAACGCTGCTGCTTTTAAATCGCTCACCACTGGTCAGAAAATTATGATTTGGTGCTCTTTGTTTTCTATAATTAAAAACTGAGCCTCATTTAGATTTTTTGGTGAAGTTATTTTTCAAGCTTCTGGAAAACTAACAGGACATTATTCAAGACCAAACATAAAATAGATAGGAGAAGTAACTAATTGATGGTTAATCAATACTTCATGTGTTTCTAAACTACTTTGAACACATTTCTGTGCTGCAGCTACTTGATAGGGATCAACCGACAATTATGTCGACGATCATATATCGGTGATAAGTTAAAGGATGTGGTCAAAATACGGCGACACCAGCCGAGATCAGGAAGTGAATCAGGAAACGAAGCAGATGCAGCAGATGATCGATGATGCACTCGGCTGAAACACTCGCCGTGAAAAAGGACTAAAGCCGATCACTGGTGACACAAACTAACACTCCATCACAGTCAGATGGCATTTACTGGATTTCACATGCAGCCACCAACAACCCACCACACCCCCCCACCCCTCCTCCTCCTCCTCCTCCTCCTCCTCCCCATATGACACAACATGCTTTCTCAATACTGTTCTGCAGCGAAACCGTTTCCTCAGCCGAGGGAAGTGTCGACCGACGCTCATGCCAGTTGAAACTGGTTTGCAGACAAAAGTTTCTTGTATGTTAAAAGTCTCTGAAGAAGAATGATCATTTTCCTAGCTGTGTGCAAAGATGAGGGTTTTTGTGTTGAACTTGTGAGATCTTCAGCGGCCTGTTCCCAAGAGGAATAAGACAGAAAACCAGTAACTTTAGTAACAGTTTAGTTTCCTATAAAAGAAGATTAAGACTTATAAAAGTGTTGGGGGGCAGCAACCTCACAATGGAACTGAAATAATCATTTGATTAATCGACTTAGAAATTGACAGGAAGTTTATTGTTTCAAACAATAATTTTCACTATTGGCTAATGGCTGGTAGTTCAGAGACCACTCATCAATAAATCAAGAAGACAACAGCAGCAACAAAAAATTGATAATGAAAGCTGATCATTATTTGCAGCCATGGGATGAATCTGAATCAGTTTGGACAGTTTTTGACAAGTAAACAATAAAACCGCTAAATCATGTCACTGCTGATTATAACAGTATCCATAACACATCACAACAGTCCACCAGAGGAAGAAGATCTGCAGCCATGTTGTTAACCCTGTCGTGCAGTTTATCTATGAGAACAATCACTCTTTATGTCTTCAGGGATCATCTAAGTGCTGGATGACTCGGCCTCTGTAGACTGTCGAGTTTTCGCTGCAGCACGTCCACACACAGCACCAGGCAAAACGTTTCAGGCACTTTTTTTTTTTTTTTTTTTTTAGACGTTTCGCCTCATCTTCCATCATCATCATCATCATCATCAACATAACACGAAAAACCAAATTCATTCCGTGCGGCGTGACAGCGACCGACCCCCAAAACATACAGCACAGGCAGCCATAGAGACATAAAGAACTATTTTCAGCGATAAGAGAGAGAACAAGGAGTCCTGCAACAGATGGCGTGGCCCCCACAGAGCCCTGATCACAACCTCAGTCTGGGATCACATGAAGAGACAGAAGACACTGAGACACACAGCCTATAACCCACACATAACAGGATCAGCTGTGTTGTCTGCAACTTCTCCAAGATGCTGGGAGGGAGGGAGGGAGCCGCCTACCTGAAAGTACAACCTCCATTTAATATAACAAAAAGAGTGCACAGGTGAACTGGTGTTGATTTAAAGCCACAATGATTTGATTTAGGTTTTTATCTTCTTTTTTTCATCATTTGCACAGTACATCATGTTAAATATCTCTATTTTACCAATAATAACAGTCATTAACCTCAGGTATGCTGCTGCTGCTCTGAATCAAGGAGTGAAAAAGATGAATGGGATGAATCAGGAAGTCAGCCAGGATGTAGTGGCAACATAACCTGGGCTCCTCTGACTCAACACAGACACACACACCCATTGGAAACTGGTGCTGGTGGTGGGTGCTGCTGCTCCTCAGCTCTGTGCAACGAGACGACGTGATTTACGTTTCAGTGCACGACATTAAGTGAATAAAGGGGTTTTTACAATAATAAGTCAATGCGGTGGCAATAAAAAAAAAATTTAAAAAAAACGAACCGGGAAGTGAGGAAGTTGACAAGACAGTTTTATGGTGTCGCTGCAGCACTTGGATCTGTAGCATCTGCCCGAAGGCCCGTGCATATCTTCAGTTCAGATAAGGAGTAGGCAGTGCTCATCGGACCCTGCTCTTTCTCTCTCTGTCTTTCTCTCTTTCCTTCTCCCTCTGTGCACTAGCTGAGCTGGCTAACTGCTGCTGCTGGGGCTGGGTGTTTTTAATACATGGTGGTTCCTCCTCCTCCTCCTCCTCCTCGCTGCTGCCTCTGCTGCTGCTGCTGCCCGGACCATCTGAGCCGAGCCGAGCCGAGCCGAGCCGAGCCGCTGCAGCTCGGAGCAGCCGCCGCGGAGAGCAGCGGAGAGAGAGGAGATCCCCGTCTCCCCTCTCCCCGGAGACTTGTGTCCGCACCGATTTTTCCCCCCCACACACACAAATCAAACACCACCCACTTTCTTCTTGCTAGCATTAGCCGACAAGCCCGAGATCCGCTATCTTTTCCTCTCTAGCTCTCTCTCCCTCAGCAGCAGCAGCAGCAGCAGCAGCAGCGAGAGGAGGCGGCGGCAGCAGCTGAGCAGCAGCAGCAGCAGCAGCAGCTAACGCCGTGCTAACGTCAGCTAGCCCGCTCCGTGTGTGGAGCCATTAGCGCAGAATAATCAGCATCTTACCCCCTTTGTGTCGGGCTGTCAGTGTCCTAGGGTGATAGGTGTGAAAACGAGATGTCCCGATGCTTATTTAACGACATCGTAAATGGGAATCCTGTGGTGTTATGTCCATCGCCGCTGTTTTTCTGCCATCCGCCCCACTTCAGCACCGAACGCCGCCGAGCCCCTGGATGCACTGCGCAGGCGCGGTGCTGCTGCTGCTGCTGCTGCTGCTGTAGCTGTAGCTGCTGCTGCTGCTGCTGCTGCTGCTGCTGCTGCTGCTCTGTGGCTGCAGTCGGCAGAAGAAGATGCACTGCTGAGGCTCCACATATACAGTCTATAATGCACACGGACATAGGGTCACATTACAACCCTCCTGTGCAGCAGCAGCAGCAACAACCACCGCCGCCATCACCCTAGCTCTGAAAATACCCACTGCAACATTGACTAAGTCCAAAATCATATGTCCAACACAAAATCCATATTATCAACAATCGTCTCACTTTAAGTTCCTAATAAAGTTTGCACGACCACTGCTCACACTAGAGAACATAAATCCTGTGCTCATAACCCCATAAGGAACAAAAATGCTTCTATAAACTATTAAATAGCCTTTTTTTTTTTTTTTTTTTTTTTTTTATCATTACAGCATATTAGCCTTTTGTCTGAGTCTGAGAGTCAAATCTCATGTCATATTGTATTGTTTCTTAATATACAGCTTAATATACAGCCTACTGCAGGCTGCAGGCCTTGCTGCAGGCTATTAGGCTAAGTTGTTGAAAAATAGGCCTATGTCTGTTTACTATGGGTTTCTAACTTTTTTGTCCATAACATTGGACACTTCTGAGTCAGCTGAAAATGTGAAATAAAGATGGCTGTTTGAGTTCAGTCACAGCTGCAGGAAAAGTGATGAAGAATTCAATGAGAAACTCAGGCAGCTGAAGGTCTACGACCCATTTGTCCAAGGATGCCTTGAATGTGTCATGACTGCTCGTACTCGTTTCCATCCATCCGCCAGTATCTCTGCAATATATCACCAGAGATCTGTGTGCACAAGTTGAAACTGAGACTTTATTGTAGGCTACTTTTCTATCACCTGCTTGTTCATATTTAATCTCTGCAGCTAAAATCTCATCTGATCACATTTTATCACTGTGAATTTCACTCAGTCCGCAGGAAGACCATGAAGCAGCAGTAGCAGCGTTTGCCTGTTCAAACTATATTTTCCCACTGTTAACACAGGGGGGCACCAAAACTCTGCTCTCTCTCTCTCTCTCTCTCTCTCTCTCTCTCTCTCTCTCTCTCTCTCTCTCTCTCTCATGCACACACGCACACACACACACCTGTTGTCATCTGAATGTGTGTAAATCTACTTGTTAACGTTGGGTGAAAAAGAAAATGGCAAGGACATTATTACAGCTGCAGTCACAATTAGTGGCTTTTCGCTGTTAGATGACACATTTCATTCGCAGCAACAATAACAGGCCACGATGCGTCAGGGTGCTTGGTTTGGTGCTTTTCAATTCTTTTCATAAAGCAGAACAATTTCTAATAAAGAAAAAATAGAGGAATTGAAGTGAGAGCTGCATGAAAATTGCCACTGGAATAAACTATAAATGAACTGTCTGATTGTCCTCCACCTCTATGCATCTTCGGTGCTGTCGAGCGTTTAAATGTGAGGGACTGGAGCCCTCTGAGGCGAGGATGATGAAAAGGTCATGAGAGCAAAGCCAAGACGGAACATGTGGAAGTTCCTGCACACCGCTGGTTCATTAATAGGGATCTGAAGTGGCCTGGATCGACTTTGGTTTTCTTTTCTGCAGAGATTTGCACTGATTTGCATGTGAAAAGGTCAAGAGCCACAAAAGCACCACTCTGCTTCAACGTGGTCCTCAAATAATGCAGCAGCAGTGAGTCCAAAACAAGTGTGTGTGTGGAAGAGAGGAGCATGGAGGCACGGATGCTTCTGCTCTCTCCTGCTCTCTTTCTGCAAGACTATGAAAATGTGCACCATCATCCCCACCTTTTCCATCAACACTGCGTCCTCTCCATCTCTAAAACAGTCTAAATCAGATGTAAACATTTGATTTTTCTGCTCACGCAATATCCGAAACCCTCCTCTCTTCCAGTGTAGGCGGCCCTTAGAGACTGTGAGGCTAACAATGACAGTGTTATCGTGCATTCGGTCCAATAGTTGCTGAGAGATTTCATTTCAAAACCACAAATATCAATGTCGCAGGCAAGAATAAAAGTCTGGGGATCATCAAAGTCATTATCTAGTCAGAGAGCACACATTCGTGACAATCCATCCAATTGATGCTGGGATGCTGCATTTTAGTCTGGACCACAGTCACAGACACTTCCATCCCTTGAGCCATGCTGCCAGCAAAAAAGAAAGAGGCTGTGTATCTATGTGTATCCCTCCAATCCCACGCTAACCTGCAGACCCCAATACCACCTCCGCTCTGAGACGGTGTCTGTGTGGACTTATCTTGGCTCCCTGTGGTCATTGTGTTTGTACGATTTATCAAGCCGAGCTCAGACAGCTTTCTATGGCTTTTCTGGAGTTAAGTCGTTTGACTGGTGTTCTTACATGTGTGTGTGTGTGTGTGTGAGAGAGAGAGAGAGAGAGAGAGGGTCAGAGAGATACAGAGAGAAGCAGGAAAGGGAAGAGAAAAAAAGGTGAAAGATGGATGAAGGTGCAGAGAAGGGCACATGTGGTGTGGTGGCTGGAGCCTGGAGTCATATACTACATTCTGCTCATCTGAAAGTCTCACAGCGAAATCATGAGGGCTGGATGCACACTTACAAAAGCATAACAAGCTGCGCAAATCAATAGCTCACGACGGCGGTGAGTGTCTGGTTTCGTCTGTGTGTCTGCAGTCAAAGCCACTCTGGGAAAAACAACGATTTTACCTGACTTCATCCAGGTCCATAAACAAAATCAAAGGCCCATTGAGTTCAGTCCCATCTGGAAAAACTAGGGTCAAATGGGTCCAGAATTTCCCTTTATAAATAGCAAAATTTGATAAACAAATGTATTAAAGATCAGATATGAGCACTACGTACTGTATAGCAGTCTGAAAGTATTAATAGCACTTTGTTTACCTTCCATTCAAATCAGGTTCCCCTGGCTGCCTTCTGCTCAGCCTGGAGATTTTAGCATTTCACGTTTTTTAAATAACACTTGGAAAAAACACATTCAAGACAAATTAGACGGCTGTTAAAGATGTAAGAGCTGCTTCTGACCAGATCCGTTAAATCCAAAAGCCCTTGTTCAGTAATGAATTCAGTAATCACTATTGGGAGATTAATTCAAAGCCTGCCCAGGAAAGTCTGAGGAGTTTATTTACTTTTATAAGAAGGGTAGTTAATATGAGGTTTAACACCCCTGTCTGTTCACGACTTAGCTGTAAAACTGAACACTTTCTTGTAGGCTATGTAGATTTTTTTTTAAACGAGTTTCAAGCCTTTACCCACAGAGAAACGACACTCTGGGGATGAAATCTATTCCCTTATACTTATGATTGTCCGTGCGTTTTGACACAATGAATGAGCACCTTCTCCCCAGTTTATAAACTTGCAGTAGCTCAGTGTCCTCTTGAGCCACCTTCTCTATTTCTATTCAGCCTGGGTTGTAATTTTACATCTCGAAACTTAATGTATTCGAGGCTCATCAAACCACATCTTTTATGACTCAGACCAAAAGCTGTTCATCTTTCTTTTAATCCACCCTATAGCTGTGAGCTTCTAGAGATTATAATGTCACTGCTGGGTCCAACACTGACATTCAGATAACTATAATGCATCATGATAACTTTAGCGTTCTCCTGCAGCGCCACCACAAGGCTGACATTTGTGATTTTGACTGAAGTGTCTCGACAACTATTAGATGTATTGTTGTGACATTTGGTCCTCAGACTCCTGCTCCCTTCAGGATGAACTGTCATAACACGGCTTTTCATAACTTTTCATTCTAACTCCACCAGGTCCAGTGTTTTGATTTATGACCAAACATCTACACAACTTTCCCATTAGCCTTGGCTAGGCTTTGTTTTCAGCGCTAATTAGCATCTTGGTCGCTTGTTGTTTGCATTTGTATATATGCTGACGATGGCGTTTAGCTGCAGGCACCACTCTGCCAAAGTGCAGCCTCTAGCAACTTTAAGGAGACACTGGGGACCAGATTCACTGAATATATGTCTGTGTAACAATGGTTCCTATGGGAATCTGTAGCTTCTGTCTATGTAGACACAACTGACAGAACTGTTTGTAATCTTTATTAACATGTCTCCTTGAGTTAAATGCACAACCCTCACCTAACATGCATGCAGTACAGAGATAAGTGTACCTCGCAAATACAAGTGACATGCAAATTGCAATTTCATTTCACCGACAAACACACTGCATGTCTTCAGGCAGGAATGATGTGCACCTGGAAAAAAGCCAAAAGCCTTTATCCTGCCTTTGCTTTGAATTATAGTGACTCAATCTTCTCTTGAGCAAATCTCTGTTTCCATTCAGACTCAGCAGCAAACTTTTATCGCCATTTGGTTAGAACTAGACATCTTTTAGAAATACTTACCCAGATCTGTTAAATGCTGATTTATGTGCTATTTCACACGGCTGTCTGCAACGTTTCTTAATCTTGAATCGAGTCTCAGGCTCACAGGAGCAATTTGTTGCACTTGTGCTTCATTTTTACAGGCCAATTTCCAAAAAGGAAATGGAGAACCAATTTCGGTTTCCATGGCATTTCTGCTTTCTTCAGTCAGAGCAACAACGGCTCCAGCGTGGATTCGAACTCCAGATTGTTGCAGTTACCTGGCAGGGATCTTATCTCACTGAGACAACGTGACATCTCTGAAATTGCCCTTTCACAGGATTTTACCACAGCCTCCCACAGAGCCTCTGCACGCTGCTGTCCTGAGGCCTCACTGCCAAAGCTGATCCGTCAAAGCAAACCAAGCTACAGGAGCAATATTACGAGTATTTTAAATTTCTTTATGATATCAGATGGATGCGATAGCTATCTCTTCAGGTGTTAGAGGAAAGGCGGTAGAAGGTAAAGCACATGTTTTTTTTTTTTACAGTATAAAATTGCATTGTGACTCTTTTGCTACATTGGCCCATAGAAGTCTATCTGCAAGTTCAGTCCCACTCGGCTCCATTTAATACTAACTAGCATCGCATATAGGTAAAGCACTAACCGTCCGTCCATCAGGTTATTTTTTACAGTACACAATGGGGACACTTTGTATAGCTGCTGTGAACATCTAATGCATCTAATGCATCTGGAGCACATAAATAATCACAGACGAATTTGCGACCGACTGATGCATCCTATTATGAACGTATTTGCCTCTGAGAGATGGAGAGACAGGTGGAGAGATATTGAAAAGACAGTTTTTGACACCAGAAGGCATATAATCTCCAGCACTCTCAGGTTTTTATTATAACGTACAAAACAGTTTCTGCATTTCCTGTCTTTGGTTGTGTAACCTCAGTGACAACAAGCCAAACACAACCTGTTATTACTTTGTCTTGAGGCTAAAAATTAAGCCTGTAAAATTACATATGTTTAAACTACATACACATTTTTACAGTACATGCAGGAATAAAATGTACTCTGGAGGCTGAAACTAAATGTAGGCAGATTAATGGGTCTCCAAATTATAGAGAATAGTTATATATTAATGCCAACGCCTTGTCAAAGTGCATGATAGAATTACAATGAATTAAACAGGGGAGATGGAGGTGCGGGGGAACCAGAGGGTACAAGGTCACAGGTAGCCCGCAGGAGGATTGGTTCCTCTCTCGGAGCTGCTGAGGCAGTATACAGCATTTTTCACCCAACTCGTTGTTGTGATGAGAGCTGAGAGCAGAAACTACAGCGCTGTTAGAATTGTAGATGAGTTTCTGTGGAAGTCACACTCGATCCGTTTACAGCTCGAAACAATGTGCAGTTTGGACATAAATCCTTGTCTCTTATTTAATTGGACACTTTTCTCCAAAGGCTCCCGCTGTCAGCCAACACGGCCATTAAAACACACTCTCACTTGTGCCCAACCAGCCTGAAATTAATTGCTGCTTTCTCCTCAGATAACCTGAACAATCAGGTAAGTGATTGTTGATACAGCAATAAATTCAGACACAAAACAGATGCTGATGCTAAAAATTATGTAAGTGGAAAGTTACACGGAGTGTAGCCATTGCTGAGGATGACATGTTTGTCATAATGTTTTTAATTCATTATTTCCCTTTGTGCCACAGGATATCAGGAAAGCTCTTGATAAATACAATCCATCACATTTTGCTTTAAAAAATGCCTCAAAATTAAAATCACATATTTAGTTTGGGATGTGTATCTAAATTAAACAGCATTATCAAAACTTTATAAATATAATGAGCCGCCTACTAGTTTCTTCCTTTCACAAGAAGACCAAATGCAACAAAATGTTCCCACTATCAACGGACCAACTCCTGCCCCTTGTTTCCACTCAGCCCAATCCCTGCTCCTGACCTCCAGTCAGTGGTTTTGCCGACTCCAGCTACAGCTGTTCCCAGGCTCCTTCCCTCAGCCCTACCCTCATTTCCCTGGGTGAAAAATGTAGGGAGTGGAATCTAACTTTTTTGTACACGTTTGACATTTCAAGCTTCACATTCAAAGATCCCCATCTGATAGTTTTTGAGGTTCATACTGTTGACATTTAAGGCCAATCCTCCTGTGTGAGGTAGAGGGGTGTGTTTCCCAGTGCTGTCACTCTCCAGAGATTTTAAGCATCAAATTTAGATTATTATGTTTGTTTTCTCTAAAAAGTTGACATTTTGACCACGAGAGAGTCATCATTTGTCACCAGTTTTACCAGTTGCAGTGAGGTTTCAGAGAGGTCGAGAAGTTCAGCTCTGCAGTAAAAGCAGGGAGGGCAAATCATTGTTGAGGAGCTGTCATCTTTCATCATTTTTCAGTGAAATGTCAAAACCTGCCGACTGCACGGCGCTGTTTTGGTGCTGTAGTGTGAACCAAACAAACACACACACACAGTATGAACATATAGCTACAACCTGAACTTGCTCTCCCCTCCTCCCTGGAGCTCTCTGTCAAAACCTCCTTAAAACGGCATTAAATAATTCATCTTCATTGCTGCGAAGCTGTGCTGAATTCATCATTCACCGACAGGCCAAGAGACACGAGAAAATCTTCTTCATCAGTTTTCCAAGTCAATGAGGCTTTTCCATTTGCTCATGGCTGATTACCAAATCTGGATGATAATCAGCATTTGAAATAAAAATCTCTATTTTCCACATTAAACTTTCCAGATGCAAAATGACGAGGTCATTTCTAGCAATTTAAATTTTGAAATGAGTCTGAGTGCCTTCTGAAAATATGCAAATAACCTGCCTGACCTTAGTCTTTGCTCAGATTTCTTCAGACATTTCTCATTTAATATTTCAAATGTAAACTAAACAAAATTTCAAAAACCCAAATCTGTAGAGTATTTCCCTGCGTCTCTAAAACTTTGGGATCCTGACAAGAATGAAGTGAACATTGTGCAGAAAATCTAGTCGGCTACATCTATGAAGTGGACTTGCAAGACACTTGGATTTCAGCAAAACATCATTAAAATTCATTACAATAACCTTAATGATACATGACTGGACCCACCAAAAGCTCATGGGCAGTGTGTTAGCATTTTGTTGGTGGCTCCAGTCCAGCTCCAACGTCCTTTTTGACCTACAGTCTCCACTTCAAACAATTTGTCTAAAAAATCCTCAACCTTATTGCACCATTTCCAAACTAAATTGGTTATTTGCAGGATTGCAGCTTAGATGCACTTTCAGACCTCTGATTTTGGGCTGTAAACCGTAAATAAAATTGCTTTGACTTAACTTATGACCTTTGGCTTCTGGGAAAGTTAACGTAAACCCTGAAGCGCCTCTGGATTTTCTGCAGCCTACTAAAAACTGCAAACACTTGTGTTTGTACTGGGGATTTTTTTGTCACATTGCAGGCATGGTTCACGAACATTCATCTTGTACTCTCCCTGCAGCACTCCTGCCTGAATTAATCATACCATACATCATATTCAGGGGGTAAATTCTCAGTGAGGAAACCAGCTGCAGTGAAGGAGAACATGATGGTGCAGGAAACATTTATACGTTTGTGTCATATTTGAGTGATATCTCTTGTTCAACCAACTCGGGTTCTGCATGAGCACCGGTGCATCGGCTTCAAAGCTGCTTTGCAATATCTTTATCTTTTGATTCTGGAGACATGTTTCTAGTATTCATCTTGTTTTTTCAGTTTAAAAAAAGCAGAGAACTTAACAGAGATCTCTCTGTATAAATAACATAGTTGTGACCATGTGTTGCTGTCCTTCCTCGTTTTCCTTTCATTCTCCTCCCCGTCCTTCACTCATATTTTCCTTCCAGAGCATACCATCCTCTGTGGTATGTCCTCATTCTTCTCCACATGAGGGAAGGTCACCTCTTGGCCTCTGCTTTGATTTTTTTATTCAACCGGAGAATGAGTGTGTAAAGAGTCAGCGCAGTTGCCACTGGAATGTTCAATTCACTCTTGAGTGGCATGAACTGACAAACATACAGAAACAAGAGGTTGGAAATCTGCATGAAAAAAGAAAATTAACACGCAAAACACAATAAATAAAACACTCTTTGTGTGCCTCGATGTGTTTATCCATGTAGTTGTACATCCGGCATTGTTTCGCTCACATTTCTGATTGGCTTGTTGTATGAAATGTCAACTCAGTCGTAAGCAGCCATGTGTCACACCATGACAAAGAACCCATCATAATAATCACAGGAAAGTTGTTTTTTTTTTTTCACCCTGCTCGCCTGCTACTTCAGTGTGTATTCATAGGGATTTAATATCAATATTTCATGTGCACTTTAGTGAGGAAAGGGAAACGGAAGCATCTAATTGGATATCATCTGGTGTTGACATTTAAGTGAAATAATTATTGTTCAAATAGATTTTCAGGTTAAAATATTTATTTGTGGGGTTGTTGTTATGTAAAAAGCAATTTATAAAGTATTACATCATCAAATAATGTCTGACATCATCATCATCATCATCATCATCATCATCATCATCATCATCATCATCATCATCATCATCATCATCATCATCATCATCACTAGTAAGTGTTTGAAGGAATGTGTTTGTGTGGTTGGATCCTCATGCTTCAGATAATGCCTTTAAAAGACACTCATGCTTCAGGTGTGTTATTAAAGGTTTGAATTCCCTTTATAGAAAAATAAATTTGTTAGAACTTTGTAGATATTTTAATTCATTCACGTTACATTGACTAAAAGAGATTTATCTGAAAAACAATATGCTTAATTGGTGACACAGTTGGCAAGATTTCATTACCAAAAGACCTGAATATGCTGAAAATGAATCCGCAGCTGATGTTTCAAGCCACAATAATTTCCCTCTGACTTGTTTTATATAGCCTTTGATAATAATTTAAGCCTCATTCAATCTATCCGCCCTCTCCCCAATGTTGCTACCCATGAGTCATAACTGTGTGGGTTTCCATGGCTACGCTTGTGTCTAACTGGAGGGTACGCAGCATCTCTCCATCCTGTCTTCCTGCCCGGTACCTTTTCACCCTCCTCTTATACTCTGATGTTCTGCGTCAGTCTTCATCTCATATCTTCACCTCCCTCTCCTCGGGCCCTGCTGACTTCTCCCGAAAACCTCAGACCTGCTGTTGAGATGAATGGAGACAAACAAAAGTTGAAAAAAAAAAGAAAATGAGAAAAAATTTCCTTGCAGAAATTTTAAGAGTGCCACTGCTGGAGTGAAGAAGTTGTTTTAGCACATAGCTAACATTATAGCAACTGTTTTAGCTAGAAGTCTAGAAGAAATGTTGTAAATTCAGCATCACACTTCTTTTTTTACTCACCAAAAGCTGTCTCCAGCAATGAAAAGTAACACTGACACCTCTCTCTATCACCTCTTTGTTCTTTTTAAGATTTCCCCCCACAAATAAGCTCAATTATCTCATGAAAAACTATTTCTTCTACATTATCTAATACTTCCCTGATTGATATGAGTATGTAAATGTTTCTTTGAGTTTTCAAGTTTGCATCATACTTCATACTGAAAAATTACACATTTCTGAAATAGCTAACAGTCTCCTGTGAAGTGAAAGTAATAATATGCAAACAAAATACCTGAGCAGACAAACTTATTTTCTTTATAGCTAGCTCCTTGTTGTTGTTGTTGTTATATATTCAATTTCTCAGGGACCTTTGTTGCCAAGCAGGCCTACAGAGTTTCAGTCAATGTTATCTCAGTTTTAATCATCGTATGCACCATTGACACAAAGCCTTAGTAATTTGCACCTTTATATGTGGTGCTGTTTTTTTCTTTTAAACAGGCAAGTGTGTCTCATGTAAGTGTAGCTTTCTCCCTCTCATCTCCTTGCTCTTTAGCCGTTTTCGCCACCACGCACTTACCTGTCTCCTCTATTTGTCTCTTTTCTGTCTTACACAATACCTTTTGTCCCTTAGATCTCCAACCCTCCTTCCAGCTTATCAATACCTGCCTCTCAGTTTTGCCACCTCCTTTCTTTGAAATGATTACTCATTTCTCAATGTCTATTCTAGCTCCTATCTCTGCTCCTTTTCACTCCATGTGCTGAGTCTTATCAATAACAACCCCGAGACATGCATCACACACGCTTAGCGCTTCTCATCTTTTGTTTGTCCCCCATTTCATCAGACAAACCATTAGGCTACCTGCTCAAAGATCATTAATTTTCTTTTACATGTTAAAAAAACACGTACTTGAGCACAGTAAGTATATTATCCTCTTATCCTGCCACCTTTTTTCTCACTCAAGTTATAATTGTGAATGAGCAGCACACAAAACAGTATGTTGTTGTGTTTGAATGCAGGCAGAGAAAGTTAGAGTTAGTGAAAAAGCAGCAAGAGATAACAGTCAGAAAAGTCTTGATGTTTGAAACCTAACAACTGCAGATTATTATTGAAAAAAAAAAGTATTCAGTATAAAGTTTGCTATATTTAATAGAATAGATTACTAACATGAAAATTGGCCATGTAAAATCATGGCTCCCAGTTGCCTCTGACAGCAGCATCTTTGGGCTTCTAACAAAAATGGGAGGGAGTGTACAGGATTTCAGTTATTCACTCAAGGTCTCTTTTCATTTTTCACACAAAAACATTTTTCTTTTTGTGTACGCGAGAAGCACAATGCCGTGCCGTGAATGACTATGAATGTGCTTGTGTGCAGGAGGATTTATTGCATCATGACTGCGAAGATGTGTAAGAAATCAGGGAGGGGGTGGGATGGAGCTGGGAGGAAGCCAGGGAAAGCAGCATTTTTACACCACCTTTAGAACAGGTATCATCATCACTTTTGCCTTCAGATTTTATTGACTATATATATATAGACTATTGGGACCATTGAGCATTTGCTGAAATATACAGAATGGCCTTGTTTTTGTTGCAGGGCTGTTGCACTGTTGTGGTTGTGTCAGGTGGAAGCAGTGCAGCGATGTTATGGTACCAAGATTGGCCTTAAAGGGGGCATATTATGGAAATAAAACTTTTTGAAGGCTCTCCTACACATATTTGGGTGTTTGGCTTGCTTTCTGGCCCCTAAAATGTGAGAATTGACAAAAAATAAATAAATATTATATAAAAAATAATTTGCACGCTCCCTTGGTTAAAATCCATGTGTTTTTACGAGCTGCTCCCTACATAGTTTTTCGGGTTTGCATACTGTAATACCACCGTACTGGGCAAGCGGTGGTTCATTTGCATTTAAAGGGACAGGCACTGAAACTGAAGGTGAAGGTGGTTATGATGTTGTAATGTTTTCTTTTACGTGAATGAGCCGTGAGAAAAAGCTGGGGGAAAGTTTGCGATGCTGCAGTGACACGCAACAGTATCGCGGAAAGCCGCGTCTCTCACATTGGGATTACATTGGGTTGCGCCGCGAGGGCGACACATTCGTAGCTTCACCTTGATGTGAAACCAACGCTGAACAAGTGTTATGTGTTTCTGAGCTCTGGTGGCGTGGCTTCAGAGAGAAGTCCGAGGAAACGGGCTTGGACTTTTGACTTGTGTATTTTCAAAATGTGGCCCAACCCTGCCTTTAACGCTAATGTTAGCTTCACAGCAATAGCAAAATGATGAGTCAACAGATTATTGTTGGCCTTTAGGAACAAACTGTGAACGATATATTAGTATTAATTTGGTATCATGTGTCCACTACTAATGATTATAATAGGCTACTGCGAATATTCACTGAGAATTCATTTCAGTCTTCAACAACTCCAGAGAAAAATATCTGTCTCTTGAGCCAAATGCGTCTGCCGCGTCTCCGACTGTGTCTATCCACAATGTAGCATACAGTGAGCTTTTAGCGCTGCCTGCTGTGTCTGAAAACGAGACTTAAGTGAGCAGTGAGTGAAAATACTAGAGTTGAGGAACAGTCATAACAAAACACAATGGGGAACTTCAGAATCTGTGGGTCCATCTTAAAGGGATAGTTCACCCAAAATTCAAATTGCACTCATTATCTACTCACCCTCATGTCGACTAAGGGCTGGGAGACGTTTCAGAGTTATCCGTGGCTTCTCTGAGTTACAGGGGGTCTCGGCGTAGCAGTGCATGTCCATATTACGGTTGCAAATGGATACCACTTTTCTTCGTAACAAAAAGACACACCAAAAAACATCCAAATAGCTCCATGCTGCTCGTATGTAATGTCCGTCTTGTATTGAAGCCCCGAAATGTGAAATTGTTCCGGAAAAAATTAAATAAGTCTATATTTCAAGCTTGTTTGTAGCGGAAGCTCCTCTTCCTGGTCTGTCCAATTTGGACGAACCAGAGAAGCCACGGATAACTCTGAAACTTCTCCCAGCCCTTAGTCGACATGAGGGTGAGTATCCCTTTAAGAAACACCCTTCCACTCCAAATGTAAATGTCTATTTGATTTGATTGCCTTAAGATTTCATATCCTACATTTGGATAAATTGTAGCTGAATGCAAACCCCAGCAGCACCCTTTTATTAGTACTCATTAGCATGGTAACATTACGTGAAAGTGAAAGATTTATGGAAATTTCACATGTCCGGAAACTATCCTTGAAAGGAAATATGATTAATTGCTGTAATTTCTGATATGCTGAGACTCAGCCACTTGGACAATTAAAGACATAGACTACAGTGTACTCACTGTGATTAGAACCATCTGTACAGGTATGACTCACAATATTGTGAGTGTAGGATAATTGTAGTGATCAGAGAGGACACGCTCAGGGTCTCATCTTTACTTGAATCCTGAAGCTGCATGGTAAAAGTATAACCTCTTCAGGTCGTCTCCCCTGAACAAACCCCTACCTCTTCCCAGACTGCATACAGTGAATCAATTGTTCTGCCTTTTCCCCAAGAGGAAGCCAAAAATCTATTCTACTTGCTTAAACTCTTTTGATCAAGACAAAACAAGCTATCTCTTAGTTTCGGGGGGTGGGGTTGGATTCAGCTTGGCAGATTTTGAACACTTCGGCACTTAGATGCTTATACCCTCTCTCTTTGCTATCGTCTCAGCTCAACTGTTACCTCAGCTCCAGTCTCCGTGAAAAGCATCTCCTCCTTGTAATTAAAAAGCCTAATTAAAACCAGAGGGATGATTTTCCTCTGAGTACTGTCTGCCCACTCAGAGCGGAGACGAGGAGGAGAGAGGCAGGGAGATGCAGCCATGAGAAGCCTCTCGTGGCGAGACTGTCGCCAGCATGACAGACTGACAATCCACTGGGAGGCTGAGCCGAGGCGGGACCTGAGTCGATAGCTGCCATCGTGACTGCTTCTGTATTCACTGCAACAGCCTCTTTAAATCCTAACAAACTAATTAACCACTTCATGTAGGCAACATGTCCTGCAAAGTTTGAAGTGGGAAAACCATCCCTAGAATCTCACTGCATCCCTTCAGCAGAGAAGACCCCCAGCAGGTTTAATCAGTCCAAACCATGTTTGTACATCTGATCGTGCACTCCTCCAGCTGAGCAGACCTATAGAGCTGCCAGCGTCTAAGCACCAGCCTGGATTTGTTCTTGATCTACACATGTTCATCTGAAGATATTTGGATTGCAAAACAGGCTTCAAAATCCATGAATAAATCACCTGTCATGTGCTAATAGGCCACATGCTGGATCATAATCTTTGTTTTTTATAACAGCATATCACTTAATAGGTGAATGACTGTTAGGAGCCTCCAGTTTGACTTTGTTTCCCTCTTGTCTTCCCTGTCTGCTGCTGACACTGGTCCCGGCTGGTCAGACTCTCATCTGCCTCTTCAACTAGCCACCAACCACAGCATTTGAGACCGGTCTCCCAGCCATTAGGCCTGCAGGTCAAGTGTGTCGGCTCCTCCCTGTTCCCTGTGTTTTCTTTGATCTGCTTGTGTCTTGTTCTTTGACCTTGCTCTCCTCGGCCGCCATTCTTGATTTCAACCTCCAGCCCACCTCCACACTTGTTCCAGTCACCTGTCCAGCTGCCTCTTTTCCTTTAGCTCATCAGCAAAGCCCTTTTCCTGCTCTATCGGTCTGTGTCTGTCTATTAAAGAGCTGTTTGAACTGATTTCCTCTGGTCTGCATTCTTATGTCCAGTTTTGATTCTTAACTAATAACCATTTCCATTGTATTTTTAAATGTTAGTGGACATTTCTAATGAATGTATTTGTATAGTCTATACACAGAAGTTTTCACATAGCCTAAAACTGACACCTTGTCAACCAGCATCTCTGCTGGTTGCCTGGCAACCCCAATCTATTGAGGCTTCCAGTCACTGCTTCCAGTCATGATACCGATCATAATATTATCAATTTCAAATGACTGAATAAAAAAGCGTACTTTGTAAAATCATAGACTAGTCCTTGAAAATGTTTAGAATCATATTTATCAGTTGTGTTAATGTATTTGCTTACAGTAAAAGGCATATTACAAGAAGATAAACCTATGACCATCTATTAATTTCATTAGCCTACTGCAACTGCACCAATTGAGTCATTACACTTAATTAATGACTTACAAACATTGTCAACTCCCCTCCCTGTTGATTTTATGATGATGTTGAGGACTGTGCAGATTCTCCATTCAAAAAGGGAAGCAAAGTCACTGAGCATCCTCATGAAATATTCACGTTGGATCAGTCAGAACTGAGTCACTTAATGTATTTCTTCAGTAACTGAGGAGATCATTTGGTCCTACAGTACACACATTCCCATAAACACACACACACACTTTGTATTTTTCTCTTGATTTTCACAATTTCATAAAACTGTGTCATTTGTGTTGACATCTGAATTTCCATGACCCATGGAGTTTGGGATTTATTGGGCTGACTCCAGACTCCCACTGGTTTATGTCATACACATCAGTCCTGATTAGATGGTTCTGTTCATGCAATGTCACAGAGAGCTTTGAATAATGTCTACATTCAAACTGCGAAAATTTCCCAAACTGTACGATCTTGTTTTCCGGCAGCAGAGGAAGACACAGCAGTGATACAGTATAATTAGGTCATAAAAGAAGCAACACTGAGGCAGCAGCAAACAAATGGGAGTTATACTGTGGCAAAGCAGTTGCTGACAGATTAAAGTGTTTACCCGTTAACTGTTCTATCAATATCTCGTTGTGCCAGAGAAAATGGAAACGGTGCATTATTTAATCCATAGTTTGATGAAGATGTTTGTGCGTGTGTGTGTGTTTCCTCTTTGCTTGTGTTTTCAGTTGCAGCGTGTTTGGCTCTCTGCCTTCAGGGCGAAGTCAAGATTCACATGTGAGTTTTCGAAATACCCTCATCCAACATCTTCCACTGATATTAAATAAGAGAAAACTAAACTTTAAAAGAGAATAAATATAAAAGTGTAAAAATGTCTTTAAAGTATTATGGCTTACATTTTCTTATTAAGAGTATATTGATGATTACATTAATCAGATAACGTGTCTGCATTGTTTAAGAAAAAATTTATATTACCATTCATTTGAGCAGACATGTCGAAAATATAATTAAAACAACTGCAGGGAAATATTCCCTTTGATCTGTTAAAAAAAGCCAAGTACGATAATTTCAAATTATGAAATGAATCACAACCACTGACTTCAACATACATTATTATGAAATGAATTATGAACATGATTTAGGCGTGAAAGCTGAAAAGGCTGAAAGCTGGACCAGTTATGTTGCACTGCAGTACGGATCAATGGGTGTTAACAGATAACAGATAAAAACATAAAGTCTGATTTTTAGGGGGAAAAAATTCCTCACACTGTTCAACTTGCATGGGTATTTAACGGTGGCAATGTTTCGGTCCTTTGGACCTTCATCAGGCAAAACAGTAGACACTCAAAAGAAGCCAACTTTAAATAGGGAGTGGCTGCAATGCAAGCCCACTTCCAATCACAGTGATAATAGGCATAATACCGTAACATGCAAGAAAAATCACAACTTCATGTCAAGTATAGAAAAGATGAAATCAGTCCAGGAAACAGATAATTTTTGATGAAAGAAACATTTATAGTTATAGAAAAAAAACTATAATAAACATCTGGACTAAGCTCTGGGGGTTCAGATGTTATAGGTGTACATGAACACATCTTTTTACATATAAGTTTGGATCTGCTGATCTCTCGCCTCCACACCTGTCAAAATAGATGTGCAAAGTTTTTGTTTTTTTTCTCTTAGAAAAATTCCCTCACCTTCATTTTCATGGCCAACACTGACTCTCTATTGAGGATCTCAAACTCTCTGGGCACTTTCAGCATAGATTGCCCTGAAAATCTAACATCTGTTGGTGCTGCAGAAGACCAGGAGCAGGAAATTGGTATTAATCTTCTTCTGAGCCATTTTCGTTTAATTGACCATGAAAGTTGCTTTAAAATGGAGAGTGTGACCTGAATATTCTGGATTCATACCTGGAGCAAAGCAGGTTGTGTTTGTGCCAGGATGTTATTGCTTCCATTTGTTTCAGCTATGAATTCACAATAACTCTGCAGGGACAGAGGTGAAAGTCTCCTGCACACATTCGGCTGCACCGCTCCGGATGAGCAGGCAGGAATGTGTTGATTAGAGCTCAACGATAGCAGAACCATAGACTGAGGAGTTTATTATTGTGAGTGTGTGTGTGTCTGTGTGTGTGTGCTCACTCATCAATAATAAGAATGAGTCAGCATCCTTTGGGGTTTATTACCCTCATCTCGTTGGCTTGGCTGTGTAGGTGATTAGAAGAAACTCTGTGAAGCTGTTTTCCTGGAACAGGCAGTGTGTGTGTGTGTGTGTGTGTGTGTGTGTGTGTGTGTGTGTGTGTGTGTGTGTGTGTGTGTGTGTGTGTGTGTGTGTGTGTGTGTGTGTGTGTGTGTGTGTGTGTGTGTGTGTGTGTGTGTGTGTGTGTGTGTGTGTGTGGACAGATACTGGAGGGTTGTTTTGTCCTGAAACATCTGTCTGTCACCACTGTAAATTCCCTGAGTGCTGTCTCTCTCTCTCTCTCTCTCTCTCTCTCTTTCTAGCTCTTTCTATCTCTCTCATATGTGTGTGTTCCTCCATTTGCCCCTCAGACATCATGTAATAGTTTTGTACGAAATGGTTGTGCACCTGACAACTACAGCTGATGTTCTCTCCCCATGACTCTCCTCACCCCAGACCATAGTCAGGGGAGTGAAAGTAGTTAGTTGGACTGGTCCAGTGAAGATGTGGACCCATGCGCTCTATGTTTTGTAATGTTTGTTGTTTAATTGCAGAACTGGATAGTGAAAAAGAAAATAAGCTAAATCTTAAAAATATATTTGTATTTACACACAGTTGGACTGAACAAGAACAATAAAGCTGATGTGTAAAAACCAAAACAACCAGAGATGCTACAGCACTCTGCTACATGGCACTCTGCAGAGTTGGATGCTGTTTCTCTGTGGGTCACTGACATTTGATTCCTAAGTATATAAATATTGATTAGCACAGCTAATCCCATTTACTAAATATCATAAACTTTGCAGAAATGCTGATGTTACAGAGTTTTTTCTCAGTTAAAAGTGGTTTTATTTCATTGCAGTGTTTAATAAAAAATAACTGACCCATATACAGTTTATAAGGCAGGTCTGTGTAGGCTAAGTGTAATGAATGTAGCAGAGAAGTGCAAAGTGGTTATTACTGACCTTTCAGTATGGCTGCTGGATGAAAAAAAAGGCCGCTTTCATAAAACTTTCTATAGATATACCCATAAATCTTATACATTTGCACCAGGATGAGTCACATACCCTTGTGACTGCAGATAAAAGTCCATTCACCCAGTATTTTTGCACATTTCCACTTAAAAGCGTATGAGGATAATCGGCTTGTTGTGCTGTAGGTCACAAATAAATACAATTTACTGAGAAATGTGCTCAATATAAACATACACGTTATAATGGTATGACACATAATGGTACAGTATTCATATTATTGTCATTCATTACTTTAGTTATCATTATTTCCACACAGTAACATATTTTGCTGCATCACACATACAATCATATTCTTTTTTTTAAGTATATTTTTTGGCTTTTCATGCCTTTATTAGATAGGACAGTTGAGAGTGTGACAGGAAATGGGAGGCAGAGAGGGGGGATGACACGCAGGATAGGGCCGTCCGACGCGGGATTCGAACCGGGGCCGCCTGCAGTGAGGACTATAGCCTGAACACATAGGGCGGGTGCTCTACCAACTGAGCTAAACACCGCCCCATACAATCATATTCTTACCATAAATATTCTGTGTTCATAATAGTGCACTGATTGCTTTTTCTGGTTAAAGTGTCCAGACTCTGCGGGGGCAAAGTCCTGGGGTCTCAATCTCACTTGACAGCACGTACAATATTTATGTACAACTGACTTCCTTCACCTCTAGTTGTGACATTTTTATAATATTTGAGCAAAACTGGCCTTTTTTGGGGAATGAATGACTGAAGGGAAGGTAATACTTTATTTTAAGGGGTCCTTGTTCCTGTGTATCTACCTAATTAATTACAGTGTAATTACCTATGTAACCGTATGTAATAACATGTACTTACATTGTAAATACATAGTGTATTTTCGTGTACTTACAGGTCCTTGTTACACTTGTAATAAGAAATGCTTGTGCAAAGAGAGAGGCCACTTTGGCATTTCTTATTACAAGTGTAACAAGGACCTGTAAGTACCCCAAAATACACTATGTATTTACAATGTAAGTACATGTTATTACATACGGTTACATAGGTAATTACACTGTAATTAATTAGGTAGATACACAGGAACAAGGACCCCTTAAAATAAAGTGTTACCCATCATAATTACATTTTGTTTTGGTTATGTTTACGCTCTGGCAACATTTGGTCTGCAGAAAAGAAGCTCACAGTCACTTCAAGCACAAAATGTGAATTAACATTCAACTGTAACCACAATCTTTTCCCAACTTCATGCCAATTAAGGTGTTTTTTTTTTTTTTTTTGCCTAAGCCTGGCCACAGTCACATTCACACCAACCATCTCCTTAGTGAGTCCTGTGTGACATCATTCACTCACAAAATGCTGCTTCTGAACACGATCCAGCCACTGATTGGGTTTGTCACCACCTCAGCATCACTACTGGGAAAACAACTTAGACACACGGTGACAAACAGATAAGTGAGAAACCGTGAGAAGTTGAAGCTGACGTCTGTACCTGGTGGAGACGTTACCAGTCGTTCAGCTTCCCCTCAGTGTCGGCTCAAATCAGCCACAGGGGGGGAAAAAAAACCCTGACGTGTTGACAAGTCAGGATGTCAGGATGAGATCAGATGCTGGCAGCACCTCCTTTGGCTTTGGAGGAAAATACTATCTGGGTACGTGTTTGAGGAATTTACTGCTCTCTCTCTCTCTCTCTGTGTGTGTTTGTGTTTGCTTGCACGTGATACGCGTGTACACAAAACAAAGCATGGCCCAAAAACTGGCCTCGCATTAGCAGAAGGAGAAAAAGACCTCGGGAGATTGCAGAGTGTTGTTTCCATGGATACGCAAACATTATAAATTTTCAAAGGGGACGTTGTTGGAGCAGATGACCCAACTCATTATCTGGAGGGTTTTGGATGCACAGAACAGTAAATAGTATTATCATTATTAGATATCACAAAGGGGTTGTATAGGCCACAGTGAAGAACTATGAGGATGTCAAAGAAAGAGAGGAGTTATATATACTGTACGCTATATATATATACTGTACTTTATGTAGGAGTGTATGTCTATTCAAACTAAATAGAGCCAAGTGAGCCAATTAAATAGGCTCTATTGTCCCTCATGACTTTATATAGCTTTGGCTTCACGGTTATAAATGAGTTGAAGACCTTTTTACAATGTTTGGAAGGGACTTGCTGCATTGTTTGATTGTACACAAATACCAACAGACATACGAGTAAATATCATCAATATTTGATATAAAGAAAAGTGTGAAACTGTGGCGAAGCAACAATAAACACACAACAGATGTGAAAAAAGACTGAGGACGATTCCCTACACACACTGTATAATCCAACAAAGTTATTGTAAGCAGCCATGCATGTTGCTGACTACAATACAAAGCCTGAGCTCTTTATGTTAAATTGTGAAATGAGTCTTTGAAGTAGGACCAGCTCTTTGTTCCCTTTTGGTCTTTTAGTAATACACTTCTACAAAACAATTCTACATATACACACAAGCTCTGCGCTTCATGAATATTCAACACTGTGGGAGTTTACTTTGGCTTTTCTCTGTTGCCATCATCTGCTCGCATTTTGTTCACATCACAAATTGACATTTTCTGAAAGGAACCACTGGATGACATTTGATTTATCGTTGTATAATCAGAATGATTCATATGTACGAAGTGCAACAAAAGCACTGTACATTTGTGGGCATAGCTAGTGTGCACCATTAACAGAAGCATAAGAAGAGTCCTTTTTGTTTTGTTGTGGGCTATTCCAGCATAATTGGTGACAATATACAGATGTGAAGTGAAGTGAAAAAGCAGATGCCGCATTTTAACTTCTTTAGAGAACTGCAAATGAAGTTTGAGGCACACAGGAGACCAACAAGCCTGCATTAACTAAAAGGAAACCTGGTCATGCTGGTGAAAATAAGCTTAATTATTGTAAATCCATTCATCTGTAGGTCAGTGGAAAAACTAAGGCTGTGTTGACGCAGCAGGAGTACCAACACAGAGTTGTCGGCTCAGTTGGCACTGACTCTGCATGGGCTTTTGCTGCTACAGAAATTCAACACTACATTGGCAAATTGAATACATGCAAGTCGACATTCGTTTGTAACATAGAGGAAGTATTTCTACAGTTTATCTTGCTTATATTGATAACGCATAAACTCCACCTTTGACTTGTTGATGTGTCTTTGAGTGTGGAATGGACTCATTGGTGCCTCTTGTGTTTAATGGGGTAAAAAGCAGCCACTGACCGCATGATCGTGCACCAGGATGAGGTTAAGATTAAAGGTGTTATAGCCACTAGAAAACTCAACCTAAGAAGTTACATTAAGTTCTTTATTGCAAGTGTTTTTCAAACTTTTTTTTTCTTCAGAGGAAAATAATTAAACCATTTGGGTTTTTTAAATGTCAGGTTGATCTGTCCAACTCTGTTTACATGGAGCAGTCCCCACAAACATGCTGCGCCCCTGTTTTATTTCAGGGCTGTTTTCGTTCCCCACTAAAAACAACTCCACATTAATGCTGTGTCCATCAAAACAACACATGTTTTTATATTACCACAGTGTGTTTGGACGTCACAACAAAGTGTTATGTTGGAAAAGCAAAGGCTGAGTGCGACTGTTTCAAAAACAGAACAAATTTTTAACAGCAGGAAACACAGTGCAGTTTTGCACCAGATTGTTGTTTGATTAACATAATTATCTCGTTCTGAGCTTGAGAGGAGAATTACAAGGTCTGACATTTATTCACGTCATATCTTAATTGTGACATTAGACAGTAGATTTCCTCTTATCACTGCACTCAGAGTCGTTCGCTGGTAAAAGGGTTACCTGCGTTTCAGCCCAGGCTAGGTGCTTTTCACTTCTTGGAAGTGGACGTGATTGTAATGTGACATAAATGAATCTACACGGGTGCACAAGATTAGCTTTATAGAGACCATCTCAAAGGTAAGGATAACTGATTATCATTATTTAACCTTGGTAAAAGAAAGGAGACTCTGGCATGATTCAGAAGGAAATTGAATTTGCAGATGTACAGCTACAGGGAGAAATTACTTACCAGAGGACGTTAAGTGACCATGAAAGTTAAAAGAGTGGCAATGGAAATACAATAGACTATTTATTTCCAGGTATTTCCATGTATTAGAAATGAATCATCAGAATATTTAACATCCATGCAAACAATTCACAGAAAATGGAATTCAATGTTTTCATCCAGGTTTCTATGATTTAAGTGTAAAGGCAGAAAATACAAGTCTAGGTGCATTTTACTTTATTTATCCACAAGGTAAATCCATATCATTGTAGTAAACCCTGTTATGATGAGGACTGTGTAGTCTATAGGCCTGTGTCAGTTTAGTACTTTTGCTCTACATGGCAAAAATGATGCGAGCACCTGAACACAAGAGTTTTTTTGGCTACAACATCCTGCTCTCTTCTGTGGAAGCTTTCCATAAAATGTAATATAATGGCTGCAGAGGTTTGTTCCCATTCAGCCACAAGAGCACTAGTGAGGCCTAACAGCAGACATTTTGACTCGTAGGAAAAGCACAGGTGCTACTAACAACATTAACAATGGCTCTGTTCTACTCAAGTGACCCAGAGAGCCACGACAGCGTGACGGTGAAGCAGCATGCCCGACATCCACAGAAGCACCTTAATGGGATTCAGCTGCCATTCATTTGTATTCTTTTATACAGCTGTATTTTTCTTGCCACGTGTCGAAGGTGATAAATGAGGTTGATGTCGGGGGTCCTGGCAGGCCTGGATTCTGCTTTATGCATGGGGGCATTTAAGGTTTTGCCAAACAACTACTGCCATGAAATTGGAGGAACATAATTGTCTTGATCATTGTGGAAAATGTTGAAAAAAGTTTCATCTATTATCCTGTATGCAGTCATATTAATCCTCTTACTGTTCAATATGAAGCTACAGCCAACAGCTAATCACAGGAGTTAGCGTTTGGGTTAAAAGGTAACGAAAAGAACAATGTTGGCATACTTTTAAGATAAGAGGCTACAGTGTGTTGCTACTGGAAAACAGTGAGACCGGTAGAGGCCAACAGATAAACATGCTAAGCTCAGGAATGAAGTCGTAATTTTTCCTCATAGACTGGTAAGTAAACAACTGCTGATGCTAACACTGGCTATAGAGCAATAAAAACACTTGAATATAGCTCATTTAGTCTAATCAATGTTAAATCTCATTTGGTTAAAGACTGTTTTGTGCAATGGGCAAGTTTTGGTTACGACCCATAGTCCTGACTCAATGTCATCCCTGTATCTCTCTTTCGCCCCTGATTTCCTGTCCCTATACTGTCCTACCATAATAACAGCATTAAAAGTGTCCTTGGATAATATATACTGTACATGCTTTATAGTGTACATATTTTTTGTAGTACAGTATCCTTGGATTAATGTTCAGTCTAGACAGTTAGGCACAGATTTACATCCAATTACAGAGATCAGGGACAGTGCAGGGAGTTATCTGCAGTTTTTGCTGCAGGGTGGGGGAAAAAAAAAATGAAACTGAGACTAGTCATTAAAAAAAAAAGAAAAAACATTGTCAAGTAACTTGCAGGGGGTTTTCAGAAATTGCCCAGTGTTTCTGTTCTTGTCAAAAGGGTTGAGTTTTATCTTCAGTGTCGCTGCCAGACCTGCTAAGTGGCTGTAAAAAAAAACGTCACTTGTGGTAAAAGAAAAAATCACAGCAAAAACGTGGCGTGTCTGTCTGCTTGGTGCAGGGACATGGTGCATCATTAGGAGGGCGTATTTAAAAATCAGCACCAAGCACCTGATTGTGGATGATAATTTGTGGATGGTAATCAGTCCCATTATCTTATAGGTCCAGATGGATGAGCCAGCTGGCCAGTGGCAATTTGCCTGAAACTGACACATGTACTGTATAAGCATCTCGGTTTTCCTTTGTGCTTTCTCAATCTGTTGAAACTAAAGTCTTTGTGTTTTGATTCTTATTTCTCATGTTTTAATATATGTATATGTTTTTTTTTATATACATATATCTGCAATAAAAGTTATTTGGAGAAGCAGCAAAGTTTTACTATTGAGATCACATGGGAGAGCTGGTGTATACCAGGTATATCAGACTGTCTGGCCATACTGCAGAATTAAGGAGTCACTCTGTATGTGTGGTCATTGTCCACCAATGTCCAACAACAACTGAATTTATATCCTGAACAACACTAATGAAATGATGAGTTCATAACAAGTTGATATTAATTAACAGTGTCCTTCCTGCTCTGCGGGCAGCGGGCTCGTGTCTGGGAGGAAGAGACAAACTCCTAATTCTCTTAAAGGTTATTAATTAAATCATTAAGTAGCATTAAAATAAGATTGAATGAGCTACAGGATGCATGGTGAACTAAGTTTATGAGTGGGTGTGAGTGTGTGTGTGTGTGTGTGTGGTCTACAGTCAAGGGAAAAGTCAAACAGGATGCTGTGAGCTGTCAAGTAATGAATGTGACAAAATGAACAAGGAAGCCAGATGTGTCAGTGACTCTGATACAAAACAGACCTTCCCTTTCAAAGACAGAGATTACAGATGATAATAAAAATTGAGGTGATAATAATGGCACTTCTGAATGGAGAATAACAAAACACAGAGACTGGACGGAGGTCTGGGTGTCTGGGTGTGTGTGTGAGCGGTTTGTCGCTCTGTCACTGGGTTCATATTTGTGTGCAAACGGTTTTAAAAAACGATGGTGAATAATGGTCAGGATGGAAAGGCTGGCGAAGGTCAGATTGGAGACAGTGAATGATTTTGCGGACGTGAGAAGTAACAGGTTACAGCCCAGGGGACAGAAAGTGGGGATGGATGGATAGATCAAACAAAGCAGACAAGAAGAGAAAAGAGAAATGTGTTGTACCAAGACCGAGCTGTGAACAGGTGAATGTTCTGCAGGAAAAGAAAATCTCAAGCCATAAACTTTATGTTTTTTCCATCTTTCAGCTCAGGGAAGAAATCAAGTCATTCCAAATCAAAAAGTAAGTGATGCAGTGTGCTATAGGGAGTGAATTTGGCATGCAGTATATCCCATACACAATCATTACAAAAGAAATGGCAGAGAGAGAATGAATAGATTTTTCATAAGCACAAAACTAATTTATAATGCTTGCTTACGATTTGAAGAATGAAGTGAAGAACAGTTTCAGAAAAATGTTGATACTGGTGTATTTGACTGTTTTAAAACACAACTGTATCAAACAAGAGGAAAGGATCAATTTTCAATCGTCTTGCTTGAATAAACTTTATCTTGAAGTTGGGACTCAGTTCAGCCATTTTATTCGCCGTTAGAGAAGTTTAATGATGGTTTAAAACCTGTCCTATTGACAGAAGCAGACTGCACTCGCCAGCATTGTGAGGACTTATCAAGGGGTCTCATCTGCTGAGTGAGACTGGCTGCGCTCTCACAGCCAGTAAAGTCGGACACATTAAGCTGCAAATGGAGATATAACCACCAGCACCACCACCTCCCCCTTTTTTTTTCTTTCCTTTTGGCTTCAGTTGAGTGTCTGGGCATAAAAAGATGAGAGGCAGAGGGCTGAAGGCATGGGGAGAATACTGAGAGGCACAGGAGTACGTCCACGCAGTGATGGCATGAATACAGAGAAGGACGGTATGAGGTAAAAGAGAAAACACGAGCTGATGTTGGCGATATGGAGATGAATTGATCAATGGATGGAGGGACGATTGAGGGACAGATAGATGGTGCAACACTGTGTAACACTATCGAAATAAGATGTGGTCCTGCAAGTCCCGCTTGTTTCTCTCTCATTATTTCTTCTCTGGATATTCCAGATTGTCTAGACTAAACTATTGACAGAATTTTCCTCTTTGTTTTCAAATGAAATTGAAAATGAATTTTTTAAGTATATTTTCTGGATAGCACAGTTGATACAGATAGGAAACGGGGAGGCAGAGAGAGGGGGAATGACATGCAGTAAATGGCGCCTGACGTGGGACTCGAACCAGGGCCGACTGCAGCGAAGACTGTGCCGCTATACATGGGGCGCCCGCTCTAGCGCCCGCTCTAACGCCCGAGAAATTGAAACATTTTGAGTGATTTTGAGAAGCTGATACATGGAAGTTGTTAGCAGTGTTAATATTTCTCAATGCAAAGCACTGTTTTACTTTTAAACATGTCATAACATGTCATATTATATGTCTAGAAAATCCGTTGTGGTAGCTTAACACATCTGTACTTAACCCAAGCGTCCTGAAACATTCATTGAGTGTCTTGAGTAAGGAATCGCATAAATATTGACAGTGAGCAGTCTGAATAAGTTCATTATGCACTGGTAGAGAACAGTGGCATCAAATTCCCCCATCGTAATGTGCTGATGCTAATGTGTTTTGTGGAGTCCTTTATAAACTCATCATTTAAGGAGACAGTGTTTGGTCTTAATTTACAATTTTCTGTCTGTGCTCCAAAAAAGTGTCTAAATTATTCAGAAGTGCTTCTATCAGTCCCCAGATTCTCAACACATAATCTGCATGCCAAACCAAGATGTGCTTGTTGTGCAGTGCGATGATTTTTTTTTTCTCACTTTCATCATTAGAAATGAGCTGAACCAAGAACTGATGGCTGAGCTGCAGCAGAGGAGAGTTCATTAGAAACACAGACAGATGTGGGCTAGCAGCCAACAGCAGGGCCGCTGCTACAGCTGCTCTTCCAGTGCTTTAAACTCAATCTATACGGCAGCGTCGATGGCTATACATTCATCTAAAATAATTAAAACTGAACCATCTCCTGTGCATTAAGAAAGATTCCTTCTGTCTTAAGTGGAGTTTTAAAACCAGACCGCCCGACGAGTCTGAAAAACTGAGATGTCGCCGTTATAGCGAGACAAGGTGACAAGTTACAGTTGCAATGACAATGCCACAGGGACTCACAGGATGAGTCACTCGGATCCTGTCATCATGTTGTCCACCCTCAGGCCGCTCCCACCGACCGGTTGGCTGGCGAAACTGATTTTGGACGGCTTAATACTTCTGTAACAAAAACACACAATGGTGGAACAAAACGCTGTGCACAGGCTCGCTGATTTAATTCTTCACACTCCAGCCTCCGACATGTGACGGACTCTCCACCAAATCTCCTTCCTTTTCTTTTGATACGATGAGGTAGTAAATCATCCTGCTTCATTGTTGGTCTATATACTGCTACTTTCCCAGGTTATAGCCTCCTCCTTCTTTGTGTACTGGCTTGAAGCAAAAACAAACAAACTTGCACCATCTGCAGTGAGTTCACACAAGATGTCTTGTATTTTAGAGAAGTAAACTGCTCACAGTGCTCTGGGGAGGCTTCAGAGTTACAGCAGATATGAGAAAACTGACAAATCCTGCTTTTGTTTACTTAAAAAAACCCAAAAAAACTAAGGACTAAGAGTTGCACAGAAGAAATTCAACATATTTATCAAGAAAACCACCTTCATCAAGGGCCCATTATGTCAAGGAGAGGTGGCTATACGGTGCAATGACACAGTTTCCTATGTGCAGTGTAATGAAAAGGGAAAGCATCACTCACAACAAGTAAGTTCAAGGTGACCACTTATCCCCAGATTGTTTTTATAGTGTAATTTTAAGGGGAAGCTCTAAATCATTGTGCAATGTCAAAACATGTTTTGCATTTCACAGCCTTTGTGTTACAGTCGTGTATCTTCATTTGTTTGGAGACTGACAGGATCTAACCTTGAGCTACACTGACAAAAAAGATTCAGTGTAAAAAATAAACGAAGGGTCGACTTACAACTTTACAGAATAATATATAAGTCAAACAAGAACTGGATGTCATTAAATTTGGTTACTACTGAGACAAATTGATTTCATGCAAGGCTGCAAAATACTTAATATGGTCAAAAAAAATCCTCCTCTGCAGTTTCAATGCCTCTAGGCCTTTTAGTTTTGTTCAATATGCTTTCATAACTCTTCTCTATCAACTTCTCTGATCTCATTGAGGCTGTCAGAAAGAAGGTGTCATTACATCTGACATGTGGTCCTTTCACTCAATCCTCACAGATATTTATGGGAAGGTTGTCATTCTATAGCAAGAAAGCTGACAAAATGAAAGCATACACTTCTCTCAGGTGCAGATGCAGTAGGAATACTATTATTAAAAAGTCCTTGAGAGAATCCAACCTGTAGAGCTCCCAACAGGTAAGGATCAATAGGCTGCTGCCATGCTGGCTCTGCTGGTACAGAGTGCGCCTTATGCATAATGATTAATCATATGTATGCACTTCTGAAAACTGCATAATGGGCTGAAAGTTTTAATCGAATTAGGTTTATCTTGAGTTTTATTCATTCTGTGTGGTTGAGTTTTCATTTTAATTGCTGTGCAACGTTGCTACAGTAATCTATTATAAGTGACCCGCCTCATGTGTCGCCCAGTCATTTGTTCTATCAGTAATATACTGTAAAATATAATAATATTAGTGCAGCCTTAGGCCTTTTAATCGTCTTTGTAAATATACTGTATGCAGCCCAAAAAACTTATGATGAGCTGAACTGAGAAGAGCATATTGACATTGAAATGAACTGAATTGAATTGCAAATGAATGCATTAACGTGAGCAGTCTTTGAATTGAGCTGAACTGAGTGAAGGAGAAGGAGAGCAGTAAGAAACGCTGTCTTGTTTTATTCTACTACGCACATCACACAGTGATGGAAAGAAGGAAGAGCAGCGTGAGAGCCCTGGTCAGTCCCTCCGGCAGCCCTCACTTTGTTTGACAATATTTACCCCACAGAAAGACAAAGACTGTATACAGGCTGAGTTCGGGCAGCTTCCTCTGGAGAACAAATAAGTACCTGTGTGTCATTTGTTTACACTTGTTGGAAGCATTGCAGAGGAGATATTCCCTCATGTGACAGTAACATAGTCCATGCTCACAGGAAATGCTCAAGGATTATCAATAAGTCTTTGTTGTATTTTTGGCACAAGCTGCCGGTGAGGCTGTTCTTGAGACTGGTGGTGCAAAGGAGGGAGGTAGAGGAGATTTTAAGTACATTAACATGGTACAATTAATCTCATTACTTATGTTTGCAGCAGTATCAGTACAATTACTTTGTGGATGACAAAGTTAATGGCTTTGGTTGACACAGAAACATCTGTCAGATTTTTTAAAGTCTATCTTCTCGCCGCCACATGACTTTGTACTTTGTACTGATCATTAAGCATCTTCAAAACTTTATGTTCATTCAAAGTAGAGATGTGCAGAGCCACTAGTTTCACTTTTAAAAATCTGTGAAGTTGGGCTGCCAATGATTAATGAAGACACAATATGATCCACAGCCTCATTGAAACAGTTTAAATTAAGTTTTACAGTGTCACTTTGTTTTAATTCAACACACCTTGTACTGCTTTTTTTTTTTTTTTTTACACAATTCAACAAGCCAGACTGAACATGCGTCAACCTTTTTGACTTATACTTTTAATTTTGTGAATTGTAATTTCCAGAAGCCATTGAGATGAATTATAACATATCATTAAACATCCCTTCATGTTACCATTCACATCAGTTTCTCAAAGCCTTGCTCATAATGCCTGCCACATACTTCATCATCAGTGGCCATCAATGTCAAAAGGTTTTGTCACCCTCTCTTTGAGGAGTGTAATTTATTCCATCAAAGTGATGATCCATAAATCTGTTGATGGGGAGGAGGGTGCAGCCTGAGGCAGACAGACGCAGACAGACTGATAGAGACTTTCAAAAGGACATGATGATTTATTCTAAGACAAAAACAACTCTAGCTGTTCCTTACTTTGAACAAGGATAATGACTGTACAAAGTCAAATAAGAAATAGACAAAATAATCTTTGTGAAAACAATGAATTCCTGCAAAAAGAAATAATAATTTCATATTGGAAACAGCTGGAATGTCCCTTTCACAGTCTGAATCACATTCAATCATGCCTTTCATTGTTTTCAAGATGTATAGACTTAACTGTTAATATTACTGTATGAATATGGCAAATGGAAGAGACTGGTTGGATCAATTTATCTTTTCATTCATAGTGTTTCTCCTCAGTTTATTATATATCTTCTTCCTATCTCGTGTTCAAGCTCAAGTTGTTCTGGAAAGAAGAAAAGAAAAAGAAAGTTCTTGGAACTTAATTTCGTTTTAATAAAAATGCTGCTCCAAACAAGACAAAGATAGGTCACGATGACTGAGTTGCAGTTGGTTAGTATTTGTGAAACCCCCATATCTCCTGAATATGATGAATACAGAAAGGATAGTTTCCATTGGGGTCATTATCCAGAGAGGAGAAGCGAGGAGTGGATAAAAATGTTAATACTCAACTGGCATGTTGTCAATTTTTGCTCTGTACTCACTGCAATAACATTTGTGAGATACTTTTGGGTTTTTTTGCCCTGAGTTTTGCATACAGCCAGATTGTGGTTGGGGTAGCTTGTTACAGGGATTTAAAAAACACTACCATCATTACAACTGGGTGGGAGTTTTCATGCTTTCCCTGAGCCTGAGTTGGTTCTCTTTGGATACTCCAGTGTCCCCTCATTAGTCCAAAACCTTGCACACCAGGTTAATGGGCGACTTCTAAGTGCTAATAGATGTCAATGTGAGTGTGTGAGGTTATTTGTTGCTATAGTTTAGTCCTGTGGCGACCTGTCCAGGGTGTATCTCTCATCCTCGCTCTTTTGTTACCCCACATGTTGAAGCAGTTATGGATGGATAGATGGACAAACAAACATTCAGTATGGTGGTTTCATTATGTTATTTCTTATTCATTCCAAAAGTTTCTTAAGTTTTTTAACAAAACTTGAAGTAAAATTAGGGCAGTAAAGATGGTGCTCTGAGTTGTGAAGATACAAAGGCAACATTATTTGTCATTTAATAAAGTAGCAGTGTCTCATTCACCATCGTGCCTCGTGACTGTGTAGTGAAAAAAGCGCCATCTCAATGAGTCAATGAACCTAAATGGGATTTTAAGAGTAATCACAGTAACAATACCCCACACGCCCCACGTTAATGGTGTTAACTCGTGACCATTGTCCCTCTTTGTCAGCATGCACTGGTTGTTTTGTCAGATGCAATCATGATTTTTTAACTCTGGTCCTCTTGACCTCCTTAATAAATGTTCCGTTTTTTTTTTCACAGTGTGAGCAGAGTACAGAGCCCTGCCATTTGGGAAGTTCAGATAAGCTATCAAGTGCTTTGCCAGGCTGTTTTTTATAGCCCACAAAGTGCTGCTAATTGGTCTTAGGAGGTGAATAGGTTCTCTATGTCGTTTTTTTGTTTGTTTGTTTGTTCTTTGTCTTTCCCGTAGTCAATCCTGTTGTGCACATAAAGACAAATCTTCAACATGTCTCAGCATCTATTGTGATTCTTTGTGGTTGCTTAGAACACATTTGATTCATTTTGAGCCTTTGTTCTGGCTCCAAAATACCACTCACTTGAGATAGCATCTCAAAAACCACGCAAGTGTGTGGATTCACATGCCTCATGCCTCAAGATGGTTACGTAAACTTTCCCAGATGAAACATATTTCATCAAATACAACATGACAAATAGGTGCAGTCAGCTAGAATGAATACATTTGGTCTCGTATAAATAGATTTGAGCCTGAGTAGGAAGATCTATGACAAGGCACCGCGAGGAGAACACTTCTGGTAAAGCAGTGATGCATGTGTCTGTTTCTGTGTGTTTCTGTTAGTGACATTTACGGTTGCTTGGGTCATGGCTCTTGTTGTGAAGCCTCATAATTTACACTTCACAATGATAGACCATGAGAGAACAGCAAAAGGAATATGTTTTCCTTTCTGTCTGTGCAACAGTGTCCTCATCATAAGGTAACAATTTTTTGCTGGTTGTGGCCTTGAATTCACACTGACACACAAGCCTTTGGTCATTCGTCACAAATACACTGACAGGTTTTTGTTTCAACAACATTCAACAATTTTGTGCAAGTGTGTGTTGGTTTTTTTGTGGATCATTTTCAACACTGGCTTCCTGTTCTTTGATCTCCTGCCTCTCTTTTCTTTTTAGATCTTTGAAATGTGACCAAAAGGTGACGTTGTGCGACTAAAGTGGCCGAGCAGACATGGATGAGGTTCGTGGTTCATGGCACAGTAAACCCCTGAGTCACCGTGACTCCCCTTTCACCGACAACTCTTTGTACACTGGAGGCAAGAGAGGATTTTTAGATCGGGCTGAAATGTGTTCAATTTGTTAGAGAGTATCTATTTTTTCCTGCAAATTGTACATTTTTGGACACATTTATAAAAAACTCTAAAATTATGTTTGCTTTCTCTCTGAACAACCTCTGAGATGAGCAGATGTTTGTCGTTCCTTTAAAAAAAAATTAAATCATTTTGCTTACACAGCTTGCAGTTCTGTTTTGTTTGTGTGTGTGTGTGTGTGTGTGTGTGTGTGTGTGTGTGTGTGTGTGTGTGTGTGTGTGTGTGTGTGTGTGTGTGTGTGTGTGTGTGTGTGTGTGTGTGTGTGTGTGTGCAGACAGGTGAGGTGCTGTGAATTTTATGTGTGTAGTCACTGAAGGAAACATATCCAATATGCTGTGACTGCAGGGTTAACGAGCATCTGTGGAGGCTGGGAAGGTGTTGCCTCGGTGAAACGTGATGTTCACCCTCACCATGGCAACAGGATGAAGCCCCTGCCTCCAACTACTTCACTTCACTTCACTTCACTTCACTTCACAGGTACATAAATGTAGTGGCAGCACATCAGAGGAAGAACAATGGTTTTGTGAGGAGTGTGGATTTTTTTTCATCAACAGCATCAACAGCTTCTATCATCACAGCAACAGACAAATGTCTCTGTGGGAGTGAGTGGAAATGAGTTCAGTAGTTCATTCACTCATCAGGGCTTTGCAGCAGAAGAGGAAATAATCTTCTTTATGACAGCTAAATTGTTATCTTATCTTTTATGCACAATATAAAAACTCTAAAATAAATAGGCTAGTTCCTGATTTTTCAGAGCTGTACTTGATAAAATGCTCATGTGTGCTTAGAAAGTTATTGGTTATCGTCTAAAAACTTTTTAAAAAACCACTGAGGTCTCCACAATGTTTTAATCATTCTTGTATTTTCATAGTTATAACTGCTTTTACAGTATTTTACGCAATTTTTATTAAAATTTTCTCTTTCTTTTTTTTAAATAAAATTTGAAAAACCTCAATACAACTACAGAAACTCAAACCTAAAGCCACTGAAAATAAACATTTTGATATGTGAAAACACTTGATATTTTCCATCTCAGAGATTAGATCCTTCATATTTTTGGTTCATTTATTATTTATACGTCTAATTCACCCCCGTTCACTGCACATATTGAAAATAAATTATGCAACAAATACATCTTTGAATGTTTTTCCTTTATTTTGTAGTGGATTATCCAAGACCCAGGGAAACTATGGACTTGCAAAGGGTTACCATTTGTCTCACAGCATGAATGTCTAAACGTTGTTAAGACGGCCTCTCCACACAAACCAAACACTGTACGTTCTGTAGGTTGTGAGATCCCCCAAGGTTGTTGAAACTCCCAAATTCCCAGAAACATTACTGAAGACATGACCTCATGTTATTCTGAAAACTAACTGTAGCTATGCCCTTTCCTTAAGTGACGACACCCCGAGAGACCTCCTGAAGCATCGGCTAAAGGTTATCTGAGCCCTCAGCAGGCTAAGGTAGACAAATGAAGTGTATCTTCCAAATCTACAGCCTATTTAATGTTAAATCCCCTCTAGGATTAGAACAGATGTGGAAAAAAAAAACTTATCCTTGAAATGTTATCATCCATCTGAGGTCAGCTCATGTTAATAGAGACTGTAGCGCCTTATGGTGTAATTGTGCTCCGTCTCGCACCAGTGAATCATATACCTATCAGCACAAAACACAGTCAAGCTACAGTTGACCTTATGCAGGGGCATACGTTCAAAGCAAACCTTTTGGCCACAGCAGTAAATCTACATAAAAATGTCAAACCCAGAAATGACAGACAACACTAGTTTCATGTAAAAAAGCACACAGCATTAAGTGACCTCCCTGGTGCTGAGCGTTTAAAGAAGTCCCTGTGTACTCAAAGTGATAAGAGCTCTTTATTCTCTTGCTTATATTTGTATTGATGATGTGGATTAAAGCAACTGTAAAAACAAACTTTCAGTGATGACTTTGAGCACTAGTAATGCTCATGCTGAACAGTTTTGCTCCAAACAGGCCTCCAGCACGTTTAGTAAATGATCTTTGCCCATTTTCTGCCTCTGTGAAACTGTAATGAGACAAGCAGGGACATTATCTTGATTAAAATCAATCCCTATTGGATTACACTGTGCTACGTTCCCTCGCTCAGCTTCACTCATTAGCACGCGGCACGGAAAACAGAAATCAGAAGTGAGGAGACTCCTCAAAGTGTTATGTGTACATGCATGGATGACTTGACAGATAATCCCTGGACTCCCCCTTTACACTGAGGCCACTTGCCGCTGTCATGATGTTTTATAATCCAGCCGGTTTTACATTGTCTTGTATATTCTTGGCTGTTTGACTGAATGTGTGAAAATGAAAGGAAGAGTGTGTTATGTCTCAGGAGACTGTCATAATTGATCTCATGTCTATGCAAGGAAGGGGGAAGGGGGAAAGGGGCTTAAGGAAGAGAGGGAAGGAAGGAATTAATGAAGGAAGGAAGGAAAAGAAACTGGAGGAAGAGGAGAAATTTAGAAAGAGGACAGGGTTGAAAAGGTTAAGATGGAAAGGAAAGTATAAGAAGCAATGTTGCAAAGAAGAATTAAGTCAAAAAAACAAAAGTGGAAATGAGAAAGTGAAACAAAAGTAAACATTTTTAAAAATGAATATATTTGAGCTAAAACAAAGAACAGAAGACAGGGAAGGAGGGAGGAAGAGGGGAAGAGGGGAAAGGAGGGAAAAGTAAAAGCAATGGAAGCTGAAGGAAGATGTTAGAAAGTGTAAACTGGGGAAAGAATGAAAGAACGACATCATTCCTAAGGAAGGAAGGAATAAAAGAGGAAAGATAGACTGATGGGTGGTGAGAAGGGAGGGCAAAATGAAAGAAGGAAAGGAGCAAGAGAGGAAGAAAGACAAAAGGAAGAATGGGAGAGAAAGGGAATAAATTAACAAATATGACAGAGCATGGAAGTATTAATTGGAAAGAGGGAGGACGGAAAAGAGAAGATAAGGAAGGATCCTAGGAAGGAAGGAAGGAAGGAAGGAAGGAAGGAAGGGAGGAAGGAAGAAAGGGAGCGAAGTAATTCATTTTCACGCCGTCGCTTCTGTCCCGTGCAGGCTCTCTGTGCCGCGCGAGGGTCATCATCAGTAAAGTCTCGCGCAGGCTGCCGTTAACCCTCCCTACATCGCACGCGCTGCTGCCACATTCTTCAACACGGCCACATTTCACGTTACCGGCGCTCCGTCCCGCGCACGAAGACGCAGCGCTTCTTTCTCCAAGCCAAACGGCAAAAAAAAAAAAAAAACAAGCGCCCAGCGGGACAGCACCGGACACCGAGTTCGAGTCCGCAGACAACAGGCAACCTGAGCGGAGGAGAAGGACGGAAAAAAGACGCGCTCAACTCAACTAACCCATAAGAGAGAGAAAAGACCATGGAGAGCGCAAGCAACGGCTCGGACGCGGATTACCGGAGCCAGCTCCCCGGGATGTTCAACACCAGCAGCACGAGCCTCTGTCGGAACTTCACCGACGGCATCAACAACAACAACAACAACAACACCGACGCGAGCTACGCGGAGGTGCGATGCGACGGGGACCGCGGGCTGATGGGCAGCCTGGAGGACGACACCAACCCGGTCATCATAGCGATTGTCATCACCGCTCTCTACTCCATAGTGTGCGTGGTGGGGCTGGTTGGAAACGTGCTGGTCATGTATGTCATTGTCAGGTAAGAGAGCAAAGTACTGTACTCCCCCCCCAAAATACACTGATGTGCTTAATTAGGCCCTTTAACATTTAATAAACATCGCTTTCTGAGGGAGAGGAGACATAACCTGTTGCCGTGTTAACCATGTTGGATATAAAGGTGTGTGTGTGTATGTGTGTGCATGTGCGTGTGAGTGTGGTAGTGTATAGCATGTGTTTACGAGGCCGAGTGAGACCATGTGAATGCAGTGTTGACAGCGCTGCCTGCTCAGCTCAGCTCAGCTCAGCTGCCGTTTGTGCGTAAAAATGTCTCCAACCTCGCAGCAAGTTGCTCCAGCGCGCGCAAAAAAAAAAGAAAGCGAGAGAGGGGAGAGGGAGGGGGACGGAGAGGAGAGACAGGCTGCTGCTGCACAAAAACACGATTCCGATACTCACAAAAGATTTAACAATAGATGATGAATAATATAGCTAGAATATGTAGATTAAGATAAAGGATACCATGCCATGCTCTCCCTCTTGTCTCTCTCATCCACAGTAACAGAGTTAAACAGGTGAGCAGCACTGTTGTGACAAGATGCTGCACATGACACAAAGCAGAAGGAAGCCAAATATGCTGCTGTCTTCACAGCCACGGTGATTTCATCCTCCTCTGATCCCTTGTGTGTGGCTGTGCTTATTTTACTCATGTAAATGAAATGAGTGACTTTAAACAGCTCTAAATGCTCTTGAAACACAGCTGAAAGTTACCCAAATACAGTCACTTCAGCAGCTCTGGTAGGATAAGTAGTCTAATGAGTATTTGTCACTCATGGTAACGGCATTAAAGACTTTAACTAGTACTCCAGTATTTGCCTTCCACTGCTCCCTCAACCAGGTCACGTTCACGCCAGCTCATTCAACTAACACGTCGCCATCTCATTAGTTAATATTTCAAACTTTGTTTGAGACAAATGTCCCACTCTTAAAATCCCATCACCACAGGAGCTGTAATTCTGTCTAATCCCCTGTCCCGACAAGACAGAATTAATAGTACCTACATGATGAGGGGTGCTCAAATGAAAGACTTCAAGCCTTCTTGCTCCTTCTAGTGAAGGTGCGACTTCTGATCTCGCTCTCATTTCACACACACCAAAGATACCGAAAGAGGCCAATTCACTAAGGAGTCTCGATGGGGAAAATGCACTAGTATTAGAGGTCTCATGCAAGCTGGGTGTTAATCATATAAACCTCCATCATCTTCAGTATTGACTTAAACAAACCTGACACCCAGTGAATGACTCTGAATACAGATGTGCTTTTTTTCTTAAAGCATATTTACACTGAAACCAACACAGTGTGTTGATGATATCAACCATCTGAGGTGAATTTCGCTGTGAGACAGCAGGATTTCATTTGTGGCCTTTAATTACACATGAAAATCTGACATTTATGTAAGTTAAACGCTCCCCGGCTGGCGCTGTGTCCTCACAAATGAGGCTCTTTCAGGTAATAAAAAGGCAGAAGAGTGGTGGGAAAGATAGGAAAAGATAGAGAGAGGGAGAGAGTGCAGAGGGGAAATGAAGACAGGACAGGTGAGAGATGGACTTTGAGAAGGGCTGCCTGGACGTGAGAGGGGGCTTGAGATGAAAAAGATTGATGGTGAGCGACGAGAGAGTTAAGAAGTGAGAAAAATGGAGATAAAGGTGAAGGTGGTCCATCTTCATTTTTCCCACCTTGTGATTATCCACTTCGTTGGTGTGGAGGAGTCAGTGGAGAGTGGCTGAGTAGAGGATTTGCTGTGCTGAGCTTGTCAGACAGGTGCACCATCTCTTTAGAGCATAATCAGGGCTGCATGGGGACTTCTCTTATTTTGATGTACTTCTCTTTTATCATCATGATATATGATATCAATATTGTTGCACCAATGATTCACTCACTTCTCCACTGTTTCCAGGGCACATGACGTATCGAGTAAACACTCATCATTCCCCAGACACACATCATCCCCTTTTTGGACTGAGTGCTCCCCAAAAATAGTTCCGTTGTGCTTTAAAAAAAAAAAAAAAAAAAAAACGCACACATCTACTTCAGGATGTTTTCTGCATCTCTACTGGATATTTTCTACCCAAAATGACTTACGACAGATTTGGCCTCTGGCTACTCCACAGCTAGAAAATGAAGTGGAAAAAGAAGGGAGAGCACTGGGCAGAAGGCGGTTACATCACCTTTTGAGATATAAGTCGACTCGAGAACCAGTTTTAATGAGGGAGATCTATGTCTGGCAGCGATGCAACAGTGTTTTTGATGCATGAGCTGGTATGCAGGCTCGTATCATGTATTCTAAGGTAGTCTGTCCACAAAGCAGATAATAGATGGTGAAGGGCATTACTTTCACTTCAGCTCTAAAATCCTTGGCTGTAGCGGGACAACACATTTAGGATGTCCCTCTGACCTCTCTCCCACCACGGGTAATGAAACGGGCTTCCGCCATGACGCACGTTTCCGAGCGTGTTTGTGATTGAGAAAAGTTTTGCAGGTTTCTACAACTTTTTGATCAGGATAAATGGGACGTTTGGGAAATTAGAGGGAAGGTAAAGGAGCATCTCATTCTTCCCAGAACCACAATCCATCAGGGTCGTTAAGATTCAGCCGCCTTTTTTTTTGTCTGTTTGCCTGTTTCTCGTTCTTCTCTGTCTCTGGTGGCAGATTGAGAATGAGCAGCCATTTAGCTAATGACACACAGTGGATATTTACTTGTAAATGGAAACGTAGTCTTGAACTCTTCGTCCCCACTTTACAGTCATGGCCTTGGATGCAATTTTGCTAGATTAAATAGAGACAGTAGTGGATGAAGGTTGTTTTCCCCCCTCGCTGTCTGAGTAATGCCAACCTTAAAGCCATAAACCTTTTCTCTCTCCCTCTTTATCTCTCCGTCCGTTTGCTCTGCATTTCCCCCTCGTCTGTCCGCTCTACACTTACATCCGCAAACTTCTCGTGAGCAAACAAACACAACCAGATATCTGCACGCTCAGTCGGAAAAATCAATTGCGGATGAACAGAAACCACCGGGTTCCACAAGGAATAGGCCACCAGTGCTGAGTGCTTGCTGTTACCATGGAAACACCAGGAGATGTGATGAGTGCAACAAAAAAAAAAAGAAATTACTCCACCACCTCCCCAAACCCCTGCCTCCATCACCCTCTCCCCCACCCCCATCCAGCTAGAAGAGCTGTTGTAGCTGGTTGGTCACATTCAGCAGCCAAAAGCGTTTTTCAAACTTTGAATGCTTTTGTTTAAGAGGCTATTGAACATCTGCACCAGCTGACCTGGGTGCACTAAACTGCTGTTACATTACACTGTGTGTGTGTGTGTGTGTGTGTGTGTGTAGCACAACAGATTTGACTTGGTGCAATTCTGCTGTTTCTTAACATACGGCAAGTTCTCAGTGACCCTGCTGCGTGATGTCAAAGCCGCCTCACTGCTGTTTACGTGATAGTGTGAACTCAATTACTTGAAATATGATGTTATGAGCACAGTTGCAAGACTAATGCCCAGATCCCCACTAATGTTTTTCCTCTAATGGTTTCTCGTGGCTTGTGCCGCCCCGACATGGCAAATAGCGGGCTGAGTTTCAAACGACTAACCTGCAGTGTTTTGATGCACTAATGCACTGATACCTGACGGTCGGGTCAATATGCAGCAGTAATCCACACAGCGTTAAAGCCCTTTAGAAAATAAATTCTAGCGCTCGAGAGCATCGTGATCTAAGTTCACATTCATCAAGTCTTCAAGGCCGTATGTACATTGAGAGGGTTACTGATTGCTGAACCTGTGCATAATGGCTGCTTTTTCAAGTGATTTGACTGTAAGTGTTGGGGGACAAAATCCACAGCGCATTAAATTATCTCTAAAGTTCAGCTTGATGTCACCTTAGGTTTGTAAGAAAGACTCCTGATTACTTACTTTTGCACCATATTGGCTGCAGATGAACTACTACACAATTTTTAATGGAACAAGGACTATCAAGTCAAGGCAATTTTAGTAATATAGTACCAATTCACAACAGATGTTATCTCAAGGCACTTTACCAATAGAGAAGCTTTAGACATTCTTTTCACAATCGTATTTACAGAGATGAAGAGTTCTGACCATGAGCAAGCTCACAATGGCACGGAGAAACATCCTTTTAAGAGGCAGAAACGTAAATCAGAACAAGATGGAAGGCACAAAACTAGAATAAGACTGGTTGACATTTTAATAAGGCTCAACATTATGTATGTGTATGGATACAGATGAAGCCTTCCGTCCTAACTCTGCATTTATTTCATCCTTACTTGTGCATATTTTGCGAGAAGTAACAGCTAACCAGTACAACAGTACAACCAGAAAGTGTGGCTAGTCATGACAAAGAAATTTTTAAAAATGGCGGCACTTTCTCAACAAAGGTCAACTTCTCTGTCCACATGTTGCAATGTATTTAACAGACTCACAGACCGCCACCAGTAATTACCTCTCGTTTTGCATCTCACCACCACAATTTCTTTTTTCATAAACGTTTGACTCTGAGCTGCCCTCTAGTGGATGTACCGCTTAACATCCATGCTAACGTTCACTTCACATGAAAGTATGGGGGCAGAAATGGTTACATCATTTGAAGTATCTATTTTTGGACATAAAGGGAGCATGAATAAGGCCTTCTTCCGACTATAATTACCAACTACAATTATAAGTGGGTGAGTTGTGTGGGATGAAAGAGAATGGCTCCTTCTCATTAACACAAATTAGTCACTGGGCATGCATAGTATTTTTAAATCAAGTAAAAATGCATACAAATAAGCCCTCAGGATCAATGACTTTATTTCAAATTCTCTCTTTGATGACCGTGAATAGGTCCGGCTTACCTCGAGAGTCTAGAAACCTTTTATGTGTATTCATGAATATCCTCCTCATGCATGATAGATGTGACTTCTGCTCATGTGGTTGTTCCCACTTGGAGGCTGAGATGGTGCAGGATCAGCCGGCATTTGATTTGTTTCAGGTCCTCTCAAAGGAGGAGTTATGAAGGTGAATGGACTCAACCAATAAGAGACGCAGCAGAACTTTCTGCCAGCTTGGAGTAAAGGCCCTTACACACCGGGGACCTGACGATAAAAAGACACAAAAATGTGCGTAAACCATTCATGCCCACAGCGATCTAAATATGCAACAGATGCAAGTCGCGACAATTATAAACCAAAGTTTCACCTTGCGTCAGGTGGTTCTATGCCTCCATGTCATGCCTTAAAACCGTATAGTACACCTGGCTACTAGTTGATTATCCCTCATCAAACTCATCAAATACACAATCCAACAACTCCAAAACGCTCTGCTGGACAAGTTGTGACCTGCACATTCACCACGCTATGAGATAATAACGGGACATTACGAGACAGAGTTGTTCTAGAGGTAAATTCATGCAAAACCACTGATGCACGTTTCCGTCGGGGCAGTTTTTCGGCAAGCAGTCTCTGCATTTGCCTCTAAAACAACTCCGTCTCGTAACGTTCAGTTATTATCTCATAGCGTGGTGAATGTGCAGGTCACAATTTGTCCACAAGAGCATTTTGGAGTTGTTGAATTATGTATTTGATGAGTTTGATGAAGGAAACCAAGAAATCCCATTAGCCTCCATAGCGTAGCTCTGAGCAGCTCACGGCTCTACTCCGCCGTTCTAAAAATAGCTTGCACCGACAATTAAAGGTAACGAACCTACTGCTAAAACTATAGGGATTATGGCAATGGGCCAATTCGCCAAGATGTTGAACTATCCCTTTAACTCCACTGAAGGCTTTTGTGCATTGAGCAGCACTTAGCACATGTGTCTGTTACCTCTCCTCAGCCTGTCAACATTTGAAGCTCTGCCCTTCGACCTCAGTTTCGTAACAGCTGCACAATGCCTAAACATGTAGCTGCTGTTTACCGTGGCCTTGGAGGCTGCTGACCAATGCCAAACAGACAGACAGCTCAGGACCTGCCACTTGCCTCAGGATTTTTATGCTGCAATTACTTGTTTGCCTTAGAGTGTTGACACACTCACCTGGCATTAATTGAACCAAGATAATTTTATTCCATGCCTAACCTCTACCCTTGGCAATGGTAAAACTTTCACCTGGTAATTAAATTTCAGCAGTCATGATTACTATCAGTGTGAAAGGTTTTGGCAGCTCAGACAGAGAAAGCTGCTCTTACTAAATTTTTTGTAGCTGCACACAACAGGGTGGTACACAACCTAATTTATTGTTAGGGAGGCAACTGAGCTAATGAGAGCATCCTTCCTGTGTTGATGAGTGATGACCTTCTTAGCACCACTGGGCATTTCTAGAGAAGCACTGTCTGACAGTACGTGTTCTGTTGGACTCAGTGAAAGAAAAAACGACAGTGAAATAGGGGGAAAGATCATATTTACACATTGTTGTAAAAGCTTTAGCACTTGGCCTTAACTGCGGAGATCGAAGAGGTCTTTGAGAAAATGGAAAAGGTAATTTTTGTAGAGGAATATATGCTGTTCGTCACGGAAAGCTCGGGAGAGAGAATAAAGGACGGATGACTAACTGAATAGGAGGGAACAAGAGACAGATTGTATCCTTCTCTGCTTGATGATTGATGGGAGCTCTTGGCTTTTTTGTCCATCTGTCACTTACAAAGTGATTCACTCACAATCCCTGATTCTGTCCTTTATACTCAATGACAGGTACAGTTAAACAAGTCTTTCTTCAACAAGACTGGCATTTAAAAGTACAGACAGTGTTGGACATTAACTCTCAAAATCAATTCGACAATTGTAGACGGCAACTCTTCCAGGGGATTAACAAACCAGTGAGGTGGAGCGATCGCCTCATTTGAATCAAAACTCATTGCAGTTTTAGAGCTACCAAACCTCTTCCCTGGTGTTGTGCTTAATTAATATGGATTTAATCCAATGGTTAGACCCTTTGCAGAAGACCTTCAGTACATTAACAAGTGTTCCTCTCTCCTTGAGGTCCGTTTTCTGTTGATAGACATTGAGGATCAGGGTTTGGCCTAAATTGGTTGTCTATTTTTTTTTGTGTGTGTCATATTTCCACAGATGGAAAATCATTTTAAGGGAGTGAATCACAATGACGCAGGCATCCACTGTCAAACCCATGATCTGAGCACAATATAGTGCTTGTTGAATACATGCAATGTGTGTGTGATTTGTGTCATTGTGATCTAGATTGCACCACTAAAGGGGGCAAACTAAATTCAAGCACCTCTTAACTAGGCCAAGTTTGGATTGTTGTAGTGTGTCGATGTAGGATTTTTACAGTAGGCCTCCACCATTCTTCGCCTGTTAATCAAACATTAATGGATAATTACAAAAAAATGTCAATACCTCATCATGACCTGAGGTAATGAACTAGTTACTTGAAGTAATCCATCACGCTGCTGCTGTACTTAACAACACACAAAGTGGTCGTTGTAATGATTAGTACAGTACACACTGTTTTGTCCGTGCTGCAAAGGGTTGTCATGGAGAAGCTACGGATGCAACAAGAGACAAACGTGTTACTGTGTGTCTGAGGTTTCTGGTCCTGTCCCCGGAGGATTTGTATCAATCATCAGGCCGATTGTACGACATCTTTCAACCAGCCTGCATGCATGTGGACGAAGAGGGCTGTGTTCTATCTTTAATTGCACATCCTCTGTTTCCAGCCCACTCGAGTTTGTCTTTGTGTGTCCATGGATATTGATTTCCTTGCATCAATTTTAGTCTGGCCAATCAGGAGCGCTCCAATATGTCACCTCTTACTGCTGATGGATGCTTTTATTAAATGTTTCCATCACAGAGCTCATTGTGGATCTGCAGAGACAAGTTTTGTAACCTTGGTGTGTGTTCTGTCTTGTATGGCACAGATGTAGAAAGGGAAAAGAGTCGAACCATTTGGAGGACGAAAGCTTTAACTCATGCCGTGATGTGTGCATGTAGCTTTTTGTGAGCCTTGTACCATGAAAAGTACATTTAGTACCATGACTGAACAAAATATGTTTGAACAATAACAAGGGGAAAAATAAAATTGAGTGTGTATTCAGTGGAGACACGGGAATACAAACACATACATGTTTTTAAGACCCAGCATGTGATCCCAGGCTTATTACAGTGTATTTATGCTTCATTAAATCAATTTCTGACATTAGGCCACCGTGCTAATGCAGGACATCAGCTACACTCTGTGCTGTGAAAAAAAATATTAAAAAAATAAATATATTTGAAAACAACCAAACTAGATAGATGTCATAAAAACCCTGTGTTACACACCATATAATAGCTTGGAGCAGACCAAAACCCTGACTGTTTGTCTTGAGGTCAATGACTCATAATTACCTACATTTACCAGTACCTATTACCTGCTATAAAAGCACTGGGGTAATGGAAATACAGGGAAGTGTGACTTGTTTCTGTGAATGGTTCTGATGATTGTAGCTCTGATGCTGAATGTGACCAAACTCTTGAAACAGACACAGTCTCATCGCCATCCAGTCTCACACTGAGAGTGCAGTCAAGAGCCAGACAGGAGAGGGACTTTGCAGTGAACTATATGACTGGGGTACCAACCTTGTATTACTCTGACTTTGTGGATGTGCTATTGACTCATATCAGCCGTAGTTTGTCAGGACCTGTGGGGTGTGTGGATCAGAATCAAAAGCAGCTTCTTTTTTTTCTTTTTTTTTACACTTTCATGATGGTGTGAGAATCACTCTCCCCCTTAGATCTCACCTCTCTCTCAAAGCAGACATCCTGAACTGCCTTGAGATACAAGTGCAGGGAAGGGAGAAAAAAAAAATCACTGACTTTCCACCACCTACACATTACCGAGAGCCTTTGATTGGGCCAAACCAGCAAACACTACAGCTGTCTGAGATAGAAATGTGCTGATTTTCGTCAGCTGTGCTGTTAAAACACTGGCTATAGTGTTGAAAGACTTTAAGGGCAGATTTCAGCAGATCGACAGTGATCCTCTAATGATGGCTTTCAAAAAGAAAAAAAAACCTTTGGGAACATCTTGAACTGGATTGATCACAATGAGCAGTAGTCACTGATAAAAGCTGCTCACTAGCTGTTCTGGTATAAGGGTACTTGTGTTATTTCTGTCTCACTGAACCTCCGCAGGAAGTGAAAACAAAAGCACTCACTAGAAAATATTACAAGAAAAATACAGCTGAGTGAGTTTTTGTTTCTTAGACTGTGCATTTGCATTGCATTTTAACAGTGTATGTAGGAGAGTGTTTGAATGCAGCACCATGAGCCTCTAAGCATTGACCCTCAGCTTGAACAGTGGCACATCTGTCACAGATGTGTCTGCCTGTCTCTGTCTGATGTCCCCAAAACACACTGAGCCAGGCTGTTTGTCTTTCTGACATTTGGATTAGTAAGAATACATCATGTCGCCTCATCTTTTGTGTGTGTGTGTGTGTGTGTTTTACACACCTGTTTTTCACAGCAGATGTTCTGTGACAGTTCAGGAAACGTGTGTGTTGTCAAGCCGAATCCAGGCATCCTCAGTCACGTTTGGTGACGACACATAGAAGGACGTAAACTGCTGCTGGTGACACACAGAGCACACAGACACACACGTGAATACAAAGGTCTTGTGCAAACACTTTTTTTTTTAATCAGTGAAGTCGATCAGTTTTATAATTTGTCTGACGTGTGTTTGGACTTCTCTGTTTTCCCCTCTGGGCTTTCTGTTATGGTTAAGGCTAAAATAAATGAAAGCAGTGGAGACAAGAAAGTTTAACATAGCTGGGGTTAAACCAAACCTGAAATGACAGGATGTATTAGAGGAAGTCATACGTGACGCAATGCAAGATGAATGCAACCAGAAATTTCTAACCAGGGTTTCTATGACAACATTTTTCATGATGATGAAAAGTTGAAGGCATTCGGTGTAAGGGCCAGCTTTAGACATAAATGTTTGATTACTCAAAATGAATTCCATCGCCCCACCAGTCAGTCCACGTCACGCCCCAGTAACTTCTAATTCTTTGTAAATACCTGCCATGCATGCGCTGCTGTTCCTTACATTTCTCTTTTCAGTGAGCAGCAAGTCAAGTTTAGTAGCAGAGGTTAACAAAGATGTCGTGCAATATTGATCTGAACATCCACTGGGAAAGTAAGTAAGAAAATACTTCGTTTGGAAAACCTGTGGGTGAGGTTTTGATTCAGCTGATGTTTGTTGATGATGTGTTTGGATCACCCGCCCCTCCAAAATAAAAGGGTGCATTGTCCAAACACCAAAACAGACACATTAGCTAACAACTGCCAACTTAACCGTACACAGCCAGCACTAATAGAGCAACATGGGCATCCCCTCAGTGAACAACTTCTGTCCATCTGTAGCAGGATGATTTAATGGGACATTTGGACAACACAGACTCATTCAGACGGTTTGACCAGAGATAGAAAATTGGAGTGTGCCAACTGATCCAACACACAATATTGGATCAAATACTATCAATCAATCAATCAATCAGACTTTATTTATAGAGCACTTTTCATACAAAAGATATGTAGCACAAAGTGCTTTACACGATAAAAGCAGACAAAACAAAGCAGAGATAAAAACCCAAAGTAACGCAGATACACTCGTGCGCACACACACACACACACACACACACACACACACACACACTTTATAAAGCTTTAAAAGAAGGCAACTGAAGCGCTATCTTACTCTACAATTTGCCGTGAGGAAACACTAGGGACTGGATAAAACAAAATAATTAAATGAAATGATAAAAAATAACTAAAATTATACCGTAAATATGCTAAGACAAAAAAGATTAAAAGTAAAAATGAATACAGAATAAAATAAAATAAAATAATAATAAAAATAAAAAAAAACATTTAATAAACAGTAAAAATCGATAAATGCAATAAAATGATAGGAAAACTAATAAAATAGTAAAACCTATAAGTAAAATCTAATCAAAAGCCAAGCTAAAAAGATGTGTTTTAACTTTGCTCTTAAAAATGTCCACATTTGCAGCTGCTCTCAGGTCTATGAAAATGCTATTAATATCAATATTTCTTCTTGTTTATTAATGAAAAAAATGTGTCGCTACTAGGCTTCTGGACAGTTAAAAAAAAAAAATATGTGCATGAGTTGAAAGCATGAGCAAACATGAAAGGGAAAGAGAGGCGGTTGAGAGAAAAAAGGAATGAACAAGAGGAATAATCCTTTATTATCTGGTAGTTTTATCCTAAAGCAAGAAATAAATCCATGTTTTAGTTCCTAGCTTAGTTTAGTTTCAGAAAGAGATACACAGTGAAGTAAAGTGAAAAATAAATCCATTTAATAATGTAACAACATTGTGGTTCAGGTTTGGGACTTCAGTGAAAGATCAGGGAATAGGTTAAAATTACAGTTATTGAAATATTTTAAATTCAAATGACTATGTCAAAGTGAGGGGACCTTCACCATCATGGTTTCAATAATAAATGTGATTAAGGTTAAAAAAAGAAAAGAAAGCAAGCCTTAAAGGTGTACAGAAATGGCCCTTTGTCCTGTTTGTCGCGCCGAGTTGTCACGAGCTGCAACACAAGTTTATCCGAGTAAGGAAAACGAATTTGATTGGTCGTTATTGAGCGGGCGGGATATTCAAAGCTTGGGGCGAGCCCGAGCTCCGTGTGTGTGTGCGTGTCTCAGACGTTTGAATGACGGATTACGGATCCAATATCAGTGGCTGGTGAATCGTGTACAGGCTGACGTATAATCCGTGCGCCTGCATTATCCAATGCGAAAAAAAAAATACACACTTTCATCCTGGATTTACTCAAAAATAGAATTTTGCACAAAGTTTGGCCTACAACGTCTGATAGATGAGTTATTACACTAATTTTATGACCAAGAGTGGGCTTAAATTCAATTTTCTTTTCTGTACACCTTTAAGAACGAATGAAAAGAAAATTGTTGAACTAAAAATGACAGGAAGTCAGGTGGCATTGGGAGGCGGGTTGGGGTGGATGGGTCGGTTGGCAAATCTCGCTACAACTCTAACCCCAATAAAATTAAGCACTGTTATTATTGTAACCATGACAACAAAGGAAGCATTTTAAGCCAAGCCACATCCTTGTCTCAAACCACGCAGTTTTTGTGCCTGAACTTAACCAAATAGTTTGACCATCTTGAATACATCTAAGTCTGGTTTTACATGCCCACGGGGTAAATTATCATTACCATGATGATGGTAACATGCAGTTAGGTTGAAACCCTTTCACATAACACTTAATCTTTTTACTCGCTTTGAATTTTTCATATGTTGCTTCATACATATTTGATATAACAGTATATTTCTCTTTCCATCTGCATGCTTGTCAAGCGTTCGCTTTCTATAGCAACAAAATAACACTGGAGTTCCCCTTGAGTAGTTAAAGTGTCATCTTGATGCATTTAAAACACCTCTAAGTGCCTTTATGTCAGTGTCAGTATAAGTGCTTCATCTCAGTGAATCTGTCAAAGCCACCGACTGCGTGAGTGCGTCCGTTACCAGTATTTAAGGTCATATTGGGATGTTTCCACTGCAGCAGCTTACTCCCAGCAGGCCCTGTCCAATGACTTCCATTTACTGAAATGATTTCCAAGAGACACTAATTAGGGCTGACTTCAGATCAGCGTGTACCACAAGGGAAATATAGTTTCCAAACAGGATCAACACCATTAAAGGAGTGCTTATCCACTATCATTTAGAGAGAAAAGAGAAGTCATTTATTTATTGTCTCTAATGGAAAATGACTGTGGTATTCACAGTATTACATTTGCAGTGCTGGGCCAAGAGCAGGAGGCAAATAAATACATGCTATTATTGTGCTTCTCTCTTTTATTTCCATGTTCCTAATATTGCTTTCTTCTGACCACATCACTCAAGGGATCGCCCATACCCTTAATCCATCAGGAAAAATAATAAACCTCATGTCTGACCTTAAGACTCATAAGTGGGTTTCAACATCTTCACATTCATTACGGCTCTGAGAACACGTCGTTCTACGGTGAAAGCTCACTATATGTTTAACAGTGAAGAGGTGCGATACATAATTTATCAAGCATTTCATTATCTCGCCTATTAAATAAAGCATAAATCACTTCAGGTTTAATGATGTACCTTATAAGTGATTAGCACTGCAAGAATCACATTAAGTTAAACTTGAATGATCCTCTTGAGGGACGAGGGCCTCGGCAGCAGCCGGAGACGGCCTGGATTCGCTGCATCGAATAAAGGAATAAAATACGAAAGGTGACTCAGATTCATGGTCCTAAGTTAAAATAAAAAAGTACTAAAATGTGTTTGGAAACTTTTCTGCAGTAGAAAGGACCCATTCATACACTTAAACCTTAGCTGACAGATGACTTTATGGCTGTCGCTCGAAAATCTGGATTTGTTTATGGTGCACTTTTAGGGTTAGGGTTAGGGTTATATATATAGATGGCAATGTCTTTTTGTTGATCCACCACTACTGAGATGTCTCAACAACTATGGGATGGACTGCAATGGAATTTAGACACACACAGTGTATATCACAATATATATAATAAGGCAGTACAAATCTGGACATTTTGCCACAATGTTTACACCATGGTGTCTATTTGTTTAATATTTCTGGATGAATGGGGCCATTTAGGATAATGCTACAAATCAATGAAGACCGTTTTCTCACGATATTGGATTTTAAATGATCGTCAATGTGTGGAAGAAGCTTTTACTATATTGGAATACAAACATGTGAATATTTTGGTGCACGTTTCCATAGAAATTTTGAGCGTAGATGGCCACATACATGCACTGAAAGCACAGACACGCAGTTTCTTATCACCGCTCACCACAGAAATACATGCCCAGCAGTCAGACACACACACAGAGTCACACCCTGCGCACCCTAATCCATCACGCTCCACACAGCGTGCATGGACAGTGTTATTGGTCGGAGCCAGAGGCATACAGATGTCTGTTCACATGAGCAGCCCCTGTTTCTGCAAACCAGGACTTAATGGTTTATCTGCACCCAGCAGCAGCACATGAATCATACAGGAAGCTGCACATACACTGGCCCAGCTTTACTAGATAATGATGAACAGTGTTTAGCTCGCTGTTTAAAAAAGAGCCATGAAAATGGATCTGCTTCTGTTCCAGACTGTTGACCACAACTTCACTACCGGCTTGTTCCAAATGTACTGTAAGCTCGTTCTGGTAATTACAGTGCTTTAAATGCCTGGTCTGTTAGCATTTCAAAATTAATCTGAAACATCAAAGGCAACAAAGACTAACGGGGCAAGGCATTGGCTGTAAACACGAATAAATCCTTATCTAATTTCATTTTTACAAACTCATCACAAGCCACATCTGTTCTTTTTTCAGTCATTTAGCTTTTACTTTTTACTTCAGTGCCCATTGAGGTTTATAATTTGCTATCATTTGTTTATAAGTAGATTGAAATTTTCCCATTTAGGACTTCCAGTGAATTAAACAGCCTGATGTTGAACGCATTAAGCAGCATCCGTTTAAGGGGATGAAAGAACAAAAACAAACTATCTAACAAATGCTGAAACCTTTAAAGCCTTCAGATCTCAGCATGAGAGTGTTTTCTATCGTATTTTTTTTAGTTTGGCTACACACTAAACAAGGTTTCTCTGAGCTTCCCACCGACAGTACAAACCCAGAAATGTTCACCGTCAAGAAGATGTTTCATCGTCCTTGTCCGTTTCATCCCGTGTTATTATAATCATCCCTCCCTGGTCACGGTAGTTGCCATGGTGAAGCATGAGCCTCACATGTGAAACCAGAGAGTTATCAGCTAATTAACATTCAGGCACATTTGAACGGCTCCATGCTGTGTACCGTTTTCATTAACCAGGGACATGATGTGTGGGCAGAATGCATTTTCCTCTTTTGCCCGGTCATCCCATTGCGTGCTCACCTCAGTCAATGTCTCTGTGTTTTTATTTTGTTGTTTTTTTTCTAATCAAGCCAGAAGGAAAAGAAATTTGGACATTATTTGCAGCCAGAAATAATTGGGCCAATGTTCTTCCTTTGTTATTAAACAGCTGGGTCGAGCCAGGTTCATGGCAATTACCCGGGGAGCACCTGTGGCGTTTATGGCACCAAAGGAGGAGGTTTTATCTTGACATAGGGATAATGTTTAAGGGGTCAAGCCTTATTTGATTTAAATAGATTTTTAAGTTCAACATGTTCAAGCTCTTCATGTTTTTTCTCTTTTTCATGCCTTGTCACTATTTTTTAGCCATGTAACAGTAGTGTGGATTCAAGCTATCTCTGGTTTAGACTGAAGTAGTCATTGGTGAAACAGGTCCACTTTGGTGATTCTCTCTAGTGCCATCAACGGGTCAACATGACACTTATCCTTTGAAGTAGCTTATTATTAGTTTTCCTTAAAGTCTCTATCTCCCTCTTTCTTTTAGCTTGCCCTATGTGTGTTTGCTGGTAGCCACTCAAGGACGTTTTCATATAACCTGGACTTGCCATTGTAAAGTTTATTGCTATTATTAAGCATACTTTGATTTTTGGACAGGCTGTGTTCTTGCATATATCCTACCATTGATAAAACTTGAGAAAATCTAATTATCTAATTAGAGAAAAGCCAATTACTGCAGACGCTATTATACCCTCATCATAAATGTGGGTGACGTCTAATTTCCCTTTCATAAGACTATAAATGTATTTAAATTTCCTTTAGAGCGAAATCACAGGAGCAACAAGTCCTCCAACTACAAAATGATGAAATTACCAATGGGAGTGTCTCTATGGCAGCAAGCGCACTGCATCCCCAACAATGAAAGCGCAGTTAAGGTTGTAGATAGGTCAAACAACATTGACCATCAGTGTTAAATGGGAAACAATCAGCAGTTCCCTGTTTTTAAAGTCAAGTGTTTTCTCTGCACATACAGCCACCCAACCTCCTCTTCATGCAGAGTTTCTTCTTCGCTCCAATCATAATTACTCCGACCCCAAGAGGTCACCCAACAATAAAAACACAACTATGAGTCCCAATAAGCTGATTGCTGCTGTTTTGTTTGAGGACAGTCTCTGCAGGAGCCCAAAGCAGCAAAATCTTTTTTTTATTCAAACAAATAATGGCCAATTAAAAAGCTGCGTCTGCAGTTCTACATTTTCAACAGTTTCAGCAACAAATGAGGCTCATTAGGGAGCCAGCCCAGAGATGATTTCTATTATTTTTAGTTTTTTCAATTTATCATGCTGTGTGCTAAAAGGTTATGTGCTGGGCTTAAACAAGAATACTTTATCAAAATTACAGTTTTGCGAAAATGGCCACATTAAACACTTTACTGTTTATATTATAGAATTATTATAGAATATTAAGACAACAAATCCTCAACTGTCCCACTTTTTATGGATATGAGGAAATTAACCCTAGTGACACAGTTGTGTATCTGCATTGGTGTGAAATGATTTGGATGTTTGAATAATGCATCCTCGAGCAGCGACGCATAGATCAGGCTGACATCTCTCTCTCTCTTTCAGCTGAGTGTGCAAAGACTCAAATCTAAAACTAAAAAATCTAATTCTCTATCATGTCTATTCACCATCATCATCACATCTTGATTTTACTCATTAAGGACAGTATAAAAACTGACGAGAAACCTTCCCATCCTTCCCAGGTGGGATCTAATGGGTTGAAGGAAAGGCTATGAATTATAAATGATTTCACTGAAAGGACCGTTTTGGGTGATTTTAAGCTCCATTACTGCTCATTCATCTGCTCCCTCTGAGCTCCAGTGGTCCAGAAAAAGCTAGTCCAGATACTTTTAAACGACAGAGAAAGAGAGTGTTGTTTATTCACATAAACATAGCGAATTACTTCCCCTTCCTTTCAATAATGGGCTTACAAGGATTAGCTTTAATCATTTTCATTTGTTGTCTGTTTACGGACATGAAATAAGACAATGTTCTCATGTTTCTCGGTATGAAAAGAGCTTTGATTTAGTTCCCAGATCTGTATCCTCTTTATGAATGATACTTTTCAACGATTGCTGCTGTCATAGGAAGACATTTCACACCATGTAAAGTATTAATGTGTTTAACTTCCTTGGTAAATATCCATTTTGTAACTGAGTGTTGTCAATTAATATAACACAATAGGCATTCATGCTCATAAAAGTGTTTGAAATGTGATGAAATGCCTGCTGGTGGGTGGCACTTTTCGGGGGGAAACATCACTGTGTACCCAAGCAGCAGTATCTCCTAGAGATTACATTAATAATACAAATAGATGACTAATCCGCAGCAGCAGAAATGTTTTCGCAGAAACTTAATGCAATTTTAATTACATTTTTAATATGTTTTATTACAGAGTACATCTTCAGTGTTCACTATAAACAATTTGTTAATTCGTTAAGCATCACAAAACTTTTTATGGTTGTGATTTGGCATCTCAGAGGCTTTGGCTGCAGGTGAGGGAGAGATTGTGCTCTCGGGATTAATATGGGAAAAGTCAGCAGGTACTTGAAGTACAAGACAAGACATGTTTCCTGAGATGGATAAACTCCCACACATTGAAAAACTTTGGTCACCTCTCATTCACTATCTCACACCTGGTAGTGGAAATTAATGTTTCCCCCTTACTATAATAAAGTAGTATTTAGACGGAAGGGTAAGGCTGGGTAGGGTGGGAGGGAGGGATTTATTTAGGTTTTGTTTTTGTTCGTTTATTTTTCTGTACTCTGTATACATGTTTATCTGTTCTTCATTTACCATTGTTATATGTTCTAAAAACAAAAAGAGGACAGTATGTCCTAACTGCACACATTTCTATATGGATATACATACATTATACTCCTGTGTATGATGTAGATAATATAACAATGTTACAATGTGCAAAATAAAAATATTTGAAAGAGACATGTTTCCTGAGGTGACATATAACCGAAATGTTTATGTAACCTCAACCAAAGTGCTTTTGTTGCCAAAACCTGAGTTTAATTCAAACTGACACCAGTCCTGTGCAATACAGTATGCGCAGCTTATACACACAATATAACAAGAAACTATATGGTGGTTATGTGTAAGGCTTTCTCTGAGTGTACATTTATAAATCAGGTCTCAGGAGAGAGACGTAAAATCAATGTAATATAATCAGAACATATTGACAGTGAATATGTTCAAAACCTCAAACATGTGACAAAACCTCAAGGGCAAAGAATAAATTAAACTAAATCAATAAACACACCTCGTGCAATTAATTTCCATGAGGTGAGGCCATACACGTCCATGCAGCTTGATGTACTATACATAACACACGAGAGAGACTGATGTGTGCAGCCATGAGTTATCACCTGCAGACACTCTCAAAGTCAATAAGGGGATGTTGAAAATTACCTCCAGTTCCAGCGCAGCCCTCAGTGCAGGGTGACGGTTTTTACAGCGTCTCGAGGTGTCTCGTAGGTCCCCGTGCAAATAAAGCCTGAAATAACAAACACAGTAAGCTGTCATTGGTAAAAGTTAATCAGAATTTAATGAACTAACTGTCATCTCTGGTTGTTAAGAGGATTTGGGATTATGGAGGAGACCGTAGAACAAAACAGTAGTACATTACCTCAGCAGTAGACTGACAGTTTGGGTTTAATAAAGTGAAGGCTGGTGGGTGTGATTTGTCATTGTCACTTTGTGGGTTCACATTAATTAAATAGCATTACAGCAGGGTATGTCTAAGTAGGTAGTAGTAGAGTCAGATAAGGGGAACAATGCCACTATGAAATACTGTACATCCTGTAAATATAAAGCTACAACCAGCACCCACACAGGATTTTATGCAGATAACAAGCAATTCAGATTTTCTTTAGGCTCCAAAACTATTGGAGAGATGCAGCTTAAGTGAATAACACCTGAAAATCAATCTATTTATTTATTTATTAACTTGGTTTTTACTGATCCTCTAATATTTTACAGTTTTTTAATTCTTTTTGCTTTATTAAATTAACATATTTTATCATCTTTTGTCAGTTTTAATAATTGTTCTTAGCCTTAAGCACTGTGAGCTGCACATCTTGAATGAAAAGCTCTTCCTAAATAAAGTTTATCATAATTGCCATTGAAGCAAATTAATGTTTTTTTTGTTGTTGTTGTTGTTGTTAATAAAAAAAAAAAAAGATAATTGACTGTCTCCCAGGGGTTTATTAGCTCACCTGAGCCAATTGATTAACTTTTCAAGAGCCAGGTTGTTGCACATTTATTTAATATTTAATGGACAGGTAGGAGAGCGGTCACCGAAATAAAGACACATATGAACATTTTAAGTGCGATACGGAAAAAGTGAGTGTAGGACTGATGTTCCTTTCACAGGCAGAATCATCTAATTCCTGGGTAGGTTCATTACAACTTCATTATCAGGGTTGATTAGCTCTTTATTGTGATGGTGATGCCACTCTGCAGAGCTATAATAGCTTGGAGGCATATTGACCTCACTGGGTGACCCAGCAGTAGAGATCGCTTTCACATCTCCCACTATTAAAAAAAAAAAACACGAACAAGAAACAACAGCAGCTAGATTAAAAAGCGATGCTTCATTCTGACCCGTCAAACACTGAGGTGTTGCCTTGAGCTATACAGCCTGAACTGTTTGACTATACAGTACTTTAATCCATAGCCTATCACCAGGAATATGTGAGAATAACTGGATTCTGATTATATAATTCAGTATTTATTTACTTCACTTCAATGTTTGGTCTGTTCATTGTGACGGCAAAGATAAATGACTCCAAATCTTTTTGATGTGATCCAGCTTCACCCTCAGAAAACTCTAAACACAGAATATGTCTTTTCTGACAAGAGCTGTAAACAGTCGATCTATTACAATCGTCTGCGTTCCATCCTCTTCTCTCTCTCTCTGTGCTAATGGATCCACGCTTTTTCTTCTGTCTATAAACACTCCACCATCTTCCATATTCCTTCAACTACCTCTTTGCTTTCCCCCATATTGATTGAAGGGGCAGGTTCAGTAAGAAGGGACCATCTGTGACCGTGACACCCTTTGATGACTCTTCATGCAGATGATGAAAGCAGCTTTACTTGAGGTTAAACTTCTTTGTACTTTCAGAAAATGTGGTGGCAGGTGAACTTTTATGTATTTTTGGTCATTCTCAAAATGTTGTATATTGGAAGTATTGTTGTGTCCCTTCATGTTTGAAGGTCTTAGATGTCCGGCCAAAGCCTGAAACGTAAACAAGCTGTTGTGTGGAGATGTCTTCTACCAAATGAAATACACAAAAACCTCAAATAGCTCAGCTGTACAGAAGTGCTGACAGAAATTTATAACACGGTTAATTTTCCATTTCATGGTTCAAACATTTGTGCAAGTAAATGTTACAGAGACATTTGCGCCATATGCTCTGCAAACAGCCGGAGGACAATCACTCCTTTGTGATATCCGTTGGAACTTTTTGGAGTATTGGGGTTTTCTCCCCGCAGGCAGCTCCTTTAACTCAGCCATTAGGACTGATTAAGCAGGAAGTTTGCTATAACAAAATGTGCTGCTACTGCGAGCTGACACAGGGGTTCTGAATTATTCACTAAACATCCCAGGCCCCAGGATACTCTGCCCAACTCATGCTCTCACTGCAACCCAACAGGGGGAAAATGTCGGCCATACATTTAAAGAACAACTTTATTTCTTCTCTCTGGATTATAAAGCAGCGTAAACGTATTACTTTTTGCATAGTCATGTACTGCATTTGTGTATAAATGTGATTATGTATTGCTTTGTTTGCAGGAAGATTCAATTAAAGTTAGAGAGAGGTATTTTCTAATTAATGATAATAATAATAATAATAATAAGATATAAATAAATAACTTCAGTTTGCTGCATTCATTTTCATAACATACATAACCTAAAGCAAGATTTTAATTATGTTTTACCGTCCATATCGACAATCAACGTTTCATTAGCAGGGAAACTCTATTTTCAGTGTGTTTTTATACTGTATAATCTAATGGGTTTTTAAACGGTTTATTTAGCTCAAGAGAAAAGAGAACTTTCTCGGCTCATGAAGGAAGATTTAATACATCTAAAACGATGTAAATTCCCATTATGTAGTAAGGATGCATGGACGATGGTTTCAAAATGCCATCTCCATTTAAGCATATGGTACATTTTCCAGGAAGTGGTGTGTGTCTTTATATAACTTAATGACTTGAATCAAAGGAAACATACTTCTTTAAGTGAAAGTTAATTGCGAACTTTAATTTGAAGATGAAATAAAACATTTCAGTCTCGCTGAACGGACTGAAGTCACACTTTTCTACTCCTCTCTGATCCTCCTCCTCTCTTTTTTTTAAATCACAAATCTGTTCAGATACACTAAGATGAAAACTGCCACCAACATCTACATCCTCAACCTCGCCCTGGCCGACAGCTTGGTCACCAGCACGCTACCGTTCCAGAGCGTCAACTACCTGATGGGGACGTGGCCTTTTGGGGACATCCTGTGCAAGATGGTGATGTCCATCGACTACTACAACATGTTCACCTCCATCTTCACACTCACCACCATGAGCATCGACCGCTACGTCGCCGTGTGCCACCCGGTCAAAGCGCTGGACTTCAGGACGCCCCGCAACGCCAAGATTGTCAACGTCTGCAACTGGATTCTCTCCTCGGCCATCGGGTTGCCGGTGATGTTCATGGCCTCCACCGCTGTCACGCGTGAGCACGAACACCTCCCACGCACAACCTGAAAAAAATTAGACTCATTGTGTCCTTCATTTATTGTGAGATAGACAATTAGTTCCACAGTGTTATATGAACAAATACACGCACAAAGGAAGAAGAAAACAGCCTCATTCTATATATTCCAGAGTTAAAGGCCACTGATGTACTCAGGCTCTATAAAAGGAGACAACCCACAAGTGTTTTTTTTTCTGCGTAACTGCACTAAAAGGACTGTCTATCTAATGCTGTATGCTCGGCTGGTAATTAACGGTATTGTACAGTCGAGGAAGAACCCTTCAAAGACAGGCTCCTCGAACGCAGCGTCTTGATTGAACTGTAGTGGTAAAGGAAGGAAAATTGCCATTGATATTATATTGTAGTGTGATTACGCTGTTCAGAGGAGGGAGGATAATGAGAGCTTTACTGACACTGAAGTTGTAACTGTGAGGGTTGGTGGCGATTTAGCTCCACGAAACTCTCAGTAAATTGTTTAATTCAGTTGATTTGGTAACTAGACTTACTTATATAGTGCTTTTATGGTCCTAATGACTTCTCAAAGCTCTTAACACTAATCACGTTCACACAGCAATGATACAACAGGGGTCATTTTAGATACAGTATCTTGCTGAAGCACACTGTGACATGTGGAGGTGGAGATCGAGCCACCTACCTGATTAGTGGGTAACTCACTCTACCTCCACAGCCGCCCCCGTACATCCATCCATTGGCTGTATTGTGTATCAGTGCAGGGTGGTGAAGCTCCACAAAGAAAAACCCTAGGCCCAGCGATCTAACCAGGAAACTTCTTGCCATCCCTGCCCCTGCACAGATAATTCAAAATACTTATAATCAGACAGTATACACAAAGGGCTATGTGTCAGATGCTTTAGGTAACAGCAGTAAGTCCAACGTATATACACGTATGCATACCTATAGTACGTCCAAACACTGGCAGCAGGTTTACACACAGACAATAATTCATCATCTCAGCTGATGGAATTTAAATAAACATGGCGCCAAATCAGTTAAACATAAACTGCATGAAGACGCCAGTCATACATTTATAATAAGTACCCTTTTGTGCACTAGTGGCGGTGACATAACAGTGGAGTCTTGGGAGGCATTTCATAACTTTGTTAGAGATTTGAACAGTGCAGAGATGAGAGGAAATGAAGGGAGAAGGGGGGAGGAAGGGGATGCAGAGTGACAGGCAACAAACAGGCAGAGCTGAAAACAGGAATATTGCAGTTCATGGTCGGCATCCTAAGCCCAAGGCAACCAAGGGCACCAAATGACTGGCAGAAAAAATTAGCAACTAGCTAGTGAGGAGATATTTCTCTCAGGAGTTGGAGCGCTCCTAAGGAGAATGAATATTGCATTCATTCAGCAAACAGACAAAAACACTGACAGGGAAAATAATATCAAGGAAAAATTGGCCAATTGCTCAGCTATGAAAATACGGACTATTAGCCCATTACAATGAACACTAGGACGATAGCCTACAAGAATGCATGTGGTGGCTTTGTGTACAAGCAGATTAGACAAACACATTTCAGAGGAATGAAAGCATTGATATTTAAAGCCAGCGCCAATCAAGACACAATAGAGTGAATAAAGATGAATTTACTTTTGTGCTCCGTTTATTTGTGAATATGTGTGTGTGTCTCTCCACCCTGCACAGACTCTAATGTTGTTGACTGCAAACTGAATTTCCCCCACCCCTCCTGGTACTGGGACACCCTGCTGAAGATCTGCGTGTTCATCTTTGCCTTCATCATGCCCGTCCTCATCATCACCGTCTGCTACGGCCTCATGATCCTGCGGCTCAAGAGCGTGCGCATGCTGTCGGGCTCCCAGGTTAAGAAAAATCTCTTCTTTTATTAATATGAAACAAAAATTATTGGATATCCTGAGTTATTTTCTACCTACAAGGCCAAAGGCTTTTAATTAGAGCTAAATGGGAATTTTTTAAAATGCAAGCATGAGTAGGCAAACATGGCACACTCGTGTCTCTGCAGAGAAAGCAATTAGGAAAAACATCAACTAAAGCCTGAGGTTGTGGCTCAGGTTTAATTAATTGAAGTTAAAGGTGAAATAAGCAACACTTTGTATTCACGATCTGGGAAAAAAAATTACTAAACACTGGCTGCAACACATGTGCACATTCAAATACAGAGATATACACAGCACATGAGGAATTAAAGTGGCTGTATATTTCCACCCACCACTGCGCTTTTCTTCACCTCCATCATCCCTCTTCTGTTCTCGCTGCCTCTCGATTCGTTCCTCTTTACGTCTCCTCGAATCCCTCTTCTCAGCATCTTCTTCCCCACCTTTCTTTCATCCTCACTTATACGGTCTCTAATACATTTGGCCTTTTCTTTTCCTCCCCCACCTCAGCTTTTCATTCCCTATCTTATTTTCAACTCTCCTCTCTCCTGCTTCAGTCAGTATTATCCTCCTCACCTTCTCCTGCTTGTCCCATTTGTGCTTCTTCCTCTGTTCTCCACCGCTCATCTTGTTCTTCCACTTATCCACAGGAGAAGGACAGGAACCTGCGTCGGATCACCCGCATGGTCCTGGTGGTGGTCGCTGTCTTCATCGTCTGCTGGACGCCCATCCACATCTTTGTCATCATCACAGCTCTGATCAGCATCCCCAGCTCCACGCTGCAGACGATCACCTGGCACTTCTGTATCGCCCTGGGTTACACCAACAGGTACACATCTGGAAGTATTAGTCCCTAAGCAGTGAAGTTTGATCATTATTTCTCAATTAATTCATAAATAAGCAGGTTATTGCTTCTCAAATTGAGAACTTATAATGACATTATCCTGAAAGCAATGATTTACTCATATAAATATCAAGTGGTATTGACATTTTGATAAAGTATGTTCATTAGATTTTCTAGTGTTAAACCGTGACTTTGCTTTTGACCCTTGTAGTAGTCTGAACCCAGTTCTTTACGGATACCTGGATGAGAACTTCAAGCGTTGTTTCCGTGAGTTCTGCACCCCGAGTCCCTCAGTGCTAGAGATGCAGAACTCATCCCGGACCGGAGCAACCAGCCGCAAACTCCCACAGCGCGAACACCACAGTGGAAACACAGGGGAAAGGTCCAATCAACAGGTAGTCAGTGTGTATACTTAGCACTGCTTGTATCTGTGTTGGGAATCTTAAAACCTTCGACTTTAATGAGAGACTGGTACCTCTCACGGTAAATATGAGGCTACAGGTTAGTTTGTTTAGCTGAAGCCTTCACGATGTTGCCAGGCAAACAGTACCACCAATGGTTGTTTTTACACTGTGGCTTTTGTACAGATTGAACAAAGCTTAGTTTTCAGGCTAAGATAAATTAAGCTAAGCTAAACTAAGATAAGCAAAGCAGCTGCTGTTTTTCACCTCATATTTACCGCACAGACATGAGAGTGGTGTTTATTGGCAATCGTTTAACAGTAAATATAAGAGAAAAATGAACAAACTGACACCTTTTGTTTGTAAATCCTCTCTCTCTAGGTATGACTAGCGGACTCTCGCTGCTGTGGCAGCGCTGCCAACGACGATCTCAACTCAGAGGTCACGCAGGTCACCACAGGGCTCTGACCACACAGACACACACACACACACACACACACAAACACACACACAGACACACACACACTGAGACTCAAATAGCACAGGCCACTCTGACAGTGTGTTGAAAGCTTGACTACAGTGCTGCATCGGTTCAGGCTATTCACCTTCTAGCCATCCTAACTGTTACTAACTGCATGGCTCAGCAAGGCTTTTACTCTGACTGAAACAGATACAGACCTGGGTCAAGATGACTTAACAGAGACCCAGAACCCTCACAGGACCACGTCTCTCTAAATTCAAGAAGTTGTTGCTCTAAATTGTGCATTAACACTATAAGTCTTAACGTTTCTATCCAGCTTATTATTAAGACACACAGACAGAACATGTACAGTAAACACAGGCCAGTGAACAGACAGATCTATAAAAGCCAGTAATATGACATGTTGTTCTGTTCTGTCTGAAGAGCTGCCTATGGAGCTATTATTGTTGCAATATTATTTGCAAATGCGTATCTCAATCTGTGTGTGCGTATTCAGATCTGTGTGTGCGTATTCAGATCTGTGTGTGTGTAATATGATCTGTGTGTGTGTATTCAGATCTGTGTGTGCGTATTCAGATCTGTGTGTGTGTATTCAGACCTGTGTGTGTGTAAAAAAAATCTGTGTCTGTATTCAGATTTGCAAGTGAAGACAAATCTGTGTGTGCACAAAAAGTGCATGCAAAGATCTGTGAATGTGAACACAGATCTGTAAGTGTACATAGATCTGTAAATGTGTAAACCGATCTGTAAATGCGTACTTAGATCTGTAAATGTCTGTCATCACTTACAACTCAGGCAGGAGCTCTCAATTGGCTGTGTTTTTACACGTGAATTTTGCAACACTTCTGCCGCGGCAGATCTGTGATCTGAAAATGTGTAGAAATGAGATTTGTCTGTGACCTCAGTGTTCCTTTGCCCTGAGCTCAGGCTCACAGGCTCACGCTGCCTGGCTGCAGTAGCAGTACCGACCCGGTCCGTGTACGAAGTATAATTCAATTACGTTGTTCACTTTGTACCATGAGAAATGTCGTTTTTACCGGTATTTCCTGTTTGATTGACGTGAGACGTACAACGCAATTCAGCGCACCGAAGTGCCCGCTTGTTCCTTTCTCCAACTTGTACAATGAAAATTGAAAAAGGAAGTCGAGAGCCGGAACCAGCCTTCAAAGTAAAAGCTCCGCGTTTTGATGGCTACAGCAACGGACAATTTAAAAGAAAGAAGAAGAAAAACTCCGAAACAAATTAAATACTTAATTCACAACAAATCGCCTCCCAAACGATTACCATTTACCCCAGTAAAAACGACATTTCTCATGGTACAAAGTGAACGACGTAATTGAATTATACTTAGTACACGGACCGCGGTACTGCTACTGCAGCCAGGCAGCATGAGCCTGTGAGCCTGAGCTCAGGGCAAAGGAACACTGAGGTCACAGACAAATCTCATTTCTACACATTTGCAGATCACAGATCTGCCGCGGCAGAAGTGTTGCAAAATTCACGTGTAAAAACACAGCCAATTGAGAGCTCCTGCCTGAGTTGTAAGTGATGACAGACATTTACAGATCTAAGTACGCATTTACAGATTGGTTTACACATTTACAGATCTATGTACACTTACAGATCTGTGTTCACATTCACAGATCTTTGCATGCACTTGCAGATTTGTCTTCACTTGCAAATCTGAATACGGACACAGATTTTTTTTACACACACACACAGGTCTGAATACACACACACAGATCTGAATACGCACACACAGATCTGAATACACACACACAGATCATATTACACACACACAGATCTGAATACGCACACACAGATTGAGATACGCATTTGCAAATAATATTGCAACAATAATAGCTCCATAGCTGCCTCATTGATTCTAGTCACCTGTCCTGACCCTGGTCTTATCACTAATTATCTCGGGTTGTAAAGAAAAAAATTATCAATTAATTGTCTTGTTTGCCGATTTTATATGCCTTCGTGGCAGTCTGTCACTTTTTCTCTCTCCTCTTGTTTTCTTTGTCAATTCTTCACACATGCGAGAGCGCAGGGTAACTGTAGTGATGTGGATTTATTGGAGGTTAATTGCCTGTGTAGAATCTAATCTGATTTTGGTTTGTTAGCCAAAAGCTCAAAGGCTCAGTGGCTCTGTCGCCCCACGAGGACATTAGTGGTCAGGAGGTGCTATTCAAAGTCATTCGCAGCGCCCACTGAGCTTTTCATCCTGCTCGTGTTTGGGTTCAGCAGGGGTTGACCCCGCCACACCTTACACCTTATTAACACCGTTCTCCACCGGTTTATCTGCCCAGCACCACGCTGACTCTGGCCACTTCAACAACTGTGCTCTCTCCTCTGAAACTAGAAAAGTCTTTGTTGTCATTTATAGCTCCCTCAGTTTTAATCCTCTCCTCTTCTCTCCACTCCATCGCTGGACTTAACCATTAAGCTGACATACAGTCGAGCTCTCAATGTTATTTCTGCTGAATCTGAATGTACAGAAGAGAAACCAGCTGTGTTTCTCACGCTGGATCCTGGTGCTGAACTATGGATCCATTTAACCAGCAAAGAAGACACATCAGCCTGTTTGCATAGCGCATGGAGCGTGCTGCCGCGGCATATAGTACGCACATATGGACATATGGTACTGCTAGTGCTACCAAGTGTATGATTAACAGCAGCTTAACAGCCATCGCACCTGGGTTTAAATGGAGTCATTTCTCCTCCTCTAAAGTATTCAACTAGTGAGCCAAGCAGGATTGTACATCTGTCGTTATCTATAGAAATTGCTTGTGCTTACGTGTCGTGCGGTGTGCTATACTTGCCAGTTGCCTTCTTCGTAGCTCTACTCGATATTCTGTGTACCAGTATTTTTTCTAAATATCTGTAAAGATGATTGTATTGATCTAATATGTAAAATATTGTAAGTAATGTGTTGCTTTTTATAAAAATAAACATTATGAAATCGTCAGAAAAATAATCTCAGATGAAGGTGGTGGACCAGCAAGTTCTTGTGCTATTGAATCAGCCTTGTTAACTGAAGAGTGTATATTAATCAAAAAACAATGTGTGTAAAACTTTAAATTGTGCATATGAAAATGTAAACTGAATTTAATTGTATAAACTTTTATTTTGTTTTATTTATTTTATTGACTGAAAGCGATGTATAACCTTGTCACGCTACGGTCGGTCATCTTCAGTGTCGCTGCTTTCAGTCACTTTTAAAAGAATATGAAGTAAGCCGTTATTGACCAGCTCAGTTTTAATGATATGACTTTGTCAGTGTGTCACAAGCTGTATTTTTGTTTACTGTGACAAAATGTACAGTATATTTTCATGCCGCAAAATACATCATGTGAACAAATAAATGTCAAGGAGCCAACTATCACTTCTATAACGTGGAATGAATTTTAAATGAAGAATGAAAAGAGGGAATAAAATATACACGTGTGACTGTATAGTGCCAGTAACTCCCAGCTGTAAATGTATCAAGTACTTCTACTTGAGTATTTTTCAGGCCACTGTAGTTCAGGGGATACTAACACAATGTGTCTGTATCAAATGGATTTAAAATCATATGCTTCATTATGCAGCCAGAATTTGAAGTCCTAGTACAGCTACGATGGGCCCAGAGGGGAAACCTGTCAGTCTGTCGCTGCTTGCAGCATTTCCTGCCTGGCACTCGGAATTAATGTAATATGTATTATTAAAAAACATTATTCAACAAGGCAATGCTCGCTGCACAATATACTTTAATTTGATACTCTCCCTGATTTGCACTCACAACAATTATTATATTCTGTTTTCTATCATCTTCTTGTTTACATGACTTGTGACTTAACTTGTACGAATGGCATTTCTTGTCATCTAATGTACAGATGAATAATTTCTACTTCATAAATGACACGCTGTAACACAATATGTATAATTTTACTGTTCATCGGTGCGTTGTCTATGGAATAAAACGCTATTTGAAACCTCTCTGGATGCCTTTTCTCCTGAATAAAGTATCACCTGCACTGTTCTCTATCCTTTCTTCAAGTATATATACACAGTTTAATCTCCCTCCAGAATCTGAGACACAACGCAGCTGCTCTTCTCTGTGCAATAAGATATGAGGAAAACAAATAACAAACAATAAAAATGAATCATGAGGAAATGTGCGACTGCCATCCCAAAGTATATTTTGTGGAGCCATGTAGACATAACTCAAATGCAGCAACCGTCAGTCTGATGCTGCAGTTTGGTGCTATATAATTTAGTACCAAATGATTGCTGTAATGTGAAAATGTGTTATTGTGATATCAGATGATCCCAATGCAGTATATCAACCATGAGGTGCTGTGTCAGCTCCGAGTGTGTGTGTGTGTGTGTGTGTGTGTGTGTGTGTGTGTGTGTGTGTGTGTGTGTGTGTGTGTGTGTGTGTGTGTGTGTGTGTGTGTGTGTGTGTGTGTTTGGCTGTGGCTTGAGACGTCACAGCAGACGTCACAGCAGAAACTTTGACTAATATAATAAATTATTCTTTTTTTCCATATAATGGAACATTAAGTAACAGACTGTATTATATATTTTTTTGCCAGATCATCATTTAATTCTATTACATTTTGTGCAATCATCATCAGCCATCTGTTAACCTTCACCCCTCCCTGCTCTGAGTATTTCAAACGATGATGTATTATCCACAGTTTGGAGGCCTGTTGAAGGGCACCGCTCTGACGATGCCCCCTCACTCAGCAAGTTGCCTCTCGCTTGACATATGGAGCTATATATTACCAGGTGTGGAGGGGAAGTGAAAGAACTATAGGCTTTAAAACAGGCTGTTTTCCACACTGGTGTATTTTTCACACTTGTGTTTCGGGAGTGTTTCCATTGCAGTGAAATGTGGGTGATTTACAAAGGCTCAAGTACTATGTGAACTTTATGAACCTAGAGAATCTGTGTTTCTTTCAATGTGTTGCTCAAGAGCATATGTGCATGCATGTGTAGTGTGTGTGATTTGTCTGCAGCAGTGTCTGGGTGATAAAGCATCCTGAAGCTTCATCTCAGACATGCGTGGGTGTGTCTGTGGCATATGCATGTCCCGAGCGCACGCGTTCACCTCTGTCCTGTCATGTATGAGGCTGTCATGGAGCCAGACGTGGTCTTATTGGAGCTGGCAGCATGATTAGTCCTGTCATGGCGATTATGATGAAATGGCTCTGAATGTCCTCTCTTCCTGCGGGAATTTCACTCCGGTGCAGACCTGATGTTGCGGAGCTGCCATCGCCTGTATGGAAAGCTAAATCAACCAAAGCAAAGTTAATCAACCACACCTGATCTCATATTTCAAAGGCCACGTCTCTGTCTTGCAGAGAAAAATGAGGAAGATGAATAAGATTTTGTTGTGAGAAGTAATACAGAAATGTGATACTGTGCTGTCTTTCTCCATAAAGGAAACATAGATTTGTGAAAGAGCTATACCCAGCAAACACTGACTAGCTTGTTTTCACCTAATTGACATGATTAATCATCCATTTAAACAGAATGTTCACTGTGTAGTATCACTGATTAAATATTCCTCTTGTGTGTATTGTGTTTTAAATGTTTGAGTGCCATGTGGCTCACGCAGTAACATGATATCTGCAACAGTCGCAGCCTAAATAATATGATTAAGTGTTGTATCTGTACTTTCAGGAAATGTGATTTCCATTCATTGAGGAAAATCGTGCAGTTATCTGCCGTTCCACTCCGAGGGCTGTGGGGAGGCTCGTTTTTATCTCTGCCAGCGTAGTGACTTTGCACAGGTCATAACCAACCAAAGCCTTGAGCAAACAGGTTCTTTACTGATCATAGCCTGAGATCGGTAGAAAAATTCATTAGTTTTTTAACAACAAATCAACATAAATCCTTTATGAAAACATGAACCAGGAAGGGCGAGGAGGGTTGTGAGATTGTGTGCTCAGAGCTATACGCCAAATCCAATTTAAGTCCTCCAGGTTTTGATACCCCAGCAACTCGGCACTGTGGGAGAGCAGGAGTTTCCTGAGGCTATTTCACACCTAGATGAATGGCTAACCGGCTCTCATCATCTAACTGAGAGGAACATTGCTTTTTCGCTGGCGTGGTTCGCAGCACATTAGGGGGGCGAAGGGCGTGCGCTGAGGAGAGGCTCTCAGGTGTTGTAGTAGTGGAAATGAAAGTCAGGGTTTGTCCCACTCACAAGTAAAAAACAAACAGAAGGAAAAGCCAGTAATCCAAACCAGCCGGTTAGGTTGAGATAATATTACAGCATGGAAACGAACGGGACTGACCACTAGACATAATAATCTTCTAATCTTTCTTCCAGTCCATTACTTTGCCAATAAACTAGACACCCAGCGAAAACAAGACAGGTTGTCAGCTGACCAGTAAACTGTCACACTGCAACAACCCTATATGGTGTAGTTTGTTTTTTTACATCTTCTCTCTATCTTCCCCTGACGCCTGGCTGTTGGTTTAAATCACGGGAGGTATTGCTGACTCTGTTTTTTATAGGCTATCATTTTTGCAGGACTGTGGGGCACAGGAGCCATCCAGTCAGGTAATATTCCTATCCATCCACCTCATTTCATTACCCTTTCCTCCTGCTAGTGCTTTGCTTTGCAGTTCCCAGGACTATTCACTAAAAGATTGCCTTTCAATGTTTAATAATCATGCCCCTGTGACTATTATTTTACCATAGGCGTAACTCTGCAAAAGGGATAAAAACTGCATCTATTTTGTCTCTGGCAGAGAGTGTGAAAGAAATACGAAAACAGGAGGAAATGTGTATGCTTATGTGTCACACATAAATGCACGCACTGAACATTGCATGCACACACATTAACAAAGGTCTGAGTAAGCCTTCAATGCACTCAATAAACCTGGGAGCATCTTCCACAGACCTTGGAGAGAGAAGATAATAAGGAGCGTTTAACAGAGAAGCTGGGAAACATTCCAGGAAGAAACACTTGATGATACCTCAACATGAAGAGACACTTTTCACTGACAAGGTCTCGCTGCAGTATGTAAACACTGTGTACAAGTGGACACTGACACTGACTCATAGCCTACACTTTTCTGTAACCATGCTGAAAAAGGTCACTTCACTTTCACAGTGTTGAATTTCCAAGGCGAGGGCAGTTTTAAGATTAAAACATTGGTCCTAACTGGGAACTTTGCCAATTTTAAACTCATGGACCTCTTCTCTGGTCACTGGAACCACCACTCAGCTTGTCAATAGTCGTCTAATCTCTAGGACACAGGTTTTAGAAAGGAAAGCCTAGATCAGACATTAGAGGATATGTTTGAATGATATGGGCATTTGCTGTAGGCAACAAGAGTCTAAGGAAAGATGAAATGAAATTATATGAATGTAGGATTGGAGCTTGGTCCATTTTAGAAATAAAGATATCTAAAGGTTTTTTGCTGCTTCAGTTTTGACTGTCCTAAATTGCATCTCTCTTAGACTAATGGAGCTATCCTTCTGCAAAGTATTTCTTTAAAAGTATTTCTTTAAAATTGAAGATCTATTTTTGTCCACTAACACTGGTCTGTCATTTCTTTTCAAAAACATACAGGAAAAAGCAAGACATTTTAAGATTGTAAACACTTTCAGAAGATCCGTCCTGTTTATCATTCAAATCTTTTTTGTCCATTTGTTTTGAATTTTGCCTGTGGACGAATGTCATATATTATCTAACGTTTTTATCTTCAATCCTTCTTAGAATTGTAGATTCACTCTGTCCTAAATCATTTTTGTCCACTTGCACGTCCACTTTAAGCAGTAAGTCTGTGTCTATCAATTATAATGTAGTATTTGTTATGCAAATTGTTGAATATTGAGGTGAGGGGGGTGAAGTACTATGCACACATGTGCGCACACACACACATACACACATACAGATAAGATAAAGCATAATGTAACAGGCTGTATTAGCAGCACCTCTTATTCATCCCCACTTACTATCTCATTTCTCAAGTGGATGTCAGAAGACTAATGACAAGCATATAATTGTGTCTTTATTCTCATTCTGATGCAAATCCCACATCTTTTCGGCTTTCCACTGCCCTCATTGTGCATTCAGCCGCTGTTATACCGGCGGGCTGAAGATACAGTCTGGCTCCATCCCCCAAACCGCACTGAACTCCAGTTCTTATACTTAACAGATAAAGGCTGGATACGCTCCACCATCCAACACAAGCTTAAAGGAATGGAGCTCGATCATGGCTCAACACAATCCTCTGGGTGTTGAAATACGGACAATATCCGCCTCCGCAGACAGAGCTGAGGTGTCACACAGCATTGACCCCATTCCCAGAGGTTTGTGCCTGGGCCTGCTATCAAAGATGTAATCTCTGTCCTTGTAGATGCTCATGGTGCAGTGTGATAAACGGTCCTTGCGTGCTTATTACTGTTATCCCTCAAAACAAGTTATTGTTATCAGGCCACATTCTCCCACAGTGAGATTGAACTATGCAGGAAATCCATAGTCAAGAACAGCAGCAGTCCTCGTGGGATTTAACTGAATAGGGTGTGTTGTCTAGTTTAATCACACATGAAGGTGACCCTCATTGAAGTGATCTCATATCATGGTGGGGGCCATTTTCAATACCTAAACCTCTTATAATGATTGATACAATGAGTTTTGCTTTTACTGTGGTCCATTATTGTGGCAAATGTTTTGAGTTATAGCGCCTTATCACAGGCTGAATGCATTCAAACAGATACAATCTGTTGGAAATGTAATCCTTTTTCCCAAATGTACCTTAACTTGGAAAAGCTCAGGCAATCGTATTCTTGTACGTTCTTGTGGGAACAAGAGCTGAAATCAATTGCCATGTATAAACTGCTGGCTGAAATCGAGAATGAAAACACAAATGTAAATCTGCCAAAATGCGGCTCTGAAGGGAACTAAAGAAATAACGTTGGGTAAAGCCAAGATGATATTTTTCTATATGAGGCTTTTCTACCATAGTTTCTTATATGAGGGGTTTATGCAGACACCCAGATGACTGTTAAGGCAATCTAGCCCAGAGGATCTGGCCTGCTGAGGGCATCAGTTGATTCACTGACTATTGCCATCTGCTTCCTTCTGCTGTCTCTGCATATCACCACCGTTGTTTTAATGAGAAACAACAACAACAAAAAGAGATGTCTCAAGTCAGCAAGCAATATGCTAATAATTATGTAAAAAAAAAAAGAAAAAGAAAAGAAAAGGAGATGACCCTGTGCCAAAATATGATTGTGCAAAATGTTCCCATCAGGGGACTGAAACTGGAAATTAGCTTTGGCTATAAAAACATATTCAACACATGGGACCCTGCTATTGCAACAGTTTGTTTAATTTACCATCCAAAACGAATATGGGTAAACCCACACAGGGACCACAAACTACAGGTCTGCAGGGTCAGACCCAGGCAGCAGGGCTAATCACCACAACACTGCGCTGCCCTCCAAGTGAATACTTGTCATAGATGTTTATAGCTCTGGACTGAAATGGTAGCTTTTTTCCCCCAAAACAAATGCCAGACTATAATCACAGCCAAAATGCGAAAAAGATACAGTTCATTGCTATGTGGCTCCAGGGGTAGTATTATTGATCTACCAGTCTGCCACTTGAGTCTAGACCGACATATTTCAGTAGCTTCAACTACTATTTCATAACTATGAAACCTTGTAGAAACCCCACTTGTAAATCTCCTTGGTACTCTACTCTAGTATCATCATGAGTCTTTTTCAACTGATGGATTGCAATGAAAATTGGTGCAGACATTCATTATTCCCAGAGTATGAATCCTGATGACTACAGTTATCCCCTGACTTTTCCACTTGTGTAACCAATGAGGTTCAGAGTTGTGGTTTTAAGTTAAATTCCTCAAGATCAGTTGTAAAGCCGTTGAAGCCACACAACCATGTCAGACCTGGCTCGTGACATTTTGGGCTGTGTCGCCTGGCCCCCACAACAATAAGTGGCCCAGATTAGGCCTGGGTGTGTCTGATCATTAGCCTCAGACAAATGGTAAAATGTCAGAATGGTCAAGAAATTACAAAGCCGCAAAATGGTGACAGTAAATGCTTTTAAATGCATTCAAACAGTAGACGATTGGTCTCAATCTCATGCCTCCCCTCCCCTCTTGGGAGTTTTTCCTCAGTCGATGTGAGGGTCTAGGGCAGAGGATGTTGTTATGATGCTAAAGCCCTTTGAGACAAATCGTTTGTAAAAATGGGCCATCCAAGTAAATTTGCCTTGCCTTTATTTTTGGTTAATTTATTCTATATAGGGTGAATTCAGGTATATTGGGACAATTTTTGTAAATTCATTTTCTGAGCCATTTTTTGTCATCAAGATTAATAAATAACCCAACAAATGAGATATGTCTGGATTCCTCTAGGTGTCTGCATTCTTTATGTGAAACAAACAATTATGTGCTAAAATTATTTTGTGAGAGCACAGCACTCTATTTTAAAGGTTTTGACACAAAACTAATGTAAGAATTTCTCACTTTTAAGCATGTAAGATATGACTACACTATTGAAATATTTCAATATAAACCCAGAAACACTGTCCCAAATAACCTGAACATGCTGTCCCAAATTACCATACCACTATTGGTAATTTGGGACAGCAAGAAAATGTCCAAATTAAGAAAATGTAAACATCCTCACAAACCAATGTTTGTTTATTTTAGTACACCAATGCATCACACATCTTAATATAACTTTCATACCTACAGTAAATTAGTCATACAAATGTAATAGCCTTATATTAAATTCCAACAAAAGCACTTGCCGTTTTGCTTACCTCCTGATATTTGGGGTCTGCGTCCTGTTTGATGCTGACCACACCCCCCTGTGTGATGTCACCCAAAATATTTAATGTGACTTTTAATGTAGACATCCAAAGGAATGTATCAGCACCTTTAACTTTGCCATAGCCCATTCAAGGCAAGTGGAAGCATTGTTTTTCCTTATCTGTCCCAAATTACCTGATGTCCCAATATACCTGAATTCACCCTATTTCATATATTTAATTAAAGCAATTAAATTATAATTGATTCTGTATATATACTATTAATTATAATTTAAGTACTTGTTTGCTGTTTATTTCGTGGTAGTAGGCTCTTCGGTCCGATTGGTTTTACCCATAGACGGTTTTACCAGAGCCAGTCTGTTTTAGAAGAGCGGAACAAATAGTTCCAGCCTTATTTTTCCTCCGGTCTGTTTTTACTGAGGGACTTTACCGGAAATCATCGCTCCACAGCTTTGAAGAAGTGTGTGGTGGTCGGATCCGTTTATTATTTATACCTTCTGCCTTCGCGTGTCCTCTCTTTACATACTATCCAGTAAGTATGTGTTGCATTTAAACGCTGCACTGTCAATGTGGAACTGATATCTACTTAGAAACTTCAGGAAGACTTTGATTGGACTAATAACACCGAGCTAGCCTCGCGTTCCTGTTAGCATGCTAACTGTTTCTCGGTAGCGTCAATAAAGTCGAGACCTGTACATGAGTTTTTTTGTGTGTGTGTTGAATCTTTCATTTTTAAGGTTATATTCGTCAAGTAATTCACGTCAACACGTTTAAAGTAATTCGTTTTACAATGGTCGAGATGTGTGAGCTATTAGCTCGTTTTGCTATTGCTACATAGCTAACATTAGCATTATCAGTTGTTAACTAACTTAAACCGGTGAGCAGTAGCGTTGAATTCAGCATCAAACTTCATTCTTTCACTTACCATAAACTGTCTTCGGCGATGAAAAGCAACCGCAAATGTAGTTTTAGTCTCCTTCCTTTCTCATACTAAAGTTAGCGCTTTAACCAGCTAACTAGCTTCGGCCCGTGTCGTCACTTTCCGGGAGAGACTGGTCAAAGCCTCCGGACTGTTGCAGCGCTGCTCGGACGGCGCCGGTTTTTATCAGCTTTGGCAACAAACGTACAAAAAAAAAAGAAAATCTACAAAAAATATAAATGAATGAAATGCTTGTTTGTTTTTTTACTTAACTAAAAAATAAAACAAAACAAAAAACAGTCCTCTTAATGGCTGCAGCCTGCAGCACATGTACACTTACATCACAACCTCAGACAATAACAAGACTTGGAATTGTGACCAACCATATATTTACATTGTATCTACTGTCTACTAGTATCCTGTCAATGCACTTTATTTCTCCTCCGGATTTGTATGTGTTTTTTTATATTTGGGTTCACTAATTATTTGGGATTATAACGTTTGCACTTTATGACAATGAAATGCTGTCAATGCTCCAACATTGTCTTGTTGTTTTATAACAATGACTATAAGCTATTTGAATTGAAAAAAAACAGTCCTCTTCTGTGTGAATCATTAGTAAACTTGTACACATATAACACTGACCTTTTTCCCCCTCTTCCTTTATCCAGAGCCCCAGGGACTCTGACTCTCAGCAAGAATGACCGACAGATACAACATCCACAGTCAGCTGGAGCACCTCCAGTCTAAGTACATTGGTACAGGACACGCCGACACCAGCAAGTGGGAATGGCTGGTGAACCAGCACAGAGACTCTTACTGCTCCTACATGGGACATTTTGACCTGCTCAACTACTTCTCTGTCGCCGAGAATGAGAGCAAAGCACGTGTCCGCTTTAACCTGATGGAGAAGATGCTCCAGCCATGTGGACCACCAGCAGACAAACCCGACGACGCTTAGAGTGCAGTGGAGTGCCCCTTGGTTGTTTTTATACTGGATTTTTTTTTTTTTTTTGTAGGATTGGTTTTAATTTTTCATGGACATTTAACATGAGTTTCTGCTTCTACAATTTCTGACCATAAATAATAACTCCTCCATCTTTATATGATCCTGCCACCTCTTACTGGACGGTCTGCATACACACCAGAAGACACCTGAATAGAGATCTTTACATCGTTTGCATTTGGACTATTGAAAAACATGTTTCTTGCCCCATACAGCTTTCAGGGAAGTTAGCTATGGAGGTAAAAGAGTAAAAAAAAAAAAAAAAGAGCTTCAAGACGGAATAGAAGATAATAGAAACATGTGTACAAACTGGCATATTATCATTGTCAAGTATTTGTATCAACTGGTTGAACTACATTCTTGATTGAAACATTTGTTTTGATTTGATTAAACTTTATGCTCACATCATGACTGCATTTACATACTTTTGTTTTTAATGGCTCATGGGTTTACTTAGTCAACAGGCACGTACACTTCTGTAATGCTGCAGGAGGGATGAGGTACCTTTCCTCCAAAAGATATTGGTGGTGGAGAGAGTTGTTGAATATGTCATGCAAAAATCTCACATAGGTTTTCAGTTAGGTTGAAAACTGGAGAATGTTAAGACTATAGCATATGATTCACTTCATATTCATACATATCAAAATCCTACATCCACTATTGAAACATTTTCATTATTGATGTTTTTTCCACTCAGTGACTCATGTTTTCCCTTAAGTCTGTCACCCACCTGAAAATCTCATCATCACTATCATTGAGACAACAAATTAAGGATATTGTGTTGAAGGCGTACGCAGTAGATGTCAGTTCACTGGTGCCAAATTGGGCAGGGATATATTAGATTGTTTTTTTTCCTATCAATCGGCATAATTACATTTTCAGACAGTAGGAAAGAAGACATTCGTCAGTCTAAGTGTTAGAAGAGAGACTAAGATAAGCGAGAGAAACAAAGACATTTAAAAATGTGAGAAAAATGTTAAATAGGAGAAAACACAAAGAGAAGAAAAACAGGGACCGAAGAAAACATCTAGCTACTATTAAAATTCAGCAAATATACTTTTTACACTAGGTAGTGAAAAAAAATACTGCAGCAATTAAGTGCAGTCATCAAAGTTACATCTCAGTCTGGAACAAGATGTGCAGATCTTCAATCCAGTTTTTAAGCTTAAAACATTATACAGTATATACCAGGAATAAAAGATGTTTAATATTTACACTTGCATTTATGTTTTACAATGAGCCTATAAGAGCACACTGGGAAATGTAACCTACAGGCTAGAATATTAATAACCCTCCCAATGCAGAGATATAAAACTCTTAACCTGCACGCACACACGCACTGCACAGTTGCATATTTCAGCAGTGACTTTGTTTGGCCTTGCAGATTTCAACAAACCGCTGTCCACCTACACAGTCTCACGCACGCACATCAGTGCCGTGCCCAACTGTCCACCCACACATTTAAGTGCACACAGATCAGCTGCGTCTCATTTAAAGTAAGTCATCTCATTGCCAGTGCCATGTGATGGAGGGTTTATAGGCAGCAGCATGTCACTCTTCATTGTTTTAGAAGATGGCTGGTCCTTCTGTATAAAGCTGGTGCTGGATTGAGCAGCTAAGAATAGACATTTATTTGTTTACATATCTAAAAAGTGAACAATATCAATTAAATCGTGTGTGCAAATTGACTCTTCAAGCAGTGAGACTAGATTAAAAACTGCCACGAATCACAGCTCAGAATAAATGTTGACTGAATCAGATCAGCAGTGTCAGTTTTATAAGCTACTGATCTTGACAAACATGCTTTTATAATGCAAATCGCCTCAGTGTGGTTAAAATGGAGTTGGTGTTTGAAGCTGCAGCCTCCGGTTGACAGCGGAGCGAGCAGCAGGCTCTGTGTTGTGACTTTGCTGACTTCAGGTGATTCATCAAAGCATACTTCCAGCCAGATTTCGCACGCACAAACACAGACACTCAGTGGCAGAGGATGCTACGCATGACTCATTGTTGGATTGAGAGACAAGTCGGTGGGAGCCAAGGAAGTTCTCGTGTTGTGCATCACGTCTCGGTTATTGTGTGTGTGTGTGTGTGTGTGTATGTGTGTGTGTTGCAGAGTTTCTTAGTGGGGTAAGTCCTTGCCATCTGTCCTCGCTGTGAGAGCCGCAGAGACAGCTCTGCCAAGTCAGGCGAGAAAACAACATGAGGCCTGTTGGTGTGCCGTCACACGCACGCAGACAGATACACATAAAACACTCATAAACTGCTTGACTTGTTTTCACTGCGACGCGGGCACATAAATAGACATCTGCTGCTCAGTTTCTAGTCACATCAGTGGAGATGGACTCACCTTTTCTAATGGTAATAAGGCTCGCAGGTGGGTGTTCTTTGATTATGGGCTCTCAAGTACAACTGTAACATCAGCTTTGCACCCAGAGAAACCTCTGCTCCATTTGTTTTACAGCGTTTTCTCTAAAGAGAAAAAGAGAAGAAAAGAAACATTTATTGTGTGGAGTCTAGTGAGAAACTCAGCGGGAGGCAGGAGACACGATTGAAGAGGCTGATCAGGATGGTTTCTCAATCTCCTACCCCACAATTATCGCAGTAAGAAACAATCAATTGTCACAAGGTCTTTCATTTACTCTGAGTGGATTGTGGGCTTTTGTTTGGTTATGTGAATTATGTCTTTCCTGTACCAATATATTAAGTGGCAATTTCTTTTCCTAAATGTATTTGGGAAGCATCAGGGAAAAAGCCTCGTGCTTGCATCAACCCTCCACTGGGCCAAGGAAATGAGAAAAGCTGAGAAATTCAGAGTAGAAAATAAGCAATGTCTGCATGATTGATGATACTCTGATAGATTGAGATCTGCTTTTAGAGTTTCTAAAATGCTAATCAAGATCCATTAGGAAGGTGCTAAACTTGCCAGAACCCTCTGCAAAGTAATCATGTCTGTGAAAAGCCAGATAAGGATAGAGGCAGGTCCACATTAGAGCTGTTTTGTCTTGTTTTCCTCGCTGTGAAATAAACATTGTCAATCTTGATCTGTTATCAGGACATTTTGCTGTGAATGCTGAAGAATCAGGAGAAGATCATTTTCATTTGTTTGGATAATATACTGACATTGTATATCAAATATCTTTCACTGAATGAAAAGCAAATATTCAAATGACAATGTGATTCAAAATCTGTCCATAATACTAAGAATAATGAGAACTTGATTTATATTACACTTCTTGACAGAGTAAGGTGCTTTAAAAGAATAAAGTAAAACCAAGTATATGAAAAAATAAAGTATATGTAGTATAAAGTATCTGAGCAGAATAAAAAAGTGGTAGTGTAGAAGTGGTAGTGTAGAACCTATAACTAAAAAAACAAGACAGAAAAATAGATTTCAAGGAGATTTAAGAGTTACAGTCACTGATTTGACTTGGCAAATGTCTGGTCACCCCAGCAGGCCTCCATCCGCAGATGTCAATTCTTTCTTGGGCAAACACCTTGTCAACAAATCAGACATGTGATTAGGGTGGGATTGCTTTCACAACAACCCCAGCTAACAATTTCCCAGTTTCAGTGAGTGTTTCTGAACAGCAGAGATGAAAAATAGCGAAGCTGAAACAGCTTGTTCTGTCTTGTTCAGTCCTTCTGGAGTCCTTCACCATGCCTATAAATACTGAGTCCTGCCTGTCAACACAAACACACACGCACGCACGCACGCACGCACGCGCACACACACACACACACACACACACACACACACACACACACACACACACACACACACACACACACACACACACACACACACACACACACACACACACAAAGCTCTCACAGAAAAAGGAACATAGAACAGTCGGTACACCCATACATTTTCGATAACGGCAGCTTTGATCAAGTCAGAATCAATGACCACATACGTAGATGAAAAAACAGATTATTTCCCCTGTGTTCATAATAATAATAATTACAAGTCTGATTCCTCTCAGCTACATGAGACATAAAGTCAAACTCACTAGCAGCTGTGGAAAAAAATCAATAGATCAATAGGTTTGTCAATTGATTCACCTATGCATATATCATAGAACCCCGTGTTACATGCTGCTATGCACGATCACATTGACCTCACAAGGTCTAAAAGCTCCGTGCTTTGCTCCAAGGTTTCCAATAGACTAGCTGATCTTTAAATAATACTTCCTTGTTCTTGTTGAATTGATGAGTCAATTATTACAAGAATATGCAGAACCTTTTCCCTCACATCAGTTCACTTTGTTTTTTCTAACTTCCAGAGAAAGTAAAGCCGAAACCATATGAAGTTCAGCTCCATTTGTAGCAGCTCAACTGTGCTAACACTCTTGTAACGGTGAAGCTCCGCCACACTGCTGCTGAGGTCAGAGAGTCTGAAGTCCAGACCTTCTCCAACATCTCACAGCCCCCAACACCCACTGCATCGATCTCATCCGGCATTGGCAGCTAATTATCGCCTCACCCCTGTGACCATTCAGGATGCTGCACTTCTTTGATAGAGGAGGCAATTAATTCTCCTCCATTCAGGTGACGCTGTTTAAAGGCTGATGCTTAGACTGGAACCTGCAACGGGCATCAGTGCGTGCTGTTAGCATTTTTTAAATGGCGCCTGACACGGTGAATGGCACCTGTTAATACCCGTTTGGCCTTTCTGTGTTGATGTTAATGTGAGCGTCTCGTTTGGCTGGTTGGTTGTCCACATCTGCTCTCTCTTCTGATTACACAGGAGCTCAGCCAAACAAGTGAAAAGGTCCAGGAAGCACATTCACCCTTATCAAATATGAATGCTCCCACAATCCAATTATCTTTGCCCTTCTATGCCACCCACCCCTTTCATCCGTCTATCTGCGTCGACTCTTCTTCTCCATTGTTCCCCTCCACTAAACTCTTCACTTTCATTTTCTTTACTGCCTCCACCACCCACCCCCTCCTGCAAAACCTCATCACTTCCTCCTCTTCTCCCACTGCCTGCTCCCGCTTTCTTTCCTCCATCTCCACCGCTCAGATTGGCCTGTAGCAGTGGAGTGGAAACATCCATGATAAAACACACAAGTAATGACTCCACAGCGGGGGAAAGAAACACATGAATGTCTTCTGTGAAGAGCTCAGGCGTGTGCGTTTCTGGCAGGAACAGTGGCACTCGGATGATGAAAATGAATGAATGCTATAGATCTTTATGACAAAATACTGAAATAAGTGTCTGGTTTAAACAGTTTTGGAAGAGGTTTGTGCATTTAAAGTTCACTTTTTAACTGAGGTTGAAACAAAATGTGTTGGGGTTTTTTTTTCACCTGCACCATCAATTATCTTTTCATAAAATTTCTAAGAGCAGAAAATTAAAGGTTTGGGAGTTTATCTTTCTCTCCTACCTAATCTTTTATAACCTTTCACTTTTTTTTCAGAGGGAGCAAGTGATTTGAGGAGTGAAATGACTTTAATAAGAACAGCACAATAGGGAAGAACAAACCCTCTGATAATCACACTTTTTGTAACCTTGGAGGATATTAGAGTCATGATTTATATCCACCGTTTTCCAATCGAGTAGAAGACTTGCATTACAGCTGAGACCTCCAGGCAGCACGCCAGGGACAAAACTACTTCTCCGTCCTGCCCGGGAAACTTCATTAATGTGGGGTGAGAGAGAGAGAGAGAGAGAGTGTGTGTGTTTTACAGCTTGTGAGACTTTTTGGGTCTAAAAGTTGAAAAGTTTGTGGAGAAGGCTGGTTGTCTTACAATTTGATAAAAGGGGCTCATTCGAAGTTTAGGGTTTAGATTTAGCATTCAGGTTGGAACAATATATCTGTGATGAATTTTAGGAGTTATATCGTGGGCGATTACTCATTGTGTGTGTGTGTGTGTGTGTGTGAGAGAGAGAGAGAGAGAGAGAGAGAGAGAGAGAGAGAGAGAGAGAGAGAGAGAGAGAGAGAGAGAGAGAGAGAGAGAGAGAGGAGAGAGAGTGAGACAGCAGGAGGTTTATGATCACCATGATCCTGAGGTGCATCTCTCAGATCCAAGCACCAGATGCTACAGTTACCTTGCTGTCCTCCTTTGCTCTATACTAAAACCCATCATCCTCACTGTCAGAATAATATATATCTATATATCGAATCAGGGAACAACAAATTTGACAAGTGGGCAAGCAAATCAAAAACTTCAATCTGTGCCCACCATGCCACGGAGGTCAAACTGTGTCATTTCTGTGCGGTAAAATCCATTTCAAAGCCGGTAGGTTGTCAGAGGCGGCCTCTAAAGTTGAACATATAAGCTCCACCGATGATTCATGTGTTTGATTGTCTCCAATTTCCTCCCATCTCCATCTCCGTCTCTGCTCTTCTCCGTGCTGCGTCTCCTTCAGCCTCTAGTTCTCATTTTCCCCGGTCCTCTTCCTTTCAACTGACTACATTATGCCCACATCCTCTTTAAAAGCTGGTATCTGGATGAGGCAGAGTGGATGAGGCTGAAATGTGATACTTTAATGGTCATTCACATAGAAACCTCCAAGTTCAACCAGAACACACACTTGTGAACTCAAAGGTTTAGAAGTTTGCAGCATGTACAAGCTCGATGTCAAAACAGCGGTTTACATAAACAGCATATTTACAGTCACATTTATCTAGAATATTACTGTATTGGGGAAATGGATTTCCAATACAGCACGAGAGAGTGATGTGGTTCATTTCTTAGCGCTGCATCTTTCAGATTGTATTTGCATACAGACTGAAGATGCCTTTGAATATTGACTTCACCTTTGGGAAATAGACAGTAAAGCCACTGGAATTGCCTCGTCTTGCTCTTGTCAAGTTAAACACATGAACTTAACAACCAACAGGCAAAGGATTTGATTAGACTTGTTTTTTTTATGGCAACAGATGAAAAGGCAGGGGAGGACAGAAATGAATAGACTCCCTTAAAGTCATTACTTGTGCTCTCACTCCTCACTTGTTGTGTACAGTCAGTGGGCTTGAGTTAAAAACAAATGTCAGCATGCTACACGCTCAGTTTGTTAATATGCTGGGTTTTGTTTTGTTTTTAGCATTTTTACCATGCATTTTTTCATGTTAGCCAAAGTACTAACATGCTGAATTGCACTAAATACAAAGCAATGCTGAGGCTGATGGAGTGCCATTAGCTTTGAAGCTTTAATAAGTTAACAAATGTCAACTCATTTCATTTCATGACTCATCGCATGAGTGCTAGTTTTCAGTCCATCCAACAGTACTGTCTAATAGTTAAGATGGACTCCTGGTCCCTTGAGCTGCACCACTTGAGAGACTAATAGAAGTAGCTACAGCTGTGCTAATTCACTCTTTGTAGAGTGGCGTGTCCTTTGGTAACCCAAGAGGAATCCAAGTCAGAACGAAAAGGCACAGTTAGGGTCAGTGCAGATTTCTCACAGTAATTATTCTGTCATCCTCAACAGTATTTCACAATCAGGGCACATCTTTTTATTTTTTGCCTCTAATGTCCAAGAAAGGCTTAATTGCGGTGCTAAATGCTTCACTTTCTAGATAGGCTGTAAATTTCCTGTTATATCAGTGGAAATTAAAAAAAAAAAAATACTCTTTTATTAGTTCTGAAAATAAAAGAATGATGTCTGAATTGAAAGAATCTGCAGCTGAGTCTTTGTTTTATACTGTATTTTTGTGAATAGTGAATTACGTAGCTAATGGGGGCTTCAAGGACTCTAAAATACGCCTTCGTAAACCACAGAGTGCAGCCAGCAATAACACAACAAGAAGAAGAGAGAAGGGAGATCGATGAAAATTCACTTCTTCTCACATACGACTTGGGATTTCGAGAGTGAAGAGAAAACAAGGAGAGGGTGTGCGGTTCTTTCTCTGATGTGTTCCTGTGCAAACACCATCTTAGTATTATCTCTTCACCTTATTGACCTCTGCTGCTGCTTTTTGCAACCAGGGACTTTTCCTTGTGTAATGTGCTTGAGTCTGTTCACATAAACAGAAATCACCAGAACAAAATGGGCGTTTTTTTTCTCCATGATTCTTTATATACAAAAACAATATACACAGTTTGACAGTTTGCACGTAACAGTAGCAGTTTTTTTTTGGGAGGGGGGATATATGTCGTCGTCCTATGAGTTGAGTTCAAAGATCAAACATAAAGGTAAAGGTAACATAAATGTGTTTGGAGTCCATGTGAATTATTCAGTCCTGGGTCTTTGCTGCTTTCAGCATTTTGTTGACTTTGTGTGTGTCATGTCACCATCACATGATCAAGAAAAGTCTACATGATAAAGATAAAAGGCTTTCGATTAAAAACAACAACATAAGCAGCAGCAGCAGTCTGGTTTATGGCTCCTGTGTGAAATTAAGAGATTGGATTTTGGGGAAGTGATGATGGACGACATTCCCAAAAACAAACATTTTCAAGAACTGGAGGTCGTCTCAAGAATGGAAAATTCAAAGTGGCAGTGAGGAAAACCAGTGTCAGAGAGATACTTTTTGAGATTAACCAGAAAATGTATATTCTATATGTCCATATAGACTGTTTTAACAAGAGTGCAAAGACATGTGATGTGGAGTGTCTTTTTAACTACTACAACTTCCATGGGTCTCTTCCTCTCAGAAGGTTTATTATGTTTATTTTGCGGTCCCACAGGGATGAGATGAAACCAGACTGCAGCCATAAAGGTTTTTTTACAAGACTCCTCCTTGTGATTAATACTGACAGGTTATAACCAGCTGTTGAGGCTCTTCCCACTGCCATCTGCCCAATTTAGATGCTTATAACCAGTCCTGAACCAAAATGTAGAATTACACATCAGCCTTGAAAAAAAATATTTGACATAAAAATTAAAAAAAAATTCTAAAGCTACTTATTAGGCACCATTTCATTTGAACACTGCAATTTAGCATTTATAAGCAGCATATAAAATCTGCATAAATGATCTGTAGTTGATCAAATATAAGCACACATACAGTGTTAATTAAAACCTCTAACTTCTCCTATGAAGCATTCATAACTGTTATATAAATAGCTATAATATGGCTGCAATAGTGATACCAAAACACTTATACACATGTACAAGTCACAGGTTTTTAACTGTTAATAAATGTGTTTAAATCCTGTGATAACATACTATAAAATCACACATACACTATAATGCATTTAATAGTCATCAATGCTTCACACAAGGAGTTTAAGTTGTTAACAAATAAATGATAAAATGTATGTATATTTATCTATTCATTGATGCACTGACTATATACTGCTTATAAGTGGTAAACATGCACCATTGTTACCAGATCTGCTTTATCTGGTTTTAACCCATTATCTTTTTAAAAGAGATGTCAGCAGCGTATTCATGTTTAGTTGAATGTGATGGGACCAAATGTGTTTGAAGAAGTAAGACTTTTAATTTGTTAATCTGATCGAAGAGCTTTCTGGTCTTTCATTACCGTGTGTGTGTGTGTGTGTGTGTGTGTGTGTGTGTGTGTGTGTGTGTGTGTGTGTGTGTGTGTGTGTGTGTGTGTGTGTGTGTGTGTGTGTGTGTGTGTGTGTGTGTAAGCTAATTTCACAGTGCATGAAACCAAACAGCCCTGTGTCTCCTGTTCTTATCAAATACGAGTGGATTGGACACAGTAGCTAAACCACGTGTGGTTGGAAAAACTGCACAATGCATGTTTAAACAGTTATTAGGATGATGTCAAAATGTCACCCAGGACCATCTAAAAGAAAAAAAAATCAATCACAAGCGAGATTCAGAGAAGATTATTCATTGTTTTGTTTTGTTAAACTCAGGCACCATCTATGTAAATAGCTGCATTGCACTTGGGACTTCACTTAAACTGAAGGTGGAGTAGAATATCAAATAGTTATCAGTCTCATCACTGCCTATATGATGTCTCATCCATCCTCTGCTTAGGAAACAGGTTGGTTTGATAAAGACACAACAGTTATTCAACACAGTATGTTTGATATGCTGCCTAGAAACAGCACCTGTGTGTGTGTGCTGTGCTGCTGTTCTTTATCAGTGTCCAGGGCTGATTAAAAAAAAAAAAAAAACATAAGACGACTAAAATCAGAGCTTAAAACATTCACATCAAAGTTGCATTGTATCATATTGGTATTAAAGTTGATCTCAATGTATGCACATGCTCAATATACATTCTGTACAAAATAATCAATATATAACAACATAGACATTGACATGAATGAATACTGTTGGTTTCTTTTCCATCGCTGTACATTACTTCATGTTGCAACCACCACACATTCAGAAGCAGAAGGAATAAATCTGTCCTTTTCTGTTACTATTTGTCAGAGTGATGAGTGTTGTGAAGGGCGGGGGTCTATTATTTGAACACAAGCCTTTGGACGTCAGCAAGCTCAATCTGTCAGTCACTCGTCAGCAAACATCCTCCATCAAGACCAAATACTGGGAAGAGAAAATGACTAATGTTTTTTGATTGATTTTGAAATGAAAATCCATAATGACCAAGTCACCATGGCCTGTTTTTATTTCTCTACTGGCTTCTCGTATTTAGTCCTTGAACATTTCTGACAGGCTCTACATCTTTTCTTCATCTGAGATTTCCTTCCCTGATAGGTCAGTCAACACACACACGCACAGAGACACACGAACGCACGCACAACCACAAAACAGCAACTAACAACTGATCCCCTTTACATTTGGTACCAACATGCATCTTGAGTTTTTATTAGCGCATAGAATTGAAAATTGAATCCTTATTTGTGGTTTTTTCAGTTAAAGGAATAGTTCAACATTTTGAAAAAGACTCATATCCATGAGTCAAATCATGAGATTATGTCTGTGAGCTAAATAAATAAAATAATTTTGTAGGAGGAGGTATTTATTGTATTGTTTCTTAATAAATTTTCTTTATTTATGAAATGTCATTGATCAAACAGATCAGTCTCAATTCAAATGAAAAGCATCAAAGTACTCTTCTTTGGTATTTTGCTTCATAACTATCCGATGTTCATTGATCATTTAAGTGATTACTGATTAGTGCATTTACCAAAAATACTGAGCAGTTTCTTTACATTTTCAATTTCATGTTGAAATTCTACTGTTTGGGGGGTAAAAAGAGAAACTGTGTGTTGATAAAACAAAAACTGTTGGATTCAAGGTGCAAGTTAGGGCAAGGTGTAAAAGGGCCACTTATCAGGAAGCCTTTCCTTATGTAACCATCACCGTCCGACACGATTAAATTGCAAAAGCATGTTCAAGGGAATGGAAGAGTACTTCTCCACCTCTTTGAGCGGCCAGTTGATTGCCTCAGCGGTGAAACTCCCAGTGCCTGTCTGCTCTATATTCATGAACCTCTCATATGAAGTCCACCCAACAAAAATCACACCGCTATACTTTCACACTTCGCAATCAAACTCCTGCTTTTTCTTTGGCACAAGGTCGCTCTGAGGAAGAGCTCCAGCCAAAAGCCTGAAATGAAAAACCGAAGTCAAAGAATGAAAAGTAGATCCTCTAAACCGCAAGTCCAGCACTTTGTGATCAGAAATCTGGGCTTTAACAGGATATATGATGCTATATGATCACCATGTTTCATCGCTGAGGGATTGGAAGTGGCGAGATCTGGAGCTCTCTCCGTTGCACTTCACTCTTAATGCCTCAGGTACCCACCGTTCCCTCAGCTTCAGCAGTTGTAAATATTAACACTCGCAGTTTATTCTTCATCTGCATACAGGTCTTCATCCTTACAGGCTATAACTCTGATGATATAATGCCCTCTAGTGGCAATATACTTTAAATATGTCTATAACTGAGCTGCAGTATTTCAGATTCAACTCCAAGAGGCACATCGGAGCAGAACAAACTGCTTCTCCTCCCCTCTGATCTATGACATAGGCACTGACATCAGCACACAACTGTCCAATCACTCCCATTTCCTGTGCTAGGAGGATGCCCATGTATGGCCATCTGGCAGTTTATAACAAGGCATACCATAGCATGGACACCAACTATGGCCACATTCATTACAACATGGGTAATTTTTGCCCTATTTTCCTCAGTGGAACCTCCCATCACAAGGCCTGACGTGAACCAAAGAACAAAAAACACCATACACCAGCAGGCTCTGGCCATCTACAATAAATAAATGCTAATCACAGCGATATACACACCACTGTTGTGACGATATATGTGTTAAAAGTTTCACTGGTGTCTTTGGATGACTAAGGCCTTAGGACAAAACCGGTAGCTGTCACTAGATGTACAGTAAATACATCAGGAGCAAGAGGATCCCTAAGCGGAGTGTACTGAGCTGTGCACTGGGGGTCTGGAGGGCCGGGAGCCTGCTGGGAGCTGTGGATCCGAGAGCTGGTGGTGCTGACGTCCAGCTGACGGTGAGGGCACTTAGGGCCGATGGAATCTGAGATCAAGCAGAACACACAGGGTCAATTCATTAGATGATACATAATAAAGATGCATGATTTTTTTAAAACTCAAACAATATTAAATCTTTGTTGGTTTCGAATATCTTTGATTGTTGGTGTGTTAACTGAATGAGAAAAGCTTAGTACATTTTCTGTAAATGAACTAGGGCTGTCAATCAATTAAAATATCTACTCCAGATTAACCGCATGAGTGTCAACTGTAAATCATTATTATCTGCAAATCAATAAAAAAATGTAATTGTTTAAACACAACAATGACAAATATTGTCCAGAGACCCTCAAAGGCCTCACTGCGTTTGACATAAAAATATTTAAAATTTAACCTAAAATTATGGGTTGGGTCAAAGGCCAGTATACATAACAGAAATAGAAATTCTAAAATTTGTTTTTACAAGTCATTATCAGGTTAACTTTGACATACATTTTCTTGTGAGTGTGAAGACAGTGAAGTTTGTTGACAACGTTTAATTTGATTACATCTGAAACTGACACGTCACAGCTATAATCAGCCTAACTAGGATGGCTGCACACAGCATCTTGATGTTGATGAATTGTGACAAATATCTGATGAATATTTCTGATATTTTCCATTTATTCTTAATTTTCTAGGTAAAGTTTATATTGTATTTATTGTTCATTTTGCTGCTGTATGCCTTGGCCATGACACACTTGTAAACAAGATTTTAATCTCAATAACACTCCAGGTTAAATAAAGATTAAATAAAAAAGGTGGATTTATGAGGGCTTGTGTGCATATAATCAGATTTGTCAAAAGACTTTGGAGAAGCTAAACCGTTCTACTGAGAGGCCGAAAAACAAATTAAAGCGCAGTGCAAAACATACAGGAGATTTGCACAAACCAAATGATATTTATCTATATTTCTACTATGGGAAAAATCAAACATTGCATTCGATCATATTATGTAGTTCTTTCTTTTTCTTTCTGACCAGTTCTGACTGGTGGACACTGTGTTCTCTGTACAGCAACACAATATAAAACTATGTCTCACAGATCTAATAACATGTGAGGGAGTGAACCTGAACTTTATTTGTAATCAATGCCTGAGGCTAATGAACTGGAGTCGACCCAGGTGCATATCTTGACTGCAATGTGGTAAGTGTAAATGGCTTTGGGGGACCAGAATTATATAAATATTGATCAGTGAGAGCTAATAAAGAGAGGGATTCGCTGTGATAAATTACTAATGAAGCGCAAGTTAAAGTCAGAGTCGGACTAAATGGTGGAGGCCATCGACAGCTTGAGTACCTGGTGAACTGTTTGCTGTCTTCATGAACCTCCATCTCTCGGCTCTTAAACTCGTTCAGCTCCTTACGGATAGCAGCCTGAGGGGCACAGCACACACACACAAACACACACAGATCAAATCAAAACTAACACTCAGCCACATCTCTGTGATTCCTAGTGCCAGGGTTTGTCCACGGAAATATGAAGTTCATGAAATAAATGTTATGCTCACAGTTCAAAATTCAATTTAGTACAGGAAAGATCAAGGTTACAGGTAAAAAAAACAGCAAACATGTGTCTTTTTCTTTGCTCTCCTAGGGCCCGATTCTGTTGGTATATTTTTGCCCCTTACTACTGAGCATTGTTTATAATATTTAGCACTGTTGCATTCAGAAACTTTGGTCTAAACAGCTTAAGAACTGAAAATAAACCATGCATTTAACTTAGCACAGATATTCCTCTCCTGCACATATCATACCAAGTCCTTTTCTTCATGCAGCATTTGTCCCACCCTCTTGCACCCAGGCACTTGTGCTGATTATGGATGTGATGCAAATTAAAGGCTGAGATGGTTCAATGAGTAGGATTTAGGACGACAGGGGTGAGGGTGTGTGATTTATCTGTGCCCTGCAGTTCTAAACATCAACAGCAGAGGGCAGCCTTGACACAGACAGTGCAATTGAATGCACCCTGAAGTCCTTTCTCCTTCCATCAGGAGATTTTTATAAAAGCATGGGGGATCTGGTATATGCATGCACTTATACTCTTGTTGCATCAACTTGTCTATCATGCAAGGACAAACTTGGTCTGCAGCGGTTCAGCTGGCATTGCTGCAACAGTTAAGGAAAGACCTTTTTCCTGTTTCAACACTATATAGTGCCTGTAAACTAAGCAAAGTGCATTTTACAGTGCAAAGTAAAAAAAACGGTAGTACCTTGTCGGCAGGTGTTAGCCGTGTCCAGGGTTTGTCTGCCCGCCGGTCATAATCCTTGGCGTCTGTTACTTCAACGTACTCGTTGAAACGCAGGATCCTTCTAGCAACAAGCTCTGCCACTGTAGGCCTCACACTCAACTACACACACAAAGTTAAAGAGGGAGATAAATGAGACCATTAACATCATCTTCTTTAAGGAAAATTCTTCCCATTGTTTTCATTTTCAGTTGAAGATAAAATAAAATCTAACACACTGTTACTTCCTGTGTTCTTTTGTTTTGTGTTAGTGTTGTTCTCTGTATTGATTGATTCAAACATTTCCAGGAAGTCAGTGCTGGAAAGACAGAAAACGCCCAACTTCTCAGGAATGGTTTTCTCCTTCAGTCCCACCTTTGTCCACTAGATGGCCCATCATCTTGCCACACATAGCATCATTTATGCCTCCTAATGTGACTCATAAGGTGGAGCAAAACATATTAGCAGCTAAATATAGACTCACTCCGTCTTCTCTGTACTCTCTTAAGTGTGTGTATGTGTGGTTGGTGTGTACAGTACCTTTCTGGAGAGTCTCCTTTTAATCTCTTGCTTGGCTTCTTGCTCCTCCACTTCATTCTTTTCTGCACGCAGAGAACCAGCACAGTCATTTCACACCTACTGTGTCTGCAACAAGCTTCTGCTTCTATTTATAACTGGGAGATGTGATTCACTACATTAAACCATGTCCATGACTGTGTAGCGGAGTGATTGCCTTAACATAAACAAAATCAAAAGAGGGAATTGCCAGAGACAGGATGGATCATGTGAGTTGATTCTGCACTGGAGATAGTCTTGTTGCATGTTCATGGATATGCATTGTGTATAATACATGTGTCTAAATAACCAGTGAGGGACTTGGCCTGGGATGCTGATAAACTCCTTGACCTCTGCTGTTCCCATCAGAGCTTGAAATACAAGCCGTCTGGGATTCACAGCCCAGAGAGACCAAACTCCTCCTTTCCATTAGCAGAACAAGCATGTAGACGAGGTTTTATTAGCTTCTTCCTGAATGAAAAAGCCTTTGCACTGGACATGTTGTACAGCTGCAAACCAGTGCATTGCAAAATGTGGGTAAATGGAAGAGCACAGACTTTTCACCATGCCCTGCTATGTGTGTATGCTCTAATTTAAACAAGCCACTTAAGCGTTCTTGTGTCAGTAGATCACTATCACAGCATGAGTCAGTTGGAAGTGTTTAGATTTGCACTTTAACAGCTGTTATTTTGCAATCAAAGTCACAATTATTGATATATACAACCTAATGTAGGTCTGATTTTTATTTTCTGCGTATAAAACCATCGGTGATGATGGATATATAATAATACCGAGTTCAATGAGCTCATATTGATTTGGTCATAGCATAAAAATGATATCACTATTATTTAAGTTTAGCCTCAACATAGATAGTAATGTAAAACTGGTGTATCTGATCATCTCTCAGTTTAATAGTGTATTTCAGAAACTTACGCTTAAGGATATTCCTCTGCTCCAGTTCTTCTGTGGTGGGTCTTTGGCTGAGGCGCCTGAAAAGAGAGAAATGTGCTCTCATACTTTTCTACAATGAGCAGATAGGAAAGGAAATGATTTGAACATCACACTGAGTTCTACAAGAAAAAATAAATACATTTCCTTTCGTTTCTTTACACACTTTACACAATTTCGCATTCTTTACACTATTTTTTTTTCTTGATCTAGTGGTAGTTTGCCACCAACGCCTCGGCCTCATCTGGTAGAAAAGGTCAGACTACACTTAAGCACAGATTTTTATGGTTATTTGTACTATCACACCACCCACAACTACAAAAAAACAAGAAAAGATTTATGATGAAAACTCACACCTTTCAACATTTTCACAACATACTGAGTGTGTGTATACCTGACTAGTTTGCTGCCAATCTGCTGGCGCAACTCGTGTCTCTCTGTCTCAGAGCTCCGCGGCAGAATGTTTTTCTCTTCTAGCTCTCTCTTGCTGGGTCGATTCCCGAGTTTGATGTTTAGGGTGTCTCGTCGACGAATCTTGCTGGCCAGAGAACCTGGAAGAGAAATGTAACATGTTGCTTAAGGCCTTAAACAAACCTGCATAGAGATCAGATGTAGATAATGATCATTCATGCATGAATTTAGCAAATGACATCTTAGTCACTGCTGCAGATGCTAAAGCTCTCAAGCAGCTACTGGGGCCTTCTAGAACTCTTTGCGGGGCTATTGGGAGATTCTAGAATTTCTGAAAAGGCTGATGGGATATTTTATAACTCCAAAACAGCTTTTAGAAATCCCAAAAGGGCTATGAGAAGATCTAGAGCTCCCAAAAAGCTGCTGGACAATTCTAGAACTCCCAAAGGACTGTTGGGCAATTCTAGAATTCCCAAAATGGTGCTGGTAGATTCCATGACTTTAAAGGGGGCTGCTGGGAAATCCTAAAACAATGAAACAGCAACAGGGAAATTCTAGATCACCCAAAGAGCTACTGGGATATTCTAAAAACTTCAAAATGGCTCCTGGAAAATTCTAGAACCCTTTAAAAGACTCTTGAACAGGACTCCCAAACAGCTACTGGGAGATGCTAGAACTCTTGGAAGGCTACTGGGAAATTTTAACCCCAAAAGGTTGCTGGAAGATTCTAGAAATTCCAGGCTAATGGAGGATTCTGTAACTCTTGAAAAGCTGCTACAGATTCTAGGCACTACTGCTGGGAAATTAAACTCTAACAAATACTGGAAGATTCTAGAATCCTTGAAAGCCTGGTGGGAGATTCGAGAACCCCTCAATTTCTACTGGAAATTTTAGAACTCCCACACAAAAGAACTACTGGTAGATGTTGGGCGGTTCTAGAACTCCTAAATGGCTGCTGGGAAATTCCAGAACTGCCAAAATGGGAAATTCCAGAATTGCCAAAATTCCAGAATTGGGGAGATTCTGGAACTCATGGTAATTGGCAATTGCCAGGAAATTCTATGGCTCCTAAATGGTGGTTGGAGCATTCTAGAAACCTTGTACTGTATGCAGGCCATCAGTATCAGGACATCCTCAAAGTAAATTGTTTTTTCTGTTGCATTTTTCAATTTGCCTCAACCCCATGTCCTACTGTTTGTAAGTTATAAGTAGCACTCACAACTGCAGTTTGTGGTATAAATCGGGTAGAAAGCATAGGAGGAATGTACTGAACTTCTTAATGAAACACTTCTGCAAATGCTGGAACTTCTCTTAATATGTGTGACTTTGTGTCCGTGTATTATGTGTGATGTGTTAAAAAAAAAGTTAATGCCATACTATTTGTGTACTCGTCGTCCTCCTCTTCTTCCTCCTCATCTCGGTACAGGATTGGGCCATCAGAGTCAGAGTCACTAGTTTGGCTGTCTCTTGGCCTATCAGGGATCACCGTGACTTCAGCATTCTCTGTTTTCACACTTAGGCCCTGTGGCTTTTCAGTCTGGCCCTCTGCAGCCCTGCAAGAAACACAAAATCATGAGCACACATACTTGTTGAAGCAGAATAAATGCTTATATTTGTAAACTCATCTCCACTAAATGTTAATATCTTACTGGAGTGAAATAAAGTCACAATTTTACTTTCAGTTGACTCATTACTTCAAACTATTTCTGTGACGATGGAAGTGTAAAACCGACTTAACATTTACGACTTAGATTTTTACCTTTCAGTGTTCTCCACTGCAGATTCTATCTCTCCTTTCTTCTTTTCTTCCTCTCCCCCCTTTTCTCCCATTCTGTCCTTTTTCTCCCCCTGTGAGCTGCTGCCTGTCTCACCCTCTGTGAAGGAAGTGTCCTCTGTAGCAGCATTAACATGGGGAGACTGGTCTGTGAGCTCAGGATTCACACCTTTCCGAGTCTCCTCATCCCCGTTAGAGGCTTTGGGAGCAGACGGAGAGGCAGCCTGACCTCCCTCCTTCTCATTGCCCGAGGCTTTAGGTGAGGCAGGCTTGGTGTCTGAGGAAGGGGGCGAGGATTTTACCTCCCTTGGTTGGCTGGGAGTCTCTTTGGAGGCCTTATGATGTGCAGAGGAAGAGGAGGCAGGAGTATCTGATTTACGGTTGGATTTTGCATCCTTCGCATCGGTCTGTGTTGAAGTGCTAGCATCCTTAGATGCACGAGAACGAGGGGTGGTGGCGGAGGCTCCTGTCTTCTTTGGATGGTAGGATTTGGCTGAGGAGGAGGGAGCAAGAGAAAGTGAGAGGGGAAACATAGAAAGTTTGACTTCTCTTTAGTATCCTCCCACAGTCTGAGAATATGCAAAGCTAAAGATATACTTTAATGCAGCCCAACTTAAATCACATTAAGGTATTTCTTGTTGCTGTCAACATACTGCCAACGAATATATTTTTCTTATTAAAAGGAAGAAAAAATACATGAATTTGGGAAATATCAGAAATACAAGGATTAAAGGATTCAGGGATTCTTCATTGCCATTCTAGACATGTAAAACATTAAAAGAACGAAATCAAAAGTTGAAATAATCCATAAAGTGGATTATCAGACATAATAAAATAAACAGTTGAATAAAAATATGAAATAATAGAAATACCCAAATTTTTCTGGCTTTTGATGCATGTTGGTGTCTGTGTTTCAGTGATAGCCAGTGCTTACTGGCATTTTTTCCGATGCAATCAAGTCAGGCTAAATGTGAACATTTAGAAGCTCCTTATAGTTGCAGGACTTCTTCGGTCTCAAAGTAACTCTGTGATAGCTGTGATATAGATTATATTATATCCACAATTCATACCATTGACTAGCGACTGAAGTAATAAACTGTTGTATTAGAACATGCTGGCAGCCATAATATTTTATTACTAAAATAACCACTTCTAATCACATCTCTAAAACTGAGACAAATATAGAGTACCTGAGGTAATACTGACTGAGGCAGTTTGTCTATAAAGTGTCTTTGTGTGCTGGTAGAAGCAGCCTGGGGGAAGGGGTGAACTTAAACTCTTATTCAAACACTAATGAAACAACTTTTGTTCCATTTCCCCGATAACAACAGACAAATACACAGAGCCCTTCAGCAAAGACTGCATGAACATCACATGCAGTATTCTGGGCTTTTGTCTGTTTACTTTCACCATGCTGTAGGACAAGTACACACACACACACACACACACACACACTGGATCAAGGATGATGATCATGCCCTAGCATCATGCCATCAGTCAAAAGCGCATGGGGTTGTCAGAGCTCATTTTGAATATAAGAAAGCCATGCTACACTAACCACACTCACGCGCTCTGTCACTCACACACACACACACAGACTTGTGTGCAGAGGCGTTGATAGAGCTACGCAAATAAATCTTCACTTCTGCTTTCTCAGAAAACAGACAGCGAGAGATCATAACTGCAACACTCCTATACTGTAGTTACTCACTTGACCTGAAATCCCTTCTAATGAGGAAAGGACTCTATCAAGAAGGAGAAACAGGGAGAAACTAGTTTGTAGGCACTTTACAAAAACACATGACAGAGTGCACATTCAGCCACGGTTTACAGGTGCAGACGGGTTTGCAGTGAGTGTTCTTTCCTTTCAAACGGTGACACAAGCACTTTTTTCCATGCATGGGGGCAGGCAGGAAGGAACAAGGGTCAGGCAGAAAGTGCTCAGTCCGGACCAGCTGAACTTACCAGTCCCACGGCTAATGGTGTTAGCGCCCCGTGGGTTAGCTTTAGCCTGAGTGGACGAGCCTGTCTTGCCTGGGGTTTTAGTTGTCTTTTTAGTGGCCGAGGCCCCCTCCCTGTGCCTGCTTGTGGCTGCTGTGCCACCCACAGGTTTGGAAGAGGGGGTCAGAGTGGCACTTTGTTGCTTTTTAGTTTGAGCGTCTCGAGGTCGCACGTGGTTAGCCCGGGCGGGGGGTTTAGTATCACACCTCTCTGAGCAGAGCAGAGGAAGCAGGAAGAAAAAGTCAAGTATTTAGAGGTTCAAATGGAAGCAAGACAATCTGCGCTAGGGACATGCAGACAAGCAAACGAAGACAGAAGACATAACGTCGAATGAGGAGAGATTGGAAAGAGCTTGTGATGATAACATAATGTTTAATCTGCAATCTTTTCCATATACCCATCAACCTTCCACACCTCCAGTATGACGGCATGTGTGTATCTGTTACTCTATTTGCAGTGTTTGTTACCTGTGCCTTTCTGATTATTGATAAATGAAACAAACAAATGGCTCCGAGTTCAATGCTAACACGGTTGGGATGAAAAAAGCAAAACACTTAAGAAGCATCAGAAGGAAGAACAGTGGCCTGACTCCTGGGGGAGCGGGATGCATTAAGAGATGGAGATACTGCTCTGTTCAGACTGTAAACGCCTGCTGCAGGCTGATATAATGGGAATATCTATTTGAACACATTAGGCCCGGTCAGAGATCCCACAGAGGATTCAATGTCAGGCAGAAAACTGCTGCCGATACAAATGCATTCCACCACCGGGAGGAAAAGACTTCAAAGCAACTGATGTCTAAAAAAAGCTCCAACATTTAGTTCTAGCATATAAAAATAGAGTCGCTAAAGGGCTGAAAAAAGTTCCACATTCCTGAGTAACATGGCATATGTGGAAAAGTGAAGCCATATTGATCAACCCTACGTTTAATAGGTGCTCGCTCGGTCGTCAAGGACGTTTCTCCCACAGCACATTATTCTACCAAGAACCACAAAGTCTCATGTTTATGAATGAGAACATCTTGTTTTACTAAAATAAATGAAGAACATCATCAACAAGATCCTGAAAAAACATGTCTGCAAATTAGCATTGGAATATATCTTTCCTCAACTATTATTCGACTTAGACAACACGAGCTGGTGCAGATGTTACCTGTTTTGTCCTGGGCCTGTTCCTCCTGCTGTGTTTCTGCTGACTCAATGTCAACTTTGACCTCTTCTGACGTCACATTGGAGGTGGCGTGGCCGTTGAGATTTTCACTGCTGACTGGTTCCTCTAGTAGAGAAAAAAAAACATAGAAGAAGAAGTGGTTGAGATGTCAGGGTTTATAACTGACGAGTGTTTTGAGTTCTAACTCGGCTTCATCACTGGCCAATCAGGGTCACAGTGGGTGCTAGACGGCTCTGTAGTTTTGCTGCATCATTTTCCTATTTTGTAATACCAAAGTAATTCATGTCTGAGCTTTAACATAATCAGACAAACCTTGGTCAGGGATGAGAACTCCTTTTCTGATGAGCTCCTCCCTCGTTTGTCTGGTGGAGATTTTTCTCTCTAGAACTGAAAGATGAACAAGATCAAGGTCATTGTCCGGTTCAACAGGGGAACTCAACTCTGCTCGGTCTATCTTTATCGTGTCTTCTTCAGCAATGATGAATTCACAGAAAACTATGCCCTAAGCGTTGCACAACAGCTCCACCATGTTCCTCCTCTTCTTGCGAAAGCATCGCTGCCATCCGCTCCCTGGCTGCACTGCATGTTTCAAGAGGAACCACTCTGTCAATGTGCTGCAACCGGCACCCAATTACCACCGAATGAGCCGGCTCACAGTTGACTACACAATTATAGAGGTGAAAAGATTAGCCAATAATCAATCAGTGAACCAATAAAGTCACAGGCTGTCTATTTTGTCTAGCCAACATATTAAACACAGTCTAACTTCAATTTCACTTCTTTTGGCTTCATTTTATAACGGATGCTCTGAGCAATGTTAAACACTCTGACTGTCCATGTTTGCTCCCTCTTCCTGGTTACATGGTTTAAATAACTGGGGTCAATATTTCTTTTTTTTTAAATATTGACTTGGTATAATGTAATGCCACCATTAGGCAAGGTAATATAAAACATTCAATACTGTTTAAATTCCTTCAAACAGAAAAAGGATTGCTGTGTATCAAAAACAAGGAAGAGTTCACACCTGAGCACAATGCATCAGTAGAAGATCAAGAGGAGAAAATACTGGTATGACCTCCACGTAAAGGATTCAATGGACTCCAGAAGAGGTTATTAACATATTGATCATGAGTACAGTTAGTAGAAGTACAGACATAGTACCGTAATGCATTTCATGCCACTGAGTGAGGAGAATGGAGGAAACATTAAACACTCAGAGGGTCATCCACTAAATCTCTGCTAACTCCAGCCTTGATGTACTCAAGCTGCTCCTGGCTTATGACATCTAAAAGTGCAACTACTCGAAAGAGGAACTTGACAAAATGATTGCTAATAATGGTAATAATGAAAGAACAGAAAACAAAAGCAGCAGGATAAAGTCCTAAACCCTGGATACATACAGCGTCATAATGGAGAAAGGCTCTGACGGTGACACACCTGGCAACCGTGAAGAAACCGTCTCTGCTTTTTGTATTTGCCTCTGCTCCTTTTTTATTTCCTAGCAGGCAATTCAGGAATGAATCAGTGAGCGCAAACTGTTCACTCTTTTCCTTTTAAAGCTCTTCTGGGAGCGAGACTGCTCCTGTTTGCACTTAGCGCCGCTCAGCCACGAATCTAAAAATGTAAGTCGTGATGTTGCACAGACGTTCGATCGAGGAGAGCGAATCAGAGGCCTCCCCCCCATCAGACGTGTTCATACACAATGTTATTAAAATACGAAACCCCCACACACGCAAAGACGCCGTCTCACCTTTAGAAAGATCCTGGAACTTGTCACTGGTCTTCTTCTTCCTCCACTTCCAGGGTTTGAACAGTTTTCCCAGTGTCGACAGCTTGCCTCGCTGCTGCCGTGACCCAGGGGCATTCTGGGTAGTGGTGGCGCTGTCCACCACCACGTCGCAGCTGGCCAGCGATGATGATTTCTCCAACCCATCAACTAGAAGACACAAATGCAGAAATAGAAGAATATAACAACAACTGCATGAGGCTGAGGAGTGTCGCCAGAAACCATAGTTTTGGACATTTTATCGATCAACTCCTTCAGCATCAAAGTGGGAATATTTCTAACTCTGTCTCTGTGCAGGACTTGCAGTGTGTGCACTTGTGTGTGTTGGCTAGATCCCTGTCCTTCCACAACTCCTCCTCTTCCTGTTGAAAGATTAGAGGTGCTGTGAACCTTCTGGAAAACTGCAGTGTGTGTGTCTGTGTGTGTTTGTGTGTGTGTGTGTACACCAAACTGGAATCTTGCAGAGGAAAGAGAGGTGGTGTGTGATTCCTCAGATTCGAGCAGAGGGAGGTTTTTGTTTTTTCAGCCGCACAACACTGCTGAATCATTCAACCCTCTAGAGTGTACGGTGGCCAGCAGGGTTCAAAACCTTATTACTAAAAAACTTAAATATCTTTTTTTTTTCCTTCCATGAACCATATTATCTGTGATCTTGAATGCCTTAATCCATTCCCACGAAGAAATGTAAACTTATAGGCCTCGTTTCAGAGCTACATGTTACAGAATCAGCAGATACAAGCCCCAAACATAATACACCCAAAATAAAATGGTAACTGTTCAGCTATTTTGATTACAGTCATAACTACTAACGGTCTTATTTTGAAAGGTAACAAACCATCGGAAATAATGACACTGGACCAAAAGATACAGGGGCACAAAAGCAGAAATGTCATGTATTTTTAGCTCCTTTTGTTTTAGCTTCAAAAACGTCATTCCCTGTACAAAATAATTTGTTTATAGAAAACTTGGGAGCCGTAAAAAAAAAGGTCTAGGGCAATTACAGCAGCACAACAGCTGTCACATTGATGTGAGGATCCTGAATTGCTCAGCGGATAGAAAGAGGATGTTTAGAGCTTTTAAGTGATGTTTAATTTGTCACGGTTGTGCAGAGATTGAGCCCAGTGAAGTCCAAAATACACAGAAGTTGCAGTAATACCAAAGCATCCCATTGATGGGAATCTAACTTAAAATATGTGAAGTTATAACATTCATTCAAGTTTTGCTTATTCTCAATCTCTCACTCCCACACTTCTGACAGATAAACAGAAACGGTCGGCTGAAACAAAACCTCATCTCCACTCATCTGCAGCATTTTTTCCTGATGGAGTAAATCCATACTCTAACCTTCTGCTCAAAGGAAAACAGTCTGAACCCAGTTGATTGGTTGGCTCTCATCAGCGCTGACAGGCTGTTGATGCCAATACTAGATGTCGATAGCCATCTGCTGCTCAATACGCCTGATGGATGGAGATGGCGCTGATGAGTGTAAACCGCCTCTGAGTGCTGCTTACTGGTGATGATGGATCAATGTCAGAGCGAAGAGGAATACAATATGTCAAGTGTGACATCAAAATGAAGTTAAAGGTCGTGAAAACTTATTTTCCCCATGAAAGTGGAAGTTACAGCAGTTATTACTACATCCATCCACCAATCAGAGTTAAACATGTGACTCGTAAACTGATGAGTGATTGCTTTTTTACTCATCAATTTTGAATAATATAGAGAAATACTCAGGATTTAGAGGGGATTTAAATCGTTTGATAGTCGGCAGAAGAGTTCATTTGGATTAAGTGGGATTATTATGTCAAGAACCAGATGCCTCAGCAGCCTCCATTATTAAGTGGGGGGTTCCAATAATGAAAAGCAACACAGCAAGACATAAAAACAATGCAGGTATAATTGCTCCCATCCAGACTCCGCTCACCTTATGACCCTGACTGCATGTCGGTACACAGCACGGCAATTAAGAGCTCAAAAAAACAAAAGAGAAGACAGAGAAGAGTGCAGCGCAGAGCTCAGTAGTCTTTCTCTCTCTCACACACATTTACATCCGAGCACACACACACACACACACACACACACACACACACACACACACACACTCTCTCACTCACTCATTTCCTGTTCCTGTGTTGATATCAAATCACAACAATAGGTGCATTTCAGCAGCTGCTTTGTGCTGCTAATGATGGGAAAATCAGCAACAGCGATTATCATCACCATTAGTCCGACTATTAAACCTCTAGTGGGAACCAAATAGGGACAGTGATCCAATTTTTTTTTTTTACGTGCAGGGACTGGGAGGCGAGCAGAGAAAGAAAGTGAAAGAGTGAAGACGAGCAAAAAAGAGGGATCGTTGTTAACTTTGGAGAGCACAGTTCTCTAAACACACTTCTCCTTGTGAAAGTACCTACGGTGACTAGGTGCTTTAAGAAGAGGGAAAATTTGAGACTCATGTGTTTCACGTAACAATCCAGGAAATTGACTTTTTAGTCAGCTTACATTCCTGCGTCACACACATGCACTTCACCAGAGGTTCACAACAATGAGTGTGTTCAGTCACACAAGAAAAATCTCACACACCAGCAACTTTACTCAAAATCTACTTTTGCGAGTCAGTAAATTACACGCACAGCCATTTTATTACACTTTTAATGAATGCCAGTCCCATTCTACAGCTTTCATTACACCAGACGTCATTTTCATTTCTAGTACCCCTGTCCATAGACCACTGGTTCCCATAGTGGGGGCATCTTAAGGACTGGACAAGCCAGATTTGACAATTTTCATTATTTGAATGTACATTTAAATGACCTTTCACTACATTAAAGAAAAATATGCAACATTTTAATCGTTTTAATAACATGTCGAAACATGTAGAATAGCTATATGTAGGATGCTTATTCCATTTGAAGAGCATCATACTTGATTTAATCAGCTGTTTATATGAATAAGTTTAATATTGAATCCAAGTCACAACATACTTTCACCTCATAGCCTCTCACCTCTGACATACAGAATATTGTCAGCAGCAAAGGAAGTGACATGAACCGCCATCAGTCAGCAGTTACAGAATGTAATGTAACCTCACATGAAAGCTTCCCAAACACAAACTTATGACATTTTCTTCTTCCTCTTTTTTTCAGTTTTAACAACTTAAGTTTTTCCTTTTCTCCTTTTTTAATAGAATGATGGATTAATGTGATGAAATCTGTGCCCTAGAGCGAGGCCAGATTAAGCCTCTCTGAGGTTTCTTGCAACTCTCCATCACATTAATCATTGTATTACTTGTATAATTGGAATTAGATATCCTGTAAACCCTCTTTTATTGGGGCTTCTTTAAGAGATAAAATAAGGTTAAGTTATTATTTTATCTGCATATTAGAACAACGGTATGTTTTATGTTTAAATAAACCTGGCTCAGTTAAATCACTTTAAAATCCACTCGTTTTGCGGGGAAACTGTGAACTTTTGCAGTGTTGTTGTTTTTTTACAGCAGTCCTGCAAGAGAGCTCCATCCAAGAACAGCAGTGGATTTTTACCAAAGCAATATTGATTCCAGCTTTTTAATCACACCAGTGTGGCTCAAATCCACCTCGGCTAAACTCGGGGGCTGTTGTTGCACACAACAAATGCTGACTCAACTGCATGATTCAACACTGGATTTCATGGCGAGGGGTCTTATTTTGCAACAGATGACTCGTGATGTCATGCTAGAGGGAGGGGGGGGGGCGTTGGGATTTAGATGTAAAGCAGCTGTGGGAGTGGGTGGAATAATACGAAACACAACTTGAGACGTTACAGACATCTGAATGGATCGGTAACACACAGGATCTGTTCAGTCAGCTGTGATTATTGAGCCAAGATGCACAGGCCGATGATGATGTTAAAGTTTTACTAAAGTTACTGTATGTTTCACTGGTTTAAGCCCCATCGTAGCCCCATTCAGCCTGGAGGTTGTTTTCTACATGTTTTCAACGACGTGGTATGACATACTGTATGTTGTCTGGCACAACATCACAGGGTTAAAGTGGCAATGTACTGTGACAAAGCGGCCAGTAAGTTTTTTCTTTCCCCTCAGACGTTATAGCAGGAACATGTGTCGAGGAGGAGGAGGAGGAGGAGGAGGAGGGGGAAAGGGAGAGGCTTCCTTCCTTCACTGCAAGTCACCAGGGAGGGAAGAACCAGACATCACGAACAGAGGAAGAGGGATGGAGGGGGAGAGAGAGGCAAAGAGAGACAAAGGAGAGGAGGAGAGAAAGAAGGGGAGAGGTGAAGGGGAGAAAGAAGGGGAGAGGGGTAAAAAAGGAAAACATGGGAAGGAGAAGGGCAGAAAAGGGGGGGGGGGGAGGAAAGAAGAAGAGGAAAAAAAGAGGGCAACAAGAGGTGTTGGACGAGAGCGGAGGGAGGGGCGACGCCGGGCATTAGCTCCAGTTTTAACACTTGGGTCATTTCTTCCAAAGCTTTCTCCAGCGTAGGACAGAGAAGCACAGTATAGAGCCGAACTCATGATCCTCACAGGACCGAGCAGCTCGGATTAAGTCAAGAATAACAGGCCTAAAAGAAATTAAACAGGGAACTGCAGCTTTACGGCGCGGTTTAACTCACACTAATAACTCATCGCGGCACACAGGATATCCATTTTATGCAAAGACCCCAACAGTCCGAATCACTTCCCCCTCCCGCTCTCAGAACTGTAGATTCAGCATTTAGAGAACATCACAGCGTCGTTATGTAATCCATAATGCAGCCATGCAGACTGTACTGTATGCATCATTATTATGGCCTCGGGTTCCTAAGCATGTTGGCCTAAGTGCTCCGCTAAACAGTCTGGGTTTTACTTTAAATGCTGACAGCGTCATAAAAAAGATCCAGTTTTGTTTTCATCCGGCGTCCTTCATCCCTTCCTGTGTGCCTCACGGCCTTAAAGCCTTCCCATAAAATATGTGAACCAATGTGAAATATTTACCGTTATCTCTCACAGGCAGGCCAGTGACTCTGCATAGCAGAGCACAAATGAGATTTTAAGCAGGGAGGAAGTATTGCATCCTAGTCTGAACCCCTCTGTGTCACTAAAACTTGATTAATATGCTATTTATTTTCTCTAGCAATTATTCAGTCCATAAAATATCAACAAGAGTGAGAAGCGTGCATCATAATCTCCATGAAGACACTGGGGCGTCTTCAGATTTCACCAGCCAACAGTCCAAAATCCAAATACATTGATTTACTATCACAGCTCTAGTATCAGCTGAGGCATGATCAATGGGAAAAGCTCATGATACATCTCTACATTTATTGGTTTGGCTAGTATAAGCCTTTCTAATTGTTATCCAAACAATTAGGAGAGTTTATGGTCTTTGATTACGAGCTGCAACCATTAGTTGATAAAACTGCAAAACTTTTGCTGGTTCAGTCTTCTCAAATGAGAACTTCATGATTTAGGCTACTTTGTGGTATGAAACAACGCTACTGTGGTAAACTGACTTACTTATGACCTTACTGTAGGCCCAGAGAGGTTAAAAAGGTCCACTTCCACTATTTTCTGACAGTTAATCGATTATCTATATGAAAAAGATCAGTTGCAACCCTAGTGACAATTTACACAACTTGTACAGTTTTAAAGTTGTAGCCTTCACCGTCACCAATGTCTTGTCACGATGGCCCGTCAGTGATGTTGTCAATAATCAGAAATCATGTGAATTACATTAAACTAGAAGGCCGCCGCAGCACAGAGCACAGACCTCAGACCTCAGACCTCCACCAAGGCCAACGTCAACATCGACCAGACTTCAGAGTAAAAAAAATTGAATTCATAGTAAATGATCTGGATCTTGATCTGGGAACATATATACAGATCCTTCAATACATGGCCAGGGATGCTTTCAACTGACCGCTCTTTGCTACTGCCAATAAGTTTTGTAAGTATTTTACAAGCACTAACCAAATAACCTCTCTTTTATACTTTAGTTTGAGGAATATAATAATGTTTTTGTTACAAAACTGTTCATCAAAATAGACTAAAATTCTCAAATGCAGTAATTTCATTTGAAAGTTAAGCAGCCAAACAAGAACTCGTTTAAATCAAATACCAGCCTAAAATGAGCTAAATTAAGATTGAAAATCTGGCAGCGTCTTATCCAATTAAAAGAAAACAAGACTAAGAATTAGATTAAGAATCGGCATGTTGACGTTTATCAGTCTTACACACAGCACGGGGCGTCACTGGAGGGTTTGACAGGTTTGATAATGATGTGAATCATCGGTCATTACGTCCACAGTATCAGATGTCAGTCTACTTCTAAGGATTTAGGAAATTTTGGAGCCGACATGTTAGATGTTCATCCCTTCATCTGGGGAAAAGTGTTTGAATCTGTCCTGGAGGTTTGAACGCCTCATTAAGACATTTTGAGCTGTTTTAACTTATCCTTTTTTCATCTCCAAACTGAAACAGACAAAGCGTTGCGTCACAGTCGTGTGGTGCGTATTGAATTACTGGTCTCTGATTGCGCCAGGTGGTAATTTGCTCTGCTCTGCAGGTGTGAAACAGCTCTTGATTCATCGGTGAGAATCAAACATGTGTGGTCCTCAACCCCAGGAACTGAGATTAAGAATAGGCCTACATTAGCGCAGTTTATTTCTGGAGCCTGAAACCACAACAAGGAACATCCATGTAGAGATAAAACTATACGACAACTGAACCGAAACTTAATTGATTAGTCAGACAACAGAATAATTGGAATTCATTTTGATAACATAAACTCGATCCCTGCTCTTTAACGATGCTTTTCTGTTTCACATCATTGTACAAACAAATTCATTTTCGGTTGTGTGACCTGCTGCTTCAAACAAACAAACAAACTGATAACAGCTTGTTGAGCCCTGCGTGGGAAAACTGTGATGAGCCTTTTTTTTTTTTCCTGACATTTAATAGACCAAATGTTTATACTCAGTGAGTTGAAGAAAATAATGAGCAGATTTGTTGGCTTCAGATGTGGTGAGAAGAACTCCATTTTCTCTTTGACATGGAGGAAATCTAAAAAAGCTGTGCCGCTGTCAAACCTGAACTGTGTGAGTGAGTGAGGAAACTTCCGGTGAAACCTTCACACAGATCAGTGTAGTAGGGCCCCACTTGTTGACTCATGACGTGATGCTGTTGTCTTGCTTTAACAGACTCCTCAGTGTGGGGTTCAATGTAAATCTACTTCGATTCAACAGAGCTTCAGATGGTCCTCTGGTCTCTTCTGAGAAAACTAATTGGTGGAAAACTAAAGCTGCTCTCCCTTCAGCTCATCTGGACTCAAGTCAAACTGGCTGCTAAAGTACATAAACTCAACTCACACCAAACAGTGAACTTCATTACCCAGCGGCAACAATGCAGCTTTATAAACAACTAGTGTGGTTATACAACACATCCTCTCACATCGCTGCTTTAACACAGGCTGCTCCACTGTGTGTTTGTGTCACTCACCAACACACACACACACAGCCATGGAGGGGCTTTAGAAACACTAGTGTTGTAATGATGCAAGGGCGTTTGAATTAATTTAACACACATGTGGTTCACTAAAAGTTCCCATTGACAAACAGAGAGCGTGAAGCGCTTTGTTGGAGTTCAGCTGTGGAGAAGCTTCGATCAGTTTATTATCGGACAGGAGCGTAGAGAATAAAAAAGTAACAATGAGGAGACTTCCTGAATAAAGATAGCGGAATGTGTGTGTGAGACCTAGAGGGAGGGGGAAATGCACATAATGCACACACTGGCACACACACACACGTTCAGAAAACTCTCTCACTCACTCACACACGCACACACACACACATAGGCTACACACACTCACCGCTGGCGGTCTGGGACACGGCGGACACAGCAGTCTGACCCATATTCAGCTCCTCCGGACCGGGCCACCCCCCCGCCGAACCCCGCGATCACGGCCTCCTATCGCCGCATAAATCCCGTCCGCTGCCGCCGAGTGTGCTCATCTCAGAAGTATTAATAATAATAATAATTGAAAAATAAAAAATAAAAATGAAAAATACACACACACATACACCAAAAAGTTTCACAGCGTGATGGCTGAGTCGCTGGAAACTTGGTTCACTGACTGTGGGGCGCTACTCGCTACTACGTCGTAACTTCCCCTCCCACCTCCTCTTCCTCCTCCTCCTCCTCCTCCACCACCACCACCACCTCCTCCTGTGAGCAGCTGAAGAATGCCTCTCATTCCTCTATGCAGATTAGAGGCGCTGCTGGGGTCAAAGGGTGAAGGGGTCCGACACCCTCAGCCACCAGTTTATACACCGGCCGAGATAATGGTTGGGTAATGGTAATGGGCGCCAAGTAAAGGGCTGCAAGAGCGGGAGAGTTTAAAACAGTGAAAACAATCACAGTGAGAATGAAACAGTCCTGATGAATGGTGCAGAGTTAATTAGCCTAAAGTAAGCTACAGCCGCACCCCCTTGGAGGGAGTGCTGTATGTTGTACATTGTCCCCCATAAACAAATAAATGAAATTGAACTGAATTAGCCTCACAGTGCAAATGAGTAACTATGAATATGGCTGCATGTATGAGCCTTACAGGAAAAACATTTGTTGTTGTTGGACCCCTGTTGGCCTCAAGTAGCTAGACAGTCATTAATTTACCCAGATGCCACTTTGATTGACAGGGTAAATGTTTTTATATTTTGAATATGTTTAGGGCCTATTAGGCTATATTTTAATTCAAATTCATATTTAAGTATATTAAGCCATGTAAAAGTGGAAATGTAAAAAAAAATCTTAATTGCTAGTTAGTTTTCATTTGACTATGACAGTAAAGTCAACATATTTAGCTTTTTGGCCATTGAATATGCTCATTTGAGTCTCAAGGATTTAGGATTTCTACTGCTTTTTGGACATTTTATGCACTGCAAGTAATTTAAGTTACTGTAAATTTAAGATTGCGCACTGTACAGTACAAATAATGAAAGTTATTGTTGGTTACAGGTTACAGCTTACAGATCTCCCATGATGTATGAGGTTTTAATTCATCAGTTCATACCCACAGTACTAGTAAACCTGGGTGGTTGTTGTTGTATTTTCAATCCGCATGGAGAGTTGCCTATCCACAGCTGTACTTACGCTGAATTTTCATGCACTTGTAGGGCCACTGTACTGTTGTAAGAGTGCATCAATCAATTTTATGCATTTTCTCAATGGCTGACTATGGCGGGACTGTGGTGCAGAGCCAGCACTGTGGGCTCATAGCAAGAAGGTCCTCTGGGTACTCTGGTTTATTCTGACAGCCCAACACACTACCATGATGACTGGCGACTTCCTATTTGACAAATATAGATGGTTATTTCAGAGATAGATACCAATTGCTTCAGAGATCTCTGAGGGCCTTTTGCTGTGTTTCAGATATCCATGAATGATTTTCCATCTGAACTTCTCAGATGGTTTTATATAAATAACTGTTTGACATCCAAAGAGGTCAAATTATCCGTTTTATCAAAGATAAGGAAAGACTATCAAAATAGCCCAAATAATGAAAACATACATTATGTTTCCTCTCCTATTAATCATATTATGACCCCTCAAATGTATGTGGTGACCTATAAGAGGGCCCTGACCCCTGGGTTTGAAACCACTGGACTTAAAGCAACACTATGTAGTTTTTTGACTTTAATATAATTTTTCTAAACTCATTTAAGTGGTAAAAAAAAAAAACCGGTTACTGTAGGATGAATCGTGAGCGGGGTCGCGCCAGGTGCAACAGCGCTGGGAAAAAATTCACGTGTGCTACTGTGCTTTTCCGGTGACGACCCAGAACAAAATTTTACATTGTGTTGTTTTTTTTAACTACTTTTCTTTTTCTTTGAGTATTTTTACAGTGTTGTTTTACTTTTACTTAAAAAAAAGTATAAGTACTCCTTCCAGCATTGTAAATATATTTGTGATTGCCTTAAAGAGTCTAAATGCTTGTGTGTGCAAACCAATGACAGTACAGTCTGTGGTATAGAGACCTACTCACATCTTGATATCACAAAGATCCACAAATAGACCTGACTGTTGATCCCCCCAGAGAAGCGAGAGATAAGAATGGATGGTGGGATGATGATAAGAGGTACGGTGCAATGCTAAAACAACTGAAGCAGCTAATGGTTATTCTCATTTTTAATTTATCTGCACACTATTTCCTCTATTCCTCAATTTTTTTATACTATATATAAAATCTGACAATCTTAAAGAACCGGAAAGAAAGTAAAAAAGAGGAAGCTCTTAGGTTTGGGGTCAGTGTGATGATATATTTAGCTTAGCGTCTGTAATGAATAAATAATATTACCGTCTGGACAGTGTCAGGAGGGTCAGTGCAGTCAGCTACACTCTGTACGTGATTTATTGTGAACGAACGTGATGACAATGAACTCTGAGTGGGTCAAATAGGGGGCAAAATCTGTCAACGTTTGTCAGCATGGCCATTAAATGCTTTGTTAATAGGACATAGAAATAATATCTGTTTAACATTAGAAGACTGTGGCAAACCAAGACAAACACCCCCGCCACCGAATCACTCTCAGTATGGGAGTCAACCAGAGTGTAATGTAGTGTAGCTAGTGTGTGTGTGTGTGTGTGTGTGTGTGTGTGTGTGTGTGTGTGTGTGTGTGTGTGTGTGTGTGTGTGTGTGTGTGTGTGTGTGCTTTCAGTCAGGCTGGGTTCTGCATGGTCTCAACTGACACTCTGTTGACAGTGATGACAGATAAAGCTCTCTCTCTTACACTCACACACACACACACACACACACACACACACACACACACACACACACACACACACACACACACACACACACATTTTCACAGCCAAGACTGCCATCTAGTGTTAGGTACTTTATCTCCAATTACTGCACTTTGCCTTCACTAGGAAGACGACTGACGTCTTGTCATTACCCAGTTCCTCTGTCTATGTTATCAATATGAAACCCTGTTTGTACCACACTGAGTCATTAAAACATAAAAATGCAGTCTTAATCATTACAGAACATTTTGATATGAGCTGATACAATAGCATAAATAAAGCTGACAGTGAACAAAACATGTTTTGCGTGTTCAAAGCATAGTATATCAAAAGCCTATACATTTTAATGCACTCATATGACTCAACTTTCAAATATTTAACTGTGTTATGATTGGCTGTATTGTTTTTGGGTTGTTTTATTTTTGCATATGCACTTTAAATGTCATCCCAGTGTGACTAGCAGGATCTTACGTCTGACAGTGACATCATTAAACATGAATGTCTTGAGTGTATAAGTCATTATGCAGTTGAAGAGCCACATTGGCACTAGGGAGCTGCCAAAATAACTGCAGTCTTATGGGACCGTTGCTAGAGGATGAGATGGAGCTGGATAAACAGAGACAGGAAGGAAGTCAGAGAAGAGATGGAGAGATAAATACAAGATGGAAGGATAGAAATAAAGTGAACAGACGAAAGTGACAGTGTTAGCATTGACAGAGAGGTAATGTCATTAACTTGACGTAACAGCAAAGCATGTTAAATATGTAGGAGTCTTAAAGAGACAATAAGGACAGTGGAAAAACACTGCTGTGATCATACAGAAAGAGTCCTGGATTAATAAACCAGCTACTGTTGATGCATATCAGTCAAAAACCCACCAATCACTCTTCCACATAGTATTTAGAGGTGATGACGGTGATGTTGTTTAATGAATGATACGTTACGCTATCAGAGTTTTAGTTATTATGTTTTTTATTGTGAAATTTGTACATTACACAATCTGCTTCAAAAATGAAATAGATTTAAAAATAAACACACACACAAATCTCTCCTGTATTATGACGCTCCAAATCCTCACTGATCTACTCTGGTATTACACATACTGAAACAAAGGCGCTTGACTCATGGCAATACCGCAGGACTCTACCTGACCCAATTAGACTGAATACTAAGCATATTTTGAACCCAACCTGCTAAACCACTCACAAATAACCCCGATGACATCCTCAGAGTAATTTGTGCTAAATAAAAAAGACATTACACAACTGATTTCATAAGCTCAGTATGAGTAACCTCACCTTCCTGTGAATTATGTTCTAAATAAAAACATTTATTTTAATGATTAATAAAAAAAGTTTCCATTTTGAATCCCACTATCTGTTTTCCACAATTTCAGTATTCCTTGTATTACTCACTGATATGACTAAAAATCTAAGTATACTATGTGGAATAGGTTGTCAATTAAAAAAGCCTTTACTGATTGGGAGTAATGTGATTGTGAACACAGCATTTCTTTAGGAACACACACATTGACCTTTGTGTTTGCTGCTTCATCAATTCCTGACCAAACAAATGCAGGGAAAAGCTCCCCACTGGGTTTAGCTCAGATCAATGTGATCCTTTTCTGTAAATCTGGGCAAGAATATCCAAACTGGAGATCTTTGGGAAAATCCTCAAAGTCAAGAGGACATCTTATTGAGTCCAGGAACCTGTATGTGAAGGTGATACGTTTCTTGAACAGGGCCCTGTTTGTCCCAACACTAAATAACTGGGATCACCTGAGGGTGCTTGACCTTTTTCTCTGACCGGAAAAACAAAAGGAAAGACAGGGGAGGAGGAGGAGGAGTAGAAGGGCCAGAAGAAAGGAAAGGAGTCATCAAATATTAAGTAGTAGCCTCAGCGGAACAAGGGGGTAATAATTGTTTAAGTGCTACTTTTGAGAGCCTTTCTCCCCTCCCCTTGATTTATTTATTAAACTTTACTTCTGCCAGGGTTCAGTCTCAAATAGCCAAAGTTCAGAGAATCTATGTGCATGTATGTGTGTGTGTGATTTGTGCTAACATGATTTTATGCATCCACAACTTGAAAAGCAGCAGCACTCTTCTTTGAAGTTTCCCATCTCACAGTTGCACAGTTTACACGCATGAATCCAAACTAGTTTAAGTGACACCTGTGGCTTAAAATGCGCATTATAGAGCAGCTAACCTTTTTTAAGTGCCGGGAAGCGGACATCTCTGCATTAGGATCATGATTCAGACCACACAAAACTGTCATAACAGTCAAGTGTGACTCAGCAAGGAACAGCCTCTGACTGTTACACAAGCAAACCGGGGCTCAGCTGAGACCAACTGTACTTAAATGGTGTCGGCACGCAAATAATAGTAGCAATCTCGCCACGGCACTGTGGAGCTGTGCTGGTTCATTGGTTCCTTGTCATGAGCAACACCAAAACTCTAGAGAACTTCCTCTCTCTACTCAGATTTCTATTTTAGTCAAGTTTCCATCCAGATTTAATCCAAATTTTGACTGAAATTTCCAGAAATTCAGCAAAATAAAATGCAAATTCATGCACATTTCTATCCAAACCACTGTACATAGCCTACTGTAGTGGACGGCAACAGGATGTGATTAAAAGAAACAAAGACAAACTGCTCTTCTTGAGTCATCCACAATGAAAACCATGTGGAAAATATGGTTTATGTGGCTTTTTGTCCCTATCAATCAATTTCCGATCAAGCTCAGCCCCCCACACAGTCCTGACAAAGCAGATTAATTGAGATTTTGAGTGGCAACTCCTACATGAAGCCTTTGACTTCATGAATAGTTAATGTTATAAATGGACATGTTAGTAGCCACATTTTCTAGGGTTTTGATTTCAACCCAAATTATCTATGCTTTTCAGTAGGTCTGACTTCTACTTGGTGTCTTTGCAGTGCAGCCACCAAATGTAAATGTTATTTATCACTCACCTGAGTGGGCACAAAATTGCTTGGAGAATAAATTGTGAAGCTTGTGGCTTCAGCTGCTGATAATAACCTACAACTGTAACTTAATATTGAACAATTTATGTCCTGTACATGACTCAACCCCCCACACAGTGACCGGAAGCTCGTATACAGTCCAGTCCAAACAACATTCAATCATTCCTCCTTACAAACATCAGATTGTCCCTATACTCTCCGCTCTCACAGCCTACTGCACTCATATTAAAGGGATTTTTTTTTACCTTATATAATATTAGCTGTGGAAAACCTTTGTTGTATTGACACACTAGTGGTTATTACTGTCCTTTCTCTTCCTCTTCTCATCTACCAGTCAACTCGTCTGAAACCTGATCTCCTGTTTGTTGTATTCTGTTTGGCGCAACCCATAAGCCGCCATCATTGCTAAAATGTTGCCGGTATAAATCAATAGTTGACATCCTGCCAGACAGGCAGCCTGAGAGCTTGAGAGAAAACGAGCTGAAGAGACAGACAGACAGACAGAGAGGGAAAGAGACGGGGACAGAAAGAGCTGGAGGATAGACTGATATTCCCTTTAATAATAACCACAGAATAAAGGCCACAGTGGCAGGGAAATGTAATAGCAAAGATTACAGACATAAAGAAAACACAAGCCGTGACTGTGCTTCAGAAGTGTGCGATATGAGGCCACGAGAGGACAGACAGTGAATGGGGAGCGTAAACAAACAGCAGCCAGCTTTTATTTCTACATCTTAACTATATAAGGCCATATCTGAGCAGATTTAAATGGACAGCCGCTGTCAATTGGGAAAAAGCATGATAGTCATGTTTGCTCAGTCGTGCCGTGTGGCTGTTAGTCAGGACATTATTGCTCTTACGGAGACTCAACATGGTTTGTTTTAAACCACACTACCACTGGCTGATGGTGGTTGCTTTGGCCGACGTCCAGCTCAGTTTCATTGACATGCTGGGGTCTGTTTTTAAAGTTGCGAAATTAATGTAAATAGAAGCGCAGATATATCAGCCAGATAACGTAATACAACTATTTTGCAGTGATTGCCTCTGGGAATCAAGCCATTCAGTGAATCATTTCGTCAACATATGGACATATCTCTCTTTTTTTTTTAAAAAGAGGTGAGCCGGATCGGCAAACGTACCTGTAGATCCATCTGCCGAGCTGGAAGTATGTTAAGTCGAACTGAACGGATTTGTGAGCGACAGATAGGCAGACTTATCTGACAAAGACAGAAGCAAACCACAAACTGACACAGTGTTTGTCACTTCAGCAGAACTGAATTTAGGAATAACCCTTTTACCTCTAGGAAGGTAACTTCACTTGTCCTGTGAGCAGAGGTGGATTTGAGAATGAGAATAAAATAGAGGAGTTGCTATAAACTGGATTGTGCACATCATAAATGTGTTGATTGTCCAGATCAAGCAGAGACACACTGTGATACTTCAACATTCAACAGTGAGCAGAGAAAATACACAGAAGGCCATCGTTATCAACCGTTTATGATCGCTAGACACACACACACATCACGTAATATGCATATGTATGTGTGTGTGCACTCACAGATACTGCTTTGCATTGCAAAATGCTGTTCCACAAATTTACAACAGCAGAAATTTGTTGTGTACCTACTGTATTCATTGCCCGGCACAGATAAACGCACACATTAGGGCCTCAGATTGCAATGGGTCTATTACTGTGAATTTTACCTGAGACAACAAACAGAGGAGAACAAACAACCAGAGTCTAAACCTCATCACTGCCCTCAGTTTCTGTCTTTCTTTATCTACGCGCAGCAACAGCAGCAACAGCAGCAACAAGGGGCTTTTGTCCATTAAACACAATGATATGTTATGACAGCCTCTGCAAACAGTAATTAAACTATATTAGATAACGTGGGCCCGATATAGCCTGCCTGCCTACTCTAGCTGAGTGTGACACCAGCCAATGCTACAACACATCATTGTCATTTAGTCCAATACATCCAAGATGGCTACCAGCCAAGCCCACCTGGAGTTACTGCTCTTAAGTAATAAGTTCTCCTTCCTCTATAGTCTATAGAAACATGAACTTACTGCCTTTACAGTGATTGAGGCTTTGCATTAGACTTTTTTTTTTAGAACCTCTAATATCATAATGCAACCATGGGCAGATGTACAAAACCAATAATTGCTTTTAGACTTAAGCACACAATCATCATTGATTCATAAGCATTGCCAAGGATTCTTTTAATAAAAGTGTCATCAGCAAAGTTGGCCCAAACTGTGCACCATGAGAAGCCTGGTTAAGTGGAGATATAATATGGCCAAATGCAATGTTATTAAGTGTTCTACTTGCAGCATTAGCTTCTTATTAATATTGCACACAGTGTATAGTTGTAAAGTATTCTTCCTGCGCATAATGCACAACTGTGTTTCGTTGTCATTGACATATTTATTATGGGTCATGAAACCAGTAAAGCACGTTCCAGCTCTGCCTTTCACAGACAGATACAGCGACAGCCACCCAGCCAAAAGCGCAGGTCTGACAGTCGTGTTGCAAAACAGTCAAAGCGTGCACATGAGTCATGTCATGTGCACATTTAAATTCAGACCTCCTTGCTAATTTGTTTAAGTGGCTGACTTTACAAAGCTGGCTTCAAACTGAAAGCTCACATGGATCATAACTCAGCTCACAGGCTGAGGATTTACACTTTACATCATGTGAACCAGCCGCTGGCTAACAGGTGACATCCAGAGCTACATATAAGGACAGCATGAGAATAGAAGAAGTGGTTTTAAAGCGGCTCTCTGCGTGACTAATACACCTTCTGCTACATTCACACAGACGGACAAAGTCAATGAGACACTGGGCAGCACATGCACAGGGAAAGAGAAGCATGTTAGAGAAGGAGGAAACTCACCATCATGCTCCATGATCTGACCCGGGGAAGATTATCAGCAGTGTGAGTTGATCCTTGCCTCTTCCCGACACACCACCTCTCTGCCTCCCTCCCTCCTTCCTTCCCTCCCCCCACTGGCTCCCCCTCCTCCCTTTCTCACCGTCTTCCTTCTTGTCCTCTTCTATCTCCCCTCCCTCTCCCTCTCTCTCCCTCTCTGTCTCGCTATCTACTTCCCTCCTTCATGGCTTGGCCCTGCCTCCCTCCGTCTGTCCCTCAGTCTCTCTCCACTTTCTGCCGCTCACTCGCCCCTCCCTCCCTCCATCATCTCCCTCCCTCCTGCCTCCCTTTGCTCCAATGAAGAACATTAAAAGTTAATGTTTGTTTCCATCTCTGTTCCTCCTTCTCCCTCGTCCTGCATTTATCTCCATCTCCCTGTCTGTCAGGGTTTTCCTCCTTCCTCTGACGACTCAGTCTGGCTCCAGTCTCACTCGTTTCTTGTCGAGGTCCCACAGTGACGTAGAAAATAAGGAGCAGAGAGAGGGGGAAAGGAAAGGATAGGAAAAACAGATACAGTTGAGGGGTCATTGCTAAGTATAGAGAAAGAGAAGGGAAACAGAAGAGAGGTGCATCAAATAAGCAGGAAGCTTGGTGCATGTTACTCTAAGTGACTTTGCTTTTCCTTGCTGCACTTTTCTTCGTCTATATTTATCTCAGCTGTGCATTACAGTATCATTATCAAAGTGGCAGACAGAAGACTAAGTGATTCTGTCTGTCCAGTGTCAGTGAGATGTTCACCTACAGTGATATGTCAATGTGGGCAGCATCATGTGATATAACCACCAAAGCAGGTTGATTTTGTTTTTTGTCCAAACCAATCAACAATGTCAAAATGAAATTTAACTTATTCAATTTTAACCAGAGATTTAGCAAATAGTTTTCATTATCTATTAATCACTTCATTATATTTTTTGTTCAAATATTTGGTCAATAAAAATGTCTCAATCACAATTTTGGAGAGGCAAAACATATTAAATTTCAGTGACATTAAAGGTTGAAGTCTATTTAATTCATTAAGCCTATATTAAAAAAAAATCAAACCAAAATTTCAATTTGAACATTTACAATAATAAATCCTTATCAGTTGTTTTACTTATATATTCCGGAAATTGTCGAATAACTTTTTTTTTTTGTTGCACTTAGCTTCTTTCAAACAAACAAAACAAGCAACTTTGTGGCAAAGTCACAACTATTTTGGATTTATCACATTTTATGAAACATTTTTCTGTCTAATTTAATGCGGGCTGGGCTGGGGAAAAAGTGAATGTTATGTGTACACGGTACACCTATCAGGATGTATGCATTTTATGTAGCCCCGCCCACCTGACCTGCTTCTGCTAACTAGCTAAGAGGTCTGACCAACTGATCTGATAAAGTCCTACTACCAAACAGATGCCAAGCCGAGACAGGAGCTGAACGACAGTCAGAAGAGACGGTCAACACTCAGATTACCATAGAACATAAGGTGATTATGACAACCGGTGGGCTGTTTAATCAGGTCTGATTCAATCACACCACCTGCACAGTCTTGACAAACAACATCATTATGTTTTTGAGTGTTAAACTCTCCAGCGATGACATTTAATGTGTTTTCAAAAACGATTGCTGCTTAGTTACACAACATTTCATATTATGGTGAAATAATTAAGATTTTCAATGGTTTAAAATGGATAACACGCCTGAAGACTACGGCGCCACTGTGACTGTGCCATGATAAAAAACAAAACGGTCACACTTTATTTGACGCCTATCTCTGTAGTTATAACACTGTATAAGTATAGTTATAAACACTTATAAATGATAATGCTTTATAACAATAATTATAAAACACTATAAAGCATTTTACCATGACATATAAGGTCAGGTATTATAATATGTTATAATTGTTAGTAACAAGCTGACAATGCCCACATCGATAATGCATTATGAATATAGTAATATGTGTTATAATTGGCTTATAATCGTGTATAACTATCATTATAAACACTCATAAGACTTTATAACACATTATAGAGCATTATAACTCTATTATATAATACTTGACATTATAAGCCATTATAAAATGCTCTATGATGTGTTATGCTAATTTATGAGTGTTTATAATGATAGTTATACATGTTTATAAAACAATTATAACACATTATAATTATATTTATAATGCATTATCGATGTGGGCATTGTCAGCGAGTTACTAACAATTATACCGTACCGTATTATAATACCTGACCTTATAAGTCATGATAAAATGCTTTATAGTGTGTTATGATTATTGTAAAAGGATTATGATCATTTGTGAGTGTTTATAACTATAGTTATACAGTGCTATAACTGCATTATAACTCATTATAAATATGTTTATAATGCGTTCTAGTGATAGGCGTCAAATAAAGTGTTACCAAAAAAGCATAATTAAAGATAATAAACATAGCATCAGAAACTATCACAGTGTTCTGATATGGACACACACAGAATCAGAGATGGAGAGGAATCACATCACCGATGATGCAAGATCCAATGCGAGAAGGGCAAGGAGGTAGACAGACGATCATTTTCTATTTTCCTCTGTCTCTCACACACACAAACACACAAACACACACACCTTGAGTGCTGTGAAGAGCCACTCAATACAGTAATATGTCATCTGTATGCCAGTGAGGGTTTGATGTTGGATATCGCAGCTCGTTTTGGGTCGATAGCACCAGGAAAATCATAATTGGTATTGCATGTCCCCTTCAAAAACACACACACATTGTTATATGTGTGTGTGTGTGTGTGTGTGTGTGTCAGCTATTTTTTTTAATTTCCTGTTCTTTATAAATCATATCTCTTACTACATACTAAATATCCACTTGTGAAAAGACTAAGTGGAACACGACCTTATAAATACGCTGATGGACTGGAAATGAGAGACATGAATCTGTATGTGTGTGTGTGTGTGTGTGTGTGTGTGTGTGTGTGTGTGTGTGTGTGTGTGTGTGTGTGTGTGTGTGTGTGTGTGTGTGTGTGTGTGTGTGTGTGTGTGTGTGTGTATGAGTAAGCCAATGTAAACACAAGTGGACTGGCCGGAGAACAGACATATTGTCCACACAACCATTAGGTTATTGACTACAGATGTTACTGGTTCAAATTTGCGGGGTTTGTCCTGCACTGCAGGATCGCGTGATCGCGTGACTTTTCACCACAACTGTTTTCCTCTAGGTGGCAGCACCGTACTAAATACTGCTCAGACGTTTTGGGGACAATGCTGACAGCCTGATAGCCGCGATTAGGAGTGGCGCTGTTCATGATACAGAATACAAGAGGATGAAAGGAGAACTAGCTGCAGACAGTAAATAATATAGTAGCCTAGTTTTTCAATGACAAAATGTAACGACGGCAGCTACAGTAGACTATAGCCCACGTCTCACTCTCTTTTTTCGGTCATCTGTCTCGTCATCTCCAAAATGTGTTTTTAAAATGAGCCAACTACAGTACTGTGCAGTAGTGCCGCAGATTTCTCACTCCGCACCTTGTTTGAGAGTGCAGCTGGATGATTTCTTGTGAATGAACGGGTCTGTGTCACTTTGGGGCTGGGCGATAAAACATAGGATAAATAACTTTCCCTCGATAGAAGACGCGGCCGATACAAAGTGACACCGTCAGCCATGCAGCCGGCCTGGACTTTTTATTTTTAATTATGAAGGATCATCTGCTCAAGGCAAAGATGATAGCATCAACAAAACACGGCGTAACACACGCGGCTGTATGGGACAGGCTTTTATTTAATTCAGAACAAACCGCTTAGCAAAAATGGAAAATATAGTCTATAATAATTAATTGATCTGTTGTTTGGCCACTGTTTGAAAATAACCCGAATTATGAGCAAATAATCTGATCCAGAACAGCAGTCATAATCAGACTTCTTCTAAATAAACCTAAACATTAAATAACTGGGTCAGGTCGGACCATGGGGTTATTTTTTCTCTTCTTCTTCACAGGAGAAGAGGAGGCTATGTGCAAAGTACCACATTAACATCTCTATTCATATAACGCCCATCGAAACAGCTGATTTACATGTCGGCCGTTAAGGCAAGGCAAGGCAAGGCAATTTTATTTGTATAGCCCGTTTTTACAAACAGTTTGTCTCAAAGGGCTTCACATGGCATCGTAGCAACATCCTCTGTCCTTAGACCCTCACATCGACTGAGGAAAAACTCCATGGAAACCCTTTTAACAGGGAAAAACAGGAGAAACCTCAGGGTGAGCAACAGAGGAGGGATCCCTCACCCAGGACGGACAGACGTGCAATAGATGTTGTTACAGACAAGAAAACAGTTTACAGTTTGTCACAGAATGTGCGGAATATGGAAATGTTAACACATGGCGATTGGCCATTCACGCGGCTTTGTTCTTGGTTTCGGCCAATCAGCTTATAAGCACATGGCTAATTATCAGCTTTCAACCAATCGCACTGTTTTAATGTGTGTGTGTGTGAAAGTTATTTTCTTTAGTTCATTTTCGTTTCTTTTGGATTTTTTTTACAACAATGTATCAATATAATATTGTTTTCGTTTCATTTCGTTATAAAAATCAATCCCTTTTCTTTGAAACAATGAGATTGAGCAGCTAAAACTCAATAAACTCAACCATGGCTTGTCTTATTGTTAATCTGAACGCACATGTATAAAGGGCAGAGTCAAGGCAGCAGATAAATCACAAAACATCAACGCGTCCGTGAGCGCAGCGCACCTCCTCTTCTCCTGTGAAGAAGAAGAGAAAAAATAACCCCAGGGTCCGACCTGACCCAGTTATTTAATGTTTAGGTTTATTTAGAAGAAGTCTGATTATGACTGCTGTTCTGGATCAGATTATTTGCTCATAATTCGGGTTATTTTCAAACAGTGGCCAAACAACAGATCAATTAATTATTATAGACTATATTTTCCATTTTTGCTAAGCGGTTTGTTCTGAATTAAATAAAAGCCTGTCCCATACAGCCGCGTGTGTTACGCCGTGTTTTGTTGATGCTATCATCTTTGCCTTGCGCAGATGATCCTTCATAATTAAAAATAAAAAGTCCAGGCCGGCTGCATGGCTGACGGTGTCACTTTGTATCGGCCGCGTCTTCTATCGAGGGAAAGTTATTTATCCTATGTTTTATCGCCCAGCCCCAAAGTGACACAGACCCGTTCATTCACAAGAAATCATCCAGCTGCACTCTCAAACAAGGTGCGGAGTGAGAAATCTGCGGCACTACTGCACAGTACTGTAGTTGGCTCATTTTAAAAACACATTTTGGAGATGACGAGACAGATGACCGAAAAAAGAGAGTGAGACGTGGGCTATAGTCTACTGTAGCTGCCGTCGTTACATTTTGTCATTGAAAAACTAGGCTACTATATTATTTACTGTCTGCAGCTAGTTCTCCTTTCATCCTCTTGTATTCTGTATCATGAACAGCGCCACTCCTAATCGCGGCGATATGTGATACATAATCATCAAGTCATAAAGCAAGACAGGCTTTATCATATTACAATAGTTTCTGTGATTTAGGCAGTGTATACAGTAGTTAGTTCTAGTTTAATAGCCTAGAGTTTAAGCTGTGGATTACTGCACAGATCACTGAGTCATCCGCCTGTCGTCCTCCGTTCTCACAGATGCCACCTGGCGGTTGTTTTGGCACATTGAGGCTTTTCATTAAAACCTCTTGTCTCGCCAAAGAAAAAAAATGCATGAGTCTTGTGCCGTCTCGCGTGGACCACGCGTGAAGTCCGCAAATTTGAACCAGTAACATCTGTACCTGAGAGCAGCTACTATTAAGCTATACAGTATACAGTATACTGTAGTGCTCCTCACCTCTCTATATCTCTCAGTCTCTATATCCTATTGTTATAATGTGTTCTAGTTTCCCTGTGTTATAAGTTTTATTTTCCTTTTGATCCCATTTAACTTCTCTTTTTAATCCTCTCCCTCGCAGTCTAATGTGTTGAGATCACAAAGCTTATCTCATGTTTCTTGTTTTGCTCCAACAGCGCTGTTAATTAAACGCACAGGCCTGGGTGTTTATTAAAATTTCCATAAACACATACACTTACTGTATCTACACAGCATGATTAGAGGAGGTGCGGTGTAGTGCTAACGTTCTGTTGGTTTGCAGAGTTAATAGAGTTAAAGGCTAAGTAAGTAACCGCACAGAGTTACTGATAGACTTTGACATGTGATGCAGCCCAATGAAACGCCTCAAAGCAAGCGAGAGGAAAAACAACTGCTTCATCAGGTCACCACACACACACACACACACACACCTACATGCACACAGAAAGAAACACAGACCATGATAATCTACACATGTGTCAGCTCCTTCACACCATCACAGCTGAAAGCCACACCCAGACCGAAACACTCACCATAAAACCAAATCTAGAATATACCATAGTATAAAAAAGTATTTTAAAAAATCCCCCTCGCACACACACAAAAACACACACAGACTTGGCCTCTCAAAAACAAACCAAGTAGATGAATAACATTCATGTGCAAGGTCACATAACTAGTATTTAAAAAGACATGCAGCCTAATCCAATTAAATACACTAACAACAATTCATGCAAATTCACAAACACACTCAACACTGAGTGTACACAATAGAGATAGAAAGAGAAGTCCGTTTTCAAAAGAGGGGGATTGAAAAGATCAAAAGGTTTGCATGCATTAATGACAATAATGGCACTTGTGTGTCATCACACAATCACCTTCATTATTGGACAGTGAACACCTGTTAGCCCACAGGTGTAATCTGGTGTCTATAATCGAGTGGCGTTGTGTGTTTTAAATGAGATGAACAGCAGGTGAACGATTCCACCAAAACCACTCAGAAGTATTTTCCATCAGCCGTGACTTCTGCCATTGCCGGAGAGTAAACACAATACATTTTATGATCTGTCAACATTGTGGTTGAGGTTTGGTTTAGGTGAGGGAAACATCATCACCATGGTGACAAGCATGATGACAGCATTCATGGGGCTAAAACCACGGCCGCAAAAGACCAGCATTAACCGTCAGTCGCAAACAGCAGCGGCCCCCCCCCCCTCAAGTTCAAGACCAGAGTTTTGTTGAACCGTGCGAACACCTGCCACCACGATCCTATGACCACTGCAGACATTTTGCCACTGTAACAGTGTCAGCTGATCTCCTCCTTTGATCCTGATGGAGAAACAGCTGCTGCAGTCTTTTGTCACTTAAATGTAAACATGGCATTTTTGGGCACATGTTGAAATCTGATCTTAAAGTAGAGTCTTAACTGGATTCGAGGTTCAATGGTAAATAAAACACGAGGGAATAAAATTTCAATTTCAATTCATTTTCAAAAGACTTCATCTATCCCCATGGGCAATTAAAAGCACAAAAGACATGTATGTTATACCCAAATGTGCAAAAGGAAATTTTAAATAAACACCAAACGTGAGTTAGCGCCAGCATGTTTGGTTCAGACTCTAAAGCTACTGAACAAACTTGACGCTTCCTGTCATCCCCCTAGAAAGTTGGGCCGCATTCGATGATTTGAGTGAAATGAATTGAAATCGGCTGAATAGCTTGTTATGACATACTACATCCACGACTCTACGGGATGAACCGCAATAATTTTGTTAATCAAATTTGAGATTTTACTCCTGAGGCGACAGCTGAAGGTCGTGATGAGATGTGAAAACTTCAAGTTGGAACATAATTACAGATGGGACCTTCAATTCCTGTGAGAAAACCATAACCATAACACTTTGGTTATGTCAGTGGCTGTTACCGCAGCTACAATAGAGCCTGAGGATAGACTGTGTGTGGGCAGTGCAGGGGGAAGGGCTGTTCTTTGCATTACAGTACAATGTAACAAGTAGTTATTGCAGACTAAAAGGGGATGTAATCAGTGTTATTTCGGGGAGAGACACCCACACATCCTCTCCTTTTTCTTCAGCCTTTGCTTCTGCGTTCTCGTCCTCCTTAATCATCCTGTCCTTGTTTCTCTTTTTGCCTCCTCTCCTCTCTTTCTCCTCTGTTTTTATAATTTTCCCTTGTCCCCATCAAACTGCCTCCTTTACTTTCCGCCCTTTAACTCGCTTCCCTCTCCCCCATTTTGTTTTTTTGTCTTATATCTACCTCTTTGCCTCCATTTTTCTCTTCTCTCGTTTCACCCTTTCCCTTTTACCCTCCCGCCCCCCCCCTTTTTTCTTTCTTATTTTCTCTGCCTGTGTAATTATCATAGCGATACAGTGCCCATCTGGAGGACAACATGCTATTTACAGCCGACAGCAAAGACCATCTCAGCCTACGCGTTATTCCAAATAGATTTTCACATGAAGTTTATATAAGCAGACACGCATTAACGTGCATCATCATATTCTCTAAAAACAATGTTCTTGTCACTCACTCAGCACCTGTTTTTCAGTCATATCACATGACCTTCCACATAGCAAGTAATAGTGAGACTGTTTTTGTCAGCTGTTGTTTCAAAAGTTTAGGGGTGGACTGTGAATTTTCAATATTTTTCAAGTTTTGATGACATGATCTTCTTCAAACAGGTTTTAGGTAAACGAGATCTTCTTTTACTAGTGTTTCTGTCATAACTGCCAGTCACTGCTGTCAGAGACAGATTTATAAATGTCAAACCAACAGGAACTGCCTTTAAAATTCATCTCTGCAATCCAGCTAGTTACGTAATAGCAGAGCGATGAATGTTGCCATGACTTAATAGCTTCAGTAAATGCTCTCAAAGATCAGAGTCCTCCAAAACCCTGAAAAGGATTAAATGGACACGAAGGAAGAATAAATAATTGAAGTGGGGGTGGGTCATTGGAGCTCATCAAACTGAATCTGAGAGCTTGCTTTTACCTAAAATGGGCTACTTTATACTTTACACTTGTTTATCCTTCTTGTTGACTTTCACGTTCCCATCTCTCTGGGCTACATTTCCTTTTAAGTCTTAGGTTTTCTTCTTAAAACCTAATTTACATGAAAAAGACATCCCTCCCTACAGACATTAATTCTGGTAATATTCCCCACAGGAGCATTTTCCCTGGAGATTTCTCATCAGCAGGGAGTAAAATACATCCCTGAAGGTTTTTTTTATTATTTTATTTTTAAAAAGGAGAGCTGTAATTCAAATAACACTTTCAGAGAGAAATACTGTTTTGTGGTTGGTTTTATAAATGTCAGATTGTATCTATGTTTCATATCTTCACCCTGTGGGCTGGATGTCCTCATGTGTGTTAGGTGCCGTTGTAATGCACATTGTTTTGCAGGATCTCTGTTAAAAGGTGGATTAGCTCCCCCTGTTGCTTGATGTACAAACTGTTCAGGCTGCACAGTATCACCATGTTGTAGAGTAAGCCCACATCTATAGTACATATTTAAAGGGATCATTTGTAATTTACATTTAGTTCATCTGTGAAATTTAAATATATCGAACAATCATTTAATGTGAGAGGATTGTTGCTTTTTGTATAGTTATAGTTGGTTGTATGGGGGGTATGAAGTGTTTAACAATCAGTGTTAGTGATTCATGTTCAGGCTCAGTCAAATTACTCTGTGACAGTTCAAACATTAAGTTCAAAATTCAAACGGACAGGAGACATAAACAACTCTGGACATCTAATTTCCTAATTGCTCCACTCCATGAGCATTTCCTGTAATTACAACTGAATCATAAACTTCCTGAGACAACTTAACACAAGACTGTAAAAAAAAATGTAACTTCTACTATAATATTATAATACTCAAGTGAATATGTAGAACAAGACAGACGGGCCTTATGTAGAAGCTGTATATTAATACATTTGTGCGGGTTATACGTCAGAGAAGATTTAGGCGCGTATAGTTGGAGTGAAGATCACCGCTGCAGGGTGAGATCTTGGCTAAAGCACCAAAGATGGCTGATAGGAAGTGGTTTTAACCACCGAAACGATATGTATATCTATCGGGTCTCTCGCAACAGCCAAAGTCTTCAGCAAGCAGAGAGAAAAAAATGATGCTGCCTTTTCAGTGAAGCGCTGGGGACTAAGAGACAGCTGGTTAACACTGTGGCTGAGCCCTTACAATGTCTGTGAAAAGGTTTATCTCCTCTCCTCGGGCCTGAAGCTTCAGTGTTGTTTAACACTTAATCTAATGAAAGAAGCCACATGTCATGTCAAAGTGAAAACTAAGTTGATGTTAAATCAGATACATGAATTATTGATTGCTTATGATTCCTAGCCAAAAATGAGTATTGTTTTTAACTGTTCAATAAGTGGATTTGTATGTTATGTGTCTTTGTCTTCTAGATAATGTGCCTTTTGTCAAGCGCTTGGATCTTCCAGTTATTGGGTGTAGGCTCTTTTAGGTAAAGTCACTTGCTACACCTTGATTATACAAATAGGAGGAGATCTCAGTTCAGCTTGTGTCTTATAACAACTGGGTGCACCAGTGATGGCTCGGGTGTCGTATTGTGTTTTACAACAGACAGAGGAAGGAAACTGTTCAAGAACATGTTATTAAAAAAAAGAAAAAGAGATTATATCTTGAAAAAGAGGAACAGGACAAAATAGATGATGTGGTGTCCACAGACACACAAAAGAAACAGAAAGAGAGGGGGAAAGTTTTGGTGTGTGGGAGAGCAGGAAGCTGCTGCTTTATTAGTCATCTGGAGATGCTGTGGAGCAACTAGCAAACCTTGCAACATCAAAAGAAAAGAGAAATTTTATAATTATGAAAGACAGAGAGACTTTAGGTCTATGGAGTCAATAATTTCATGTGAACAGGTATCTAATTTAGGCCTAACAGCATCATGTGGAAAAAAGTTTGTTCTCTCAGCCTCCAGATTCTCCTAAGTTAATAGTTTCTGTCTTGTTGTACAGTTGTTGGTTAAAAGCAGTGTGGGTTTAGGGGTTTAGGGTTTGGGTTGTGTCCTACCTGAGCGAGCTCCCCGCAGTCTGCACAGCACTCTGGAGCGAAATCCGGAGGTGTCACTGTGGGAGCGGAGTCTGGGCAGAGGCCACAGCAGCGCAAAGTGCCTCATCTCCGGGTGGCGGTCCCCCTCCTCCTCTTCCATGGTCGCCTCCGGCAGAGAGAGAGGTCGCAGCTTCACAGAGAGACGGGAAGACAAGAAACTTTCACGATCGTCTCAGCAGCAGCAGCAGCAGCAGCAGCAGCAGCAGTCAGCAGTCGGCCCCACCTCCTCTTCTACCTCCACCTCCACTCAGCCCCCTCCTCCTCCTCCTCCTCCTGCAGAGCACCGACAGGCCGTGTGTGAGTTGTTCTTGTGCCTGTAAACGCCCATGCAGCGCCTAGAAACCAAAACACGGGTCATAGCTACATGATCTGAGAGAGAGAGACAACTAAGAAGGATTGTGAAAGGTAACAGTAGCTACATACCAGATATCTGACTGACTGCTGCTAAACCTGTTCTTTCAGTGCAGCCTCAAAGCCACAATGCAAAATTTTGCACTGCAGCAAACCGAGATAAATCCTATTTATCAGCAGCCTGGCCCTTGTCATAATTAGTTTTTAAGTTTTGCATAGGTTGTTTTTTGTTTTGTTCTGTTTGCATGCAAATTAATACAGTAGTAGGCTATTTAATACCAGATATGACCACCACCATCACCAGGAAGAGAGGAGGTGGTCAGCTGTTTCCTCAAAATAATAAAACATAATAAAAAGTTCAGTTCAGCCTTCAGTTGCAAGGCACGTGGCATATGTTTCCTGAAGGGATTAACATGTAGAAAGTAAATAAAACATGAAACCATGACCTGTAGGCTTGATTAAAACAGCCAGTGAGGCCTGTCAGGTAGCCTATAAGTTAGCTAGGCTATATCATGTAGGCCTAGTAGTAGACAGACACAGAAAGTTTAAAGTTTCTGTGTTGAATCGACAAAAAAATAAATAATAAATAATTAAAATAACGTTACGCAATGACAAACTGTACCCTCATGGAAAATAATAGACAAACCGAGTGGGCTGCTGCCTCGAAACGTTAGATGTCGCTAAATTACCGCTCTGCTTTATTTCTTCCACTTTGACACCCACTGCCTCATACTTTACACCTAGAGAGGAGAGAGAGACAAGAGACAGAGCGCTCACTATGATCTCCTTTTCACAGCACCAGAGCTTGAAGGCATTTGGCAGATTTGTTTATAAAGGTTTGAATATGGAGCAGAATCAACATCCAGTGCTATGATTTGTTTCTTTGTTATAGGCTAATATAGGCTAACAGGCCTGGTGCAAACTAAATGCTAGGTATCAAAAGTATCTGAATGTCCTCAACTCTTCTTCAGCATTTAGGCTAGCGGCCTACACTTCCTTGTTCAGTATGGTCCATCATCTTGTTTTCAGTTGCCATAATCAAAATTATTAATAGCCTGTATATGGCAATCATTTTAAAACACAGATTCGCAATGTTTTGTTTTCATCAGGCCTGTTATGTAAAGTGACAGTGAGTGCTGTTGCTAAATAGTATCCATAATAACTATAATAAAGACATATTGTCCCTTTGTGTGGGTATTCTAATACTCTCCTGTCATTGGTTTGTGTCTTTCATACCTTTATAATGGAGGGGGTCCTTAATCCTTTACAACAAAACAAGCCTGCCCATCTGTGTGTAAAGTTGAATACTGCAGAGTTGATAATCTGTTCATGTTAATAATCGGATAATCTTCCTGGTGCTGTGTTTATATTATGTTGCCATATGTAGGCTATATAGCCTACAATGTGAAAATTAGCAACATATCACACACATATAGCAGATTCAGAGCATCTATCTACTAGTAGCTATTCATCTATCTATAATGATGCCATGATGCTGCTGCTTGGCATTAGGTGGCACAGTGCCAGCAGCTGGTTGTGTCCTCTAATGTTTCAACATGTCAGACACTGTTACGGAAGCTAATGCTTAATTTTATGTGTTAACTGGATGTGTCTGAAAATACCATTATAACGGGCTATCAGTTTACACCCAGGCTCCAAATGCACTGGCATGTTATCGTGACCCTTTTTTAAGTAAATGCTGTCACATATCTGCTTATGGTTTGTGTATATAAATATGATTTTTTAATGGCAATAGTTAGCCTACTTATGGTTAAGTGCTGTACAATGTACTTGCTCCCATTCTTTGTCTGTCTATAACTTTCTTGGACTATGTGTAAAATAAAGAATAATTATATATATCTCTCTATATATATACATAGGCCTATCTATAGGCTATATAACAATTCTTTATTTTTGTTATATCTATCTATCTATCTATCTATCTATCTATCTATCTATCTATCTATCTATCTATCTATCTATCTATCTATCTATCTATCTATCTATCTATCTATCTATCTATCTATCTATCTATCTATCTATCTCTGTGCACCTACAACTTGGAAAACTATGCAGAACGATCTAAACTTACCTCCTTTTTAACATTCTTCATTTTAAAAACAATCTTACCTTATTTTACCGCCAACTGCTCCTGTTTTTAATGGACTCATCTTAGTTTATTTCTAATGTGATCTTCTGTTACTTTTACTTTCTTCCAATAGGCTATATATACCTGATATGTTGCTTGTGTATTTCGAATGTAGCCTACTTCGTCTGTCTTATGTCTCGGCTATATTGTAAATGTGGTTGCTATACCTCAATATTTCAGAGTCTAAATATACATACATATAATTATTTATTTTTGTACTATATACATACCTACATGTTCAAATAAAGAAAAGTACATACCTATTACCCAAAACAGTTGTCCCATTTCACCTGAAACATGCAGAAGGAGGAGAGAAGGGGCCTTAGTGAATTTATAGATCTGTGGTTTGTAAACAAATATAGGCCTACTGTACACAAACAATTCACAACAGAAATATTGAAGCGATTCCATCAGATATGGCAACCATTTCTTGATCACATCACACAGCGGAGAGGACCCTCATGACACCTCGATATCCTGATTATGTTTTAACATTTATTTGTCTATAATCTATATGAATAAGTATAACTTTATACAGTCACGGATGGCCATAGAAACTGTTATACTGTAGAGTACAGCTTTCACCCTTTTTCTTTTTTCTTCTATCTTTCCTTTTTTTTTCTCTCTAACCTGCTTTGGGGGAAGGGGGTGGGAAGAAAGGGGTAATTGTTTGGGTTGTTATGTACCTGGATGTTTTGAAAATGAATAAATAAAGTACTTTAAAAAAAAAAAGAAATATTGAAGCGATCTGTCTATCCATCTATGGCCAATATGTTTGCAATACATTATCCTCATGACACCTCGATATCCTGATTATGTTTGAACATTTATTTGTCTATAATCTATATGAATAAGTATAACTTCATACAGTCACGGATGGATGGCCATAGAAACTGTTATACTGTAGAGTAGCTTTCACCCTTTTTCTTTTTTCTTCTATCTTTCCTTTTTTTTTCTCTCTAACCTGCTTTGGGGGAAGGGGGTGGGAAGGAAGGGGTAATTGTTTGGGTTGTTATGTACCTGGATGTTTTGAAAATGAATAAATAAAGTACTTAAAAAATATGGCCAATATGTTTGCAATACATTATATCTTGTATAAATGAAACTAGTCATTTAGTTTTGGGGGTTTTGTGTGTTTATTTTTTATAACCACAGAGTGATCATCCTCCTGATAGAGGATCTGTGCGGCGGCGGCAGCAGCGTTGGAGCTCCGTGTCTGTGTCGTGGATCAGTGGAGAGAGAGAGAGAGATGGGCTGAGGCTGAGGCCAGAGACTGTGTACGGGCTGAGGCAGAGCAGAGCAGACACACCACACAGACCCGGAGAGCAGCAGCAGCAGCAGCAGCAGCAGCGGACACACAAGGGACAAGACTCGGGTAAGTAAAGCCGAACAGAAACAAGTTAACACACTAATAATAAACGACGCTTTGTTGTTGGTGTTGTCGCCGCCGCATAAGTCAAAGTTGCCCGTTCATTTGTCAAGAAGAGCCTGGCTAAAAAAAAAAAAAAAAAAAAAAAGACGAGTCGCTAACGTTAAGCTAGGTAACCACTGGCTGGTTGGTCGTGTTATTATGGCTAAACTTAACTTACAGATACAGCCAGGCTAGTACAGGCACAAACACAGAGACACACAGCAGCAGCAGCAGGGACAGGGAAATGTTTGTAGTTCATGGTAAATGATTAATGCAATGCTGTGAGGCGCAGCAGCCATAGTTGCTAACAGCAAGGCTAATCTGACTGAGCCATGACTCCCAGTCCCAGTCAACTTGAGGGCCAAGGGAGCAGATGTTACAGATGCTGCTAACATAGATAGATAGATAGATAGATAGATAGATAGATAGATAGATAGAGACACATGCCAAAGAGAGGTCCATGATAGCACCATGAGTAAAACCCATACAGTCCATGATAGAAACATAGTAACAGAAACAGTAAATATACAATAAGAAACAAATCAAAGTCATGAGAATAAAAAAGAAACCTCAATACGAGGCCAGCCTATTAGGACAAATGTTGTCAGCATGTTGTGTGAAACATTTCACTCACATCACAGATTAAACATGACAACATAAATGTGATATAGGATAAAACCCAGTCCATCAAAGGGGTAAATATGAAACACTAGGGCACCTGTGGTGGAGATCGCAGCAGTCCACATATAAAGTGCAATAATGCATGTTGAAAATGCACCATAACATAAATAACAATAATAAAATAGGAACGATAATGAGTACTGTACTTAAAATAGTGTTTGACAGTGTCTGACACCTTGGAGGCTTGTTTATAACAGTAACACAAGACACAGTAGTGTGTGTTACAAGTTGTCAAATAGCAAAGAGAGTGTTGATCTTTTTTTTCCTGCTTTGGTGATACTTTTTTTCTTTTTTAAACACCCACACCAGCTAGTGTTGTAGCTGAGACCAAACCAATGCAAGACCATTACTGTATTCAGTGCCAGTACTCATAATAATCATGTGGCTTGATATTTACATTATTCCTCAGCTAAAAAAAAAAAAGATAGTTTGTATATAAAATCTATAGGACCATATTTAATTGAAACAAAGTTTGGATTTAACAGAATAACACAGCAGCAGCACAACCTGCTAAAGACTCTCCCACTTTTGACACTGGTGCAACCAAGTTTTTCAAATGGTTACACAAGCATACTCTTTTGTAGAACATTTTTAAATATCTAAAAGTTATTGAACTACATTACAACTACGAGTTGTAGTGCTCGAGAAGACCGGCTTCGAGTACTGCAACACTAGCACCTATATTGCTGTGGTAAACAGGTCCCAGCCTGTCAAACCTGCTGACCTTAGTGCTGCTTTCACAGCCTGACTCTGGGCAGAAATTACTCTCTTCAGCTGGACTGGAATGACCTGTCCCACCTTTGACCTGTGAGGAGCTAATTCAACCCAACCCTTTCCCTTTTCTTTACTTTACTGCCCCTGTTGCTCTGTACTTCAGTGTTTGTTCTGATAAAAGAAGATTTATTTCACTCAGACAGTTTCAGTTTCTCTGAAAGAAAATGTTGAGCATTTGATCACAGCTAGTAACTGCACAGTCCCACGTTCAGTTCATAACATTTGGATATACAAGATTTGATTAATTGAAAAGTTGTGTTTTGTTGCTTTGTCTTTCTTTCTCCTCCAAGTGATTACCTCACAGGAAAAGTGAAGCAAGGCTGGGTTGTGAAAATAATCTATAATTGAATCTAAATACCAACAGGTCTGACAGTTTTCTTTATTGCTCACTTGTGAACAATGTGAACACTTTTGGTCATTTTTACCTGAATCCCAAGTTAACATGACCAAGTAACAATCAACACAAAATGTTGAGTTTACTATTGTGGAAAACTGAGATTAGCAAATTGTTTTGGCATTTGATTTTACATAGATAATCAGCTATGTAATCTGCAGAGTAGTGGTTGGTTTCTGGACGCCTGGGGAAATAATGACAAAATCTGAGAGAGTTGAGAGTTGATCTATCCATGTCCTTGACAGCTAGATCAGTGGTTTGTTTTGTAGTTCTTATGTGGTGAGAACATGTAGGTACCCATAGGCTCAGCTACTCTGGTCTTCAGCTGTCGTCGTACTTTCAATTGTGCAGCAGTGGTGTAAGATCGCGAAAGGAAAACAATGACCCTCTACTGGGCCATCCAGCTGTTGTCTTGCTCGTTTTATGACTCGTCATGTGTGACCAGTTGGTCGCCATGTGATGGTGGACAAAGCCTTCCAGCAAATGTAAAGAGTGAGTTTACCAGGGGGAACGTTTGACCCAGAAAGAAGTCACCTTATATCGTGCTGCCTCATCTGACCTTATTCAGAGTTGGACCTTTTAAACTTGTAGTATTCTCACTTTGCATGTTTTAATTTATTATGTGCGTGTATCCCTCTAGCTCTGGCTCATCCAGCCTTTCCACAATGTGTCGCACAGGAAGCCCTGATCTGATCGCCCAGACATAATGAGTGCATTTCTTCCTGTGCGCTAGTATCCTGGTAATTGTCTATTTTTAAATATCACAGGTATATGTTTGCACATGCAAACCTAATATCCTGGCTAACACGTCTTATAAACACCTCATGTTTTCATATCGTCCTATCGTAGCGGTCAGCCTCATGGATGGATAAAACAAGTAATAAGTCTGTAAGATGATAAATAATCTAATGATAATGTCTACATTTAGCTCTGGCACTGGCAATGCAGAGGATTAGGGTTAGACTACTGGATAATGGAACAGGCTGACATATCGTATCGTCTGTATCACCTTACTGCAGATATATCAGTATTTGTATGCGTTGGACAACTGGGTTTGAGGTCATTTAGAAACTACCATAAATGGTTTTTCCTATAGAAAGTACTGACAAGTTGATTTTTTTTACTACAGATATAAGGGATTCGTATTAAGAAGGAAATAAAATACCATAAGCTGATTGTCAGATTTCTCCAAAACCTCCAAATGTACATGTCATTTCAACGGGCCGAGTATCAGTCAGGCTGTGCAGAGAGGATTAACCCCAATTGTTGAATCGTCTCTTCATTCATTACTAATGATAAGATGGAGAGTCAGATCTAGCAGAGTGGTAAAATTGGGTTCATTCGTAGTGCTTGGACTGAGACAGCCAATGGAGAAGTGACACAGAGTGTTTGCCTTCAAAAACATGCCAAGATTTAATAACCACTGGTTTCTCATGTTCCACATTAGGATAATATGATCAAAACTGTGGCACTAGTGTTGTCTAACATGAGTATGAGTATGACCACCCGATCTGAGGAGGGTTGTTGATCTTTAGCATGTAAACCGTGTTAGCATTAGCCATTAGACTGATGCATAAATAAGATTTAAATAGATGTATATATGTGTGGTTTCGATGGTGAATAAGCATGAAAAGGAATGTGAAAAATATGTCTATGTGATTAAGAAAATGTGGCTCAAGGGGCAGAAACATTATCATTAATTCGGTGTGTCTGGCCACTTGTTGAGTCGTTCGCTTATTTTTAGCTCCGTATTTTGCTCTCTACCAACTCCTGAAGGAAATATCTGGCTCTGTAGCTGCTAATGTTTCACCATGTTCACAAGTTACCGCTTAACTGTCTGCCTGTGCTCAGTGTACAGTGAGTTTCTAAAGCATTTTTTTCCTCATTATCCTATAATATCAGTGTAACACCAGCCTAAAAAAAGAAAATCCATTAATCCAGGTCTTGCTGTAGTTGATATACCTGTTTTTCCACTGATTATCCTGTCACTGAATTAAAAGTCTCCCCAGTACACATGGTGGCCTGTTCACCTTGTCGGGATTTTTTTTCCATATTATCTCTAACATCTAATCCACATCACTGAAATGCATGAGCATGCATGCCGATGAACTTGTGCACAGCACCTCATTTACAGGATCACTAAACTCCACAGAGACGTCTCTCACTCTCACATGACAATCGGTGTTTGTGTAGCGTCGAGATAGTCGCCTCCGACTGCGTTGCTCCTTTTTCTCGTGCCTGTGTGTCAAATGGGATGACTCGGGCAGACGCAGGGACTAACTGAGATGCTCCCAGCCCAGACTCCATGCACAACAACCAGGCCTTTTGTCCCTGATTTGCCCCCATCCACCCACACACACAGTGCTCATAACGTCATGGAGAAAGAGCGTCTTTATCTTTGCCTTCCAAAGACTCATCTCACTCACATATTTTAGGCCCGGTCCAAAAAGACAGCAGCTTAAACAGGCTAATGCGACAATATGCCTACAGTAATGCTGTGCTCACCCACACAGGGGTTTGACATTGAGATGCTTCATTTGCACATGTGAGACTGAACAGATGCACTTCAATCATTTACTTTCTTTTGTGTGTTGATTTCCAGAGAGCTGCAGGTCTTGGGGAGGCGTCAGACCTCAGCAGGTTAAATATTGCACATTGTCTCCTGTGCAGCTCCTGAGGGAGTATGTGTTGTTTCTTTGTGTCGAACACGTCTGAGATTTTTTTTTTTTTTTTTTTTTTTAAACCATGCTCAAGTGGGTGCTCAGCTGTGGCAGGAGGGAGGGGATAGAAGGGGCTGGCCAGAGGCTTGCCAAATCGGATGAGAGAGCAATTGGGAGGAGATAGCACAGAAAGTGGGAGAGGAGACGCCGGGGCAAAGAGAAACGGGAGAAGGAAAGAAAGAGAGCAAGACAGGGTGGGTGGAGGAGATAGAGGAGAGAGTGACAGAGTGTAGCGTGTGTTACAGGAGGGAGAGAAAAAAAGAGACTCTGAGAGAACGAAAGAGAGAGAGAGAGAGTGGGTGAGGCTGATATAAAAGGATAAAGGCGGGGTTGTGGTTTGTGTCACATGATCCCCATGCAGGCTGTAGCCTAGTGAGCTCCAGGTGGCAGAGAGACCACAGATACAGTAGATACAAAGAGAAAGAGAAGGAGGGAGCGGGAACCGCTAGCACGGCTCACCACAGACTAGAGAGACAACAGAAATTCCTCATTTACTCGCTCCCTCCTCACACACATCTCTCCGTGCACTCTTTTTTTTTTCTTCCTCTCTCCGTCCTTCAGGAATTCTTCCCGGTCCCCGCTTGCCCCTGCTCTTCTCCCCGCTCTTCTCTCCACTCCCGGCCCCAGCAGGCCAGGGAATGTCCCGGCAGCGAGATGCCTTACGTGGACCGACAGAACCGCATCTGCGGCTTCCTGGACATCGAGGAGAATGAGAGCAGTGGCAAGTTCCTGCGCCGTTACTTCATTTTGGACACACAGCAGGGAAGCCTGGTGTGGTTCATGGACAACCCACAGGTAATTACACAGAGCTGCGTTAGCTTCACTCTTAGCTGTGTTTCTGGTGAGGAAAAATCACACAGGTGACTTGCACAGCCAAACATATTTGTTACGGTGAAATTGAACAGTTTGCAGACAGTGGCGTGCTGGCTAAAGTTGGCTATCGATGTGGACGGTCAGCTCTTGTGCAGTTGTAGGCTAACTACAAGCCACTTTGAGCTAGACGCTCTGCAGTCACTGTGAACACAAATCGAAATACATGTGTTTTTTTAGCCAGACAGTCGTAGAAAGATGGTACAACCTAAACTATTATACTTGACAACAATTAAGAAGCACATCACAGGCACATGAGCAGCTCAGTGCTAACAGTGTCTGTGTTTCCCCTTTAAACAGACTTTACTGTAAAAGGATTAGAATAAAGATAAAATAAATTCATAATCAAACTCTAAATGAGGGATTTGTGTTTTGTGTTGTAGGCATCTTGCCCATGTAGTGAGCACTGATAAGTGCAGAAAGCACAGTGGTCAGCGTTTTCTGCTCCGTGACCCCCCGGTGTCACAGTTTTTACAGTATAACTCTCCACTTGGTTTGTACATCATGCTGGTTCGGAGTTGCTGTATTTGTAAGTGTGCTGTTACATGAAGTATTCATAAATGATGTATTGCAGGAGGAATTTTAAATAATTCAGCAAGTCCCCTTTCTTTTTATAGATTGAAAAAGGTTAAATTTTAATGATGTTAAATCTGGATCTCTTAGTTTCAGAAACACAGCAAGACACTGAAATTAACCATCATGGAATGAAGCCAAAATGTACTGTATTTACTCCATAACGCTGATTCGCTTTTCAGAGCTTGACTCTACTCCTCCACCATGTATTTTGTAAATAATCGACAGCCAAGGCTCCTGCCTGAATAGACTGATGAATCATTAGTTGTTGTTTTTTTTACACGTTTTCTTCACATTTTCAGAACCTGCCTGTTGGTGCAGACTGTGTTGGTTCCCTCAAGCTCACCTACATCTCTAAGGTACACAGAACTATAACCACTGAAGCTTATCAGACACTAACATGATAAGATTATGTATAAATAGATTAAGTTTACAGTATTTGGTTGAACTGGGAGGCTAACAGTTGAGCTTTGTCCTCCTCTAGGTCAGCGATGCCACGAAACTGAGGCCTAAGGCGGAATTCTGCTTTGGTAAGAAAACACTGATCATTACTATTAGCAATGTCTTTTTATAGTCTTAGAATACCAACGCTATTTTGTAGTTCACAGAACAAGCATTGTGAGAAAAATATAGATCTATCCAGAAATAATAATATTTTCTCATAATTGTTTTTTTTTTTACAGCTTTTTCTATGCTGACTTAGAATAACAAATAGGACTTGCACAATATGATTGTATGAATGACAGCATGAATCTTTTAAAAGAAACTTACATCAACATAATGTCACAGTGCTTTGCGCACATGAGCACTGCGTGTGTGATTAATCATATATTGACTAAGCTAGTGTCTACTCTTAATTTAACCTAAGGGAAGAATGTGTGCTGCCCTTGTCTGCCCTCTAGACTTGGTCAAGCACTCCTCTCCACATACTTTCTCCACCACTGACCAGGCAGCTTTGTTCAACATTGTGTGTTTAGCCAACACACAAGAGATGCAGGAGGCAGCAGCAGTTGATGATCTGGGCTTGTGCTCAAATATGTTTAACTGTATTGCGCTTGTTTGTGTCCTTTATATTTCATGATTTTAATCAATGAGATGGTTGTGTTGGCACCTCAGTGGTTTTATTAGTTCATATTTTTAGGTGTAATAAATCCAGAGCCTCGGCTTTAGACATTTCTCCCAAAAGTCCTATTTTTATAATTGTGTGCAGACAAGCTGGGCTTTACATCTCATTTGTCTTTCCTATTAATCTGAATTTTAAAGGTCACCTGTGGAGTTTTAATTCTACTCAAAAAGTTTTGCGTTTTATGTGTCCTAAAGGACCTATTACCATGTTGACAGCTTTCCCCATCTGATACAACTTTTGTAAAATCATTTTTTAAGTTTTAAACCTTCACTGTTGTCATCTGCTGTGTATTATGTCACACTGGTCAGGGCTCCAGAGTCCAGACAGACTCTTTCACTGGGAGCACAGCTGCAGTGATACCAACTTTCTCAGTTACAAGCACATGATTTCATTCATTACCCCCACCCATTATTGATTGACTGAAATTCTTATTGTGTAATTTCTTTGCCTGTTGTATGCTCGTATTTCTCTGTTGTGATGCTAGTACATGTCAACAAAGAAGTAATACAGAAACTTGCTCATCAAAATATTTCACTACAGTGCCACTAGTGGTGAAACACTCCACCTTTAAGAGAGGAGTTGAAGACCTTTATGACGACAACCTATCTTAAAGGGATATTTCAACATTTTGGCAAATTGGCCCATTGCCATAATCCCTTTAGTTTTAGGAGTAGGTTTGTTACTTTAAATTGTCGGTGCAAGCTATTTTTTAGAGCGGCGGAGCAGAGCAGCGAGCTGCTTAGAGCTCCGCTTTGGAGGCTAATGGGATTTCTTGGTTTCCCTCATCAAAAATAGCTTGCACCAATAATTAAAGGTAAAAAAATCTACTCCTAAAACTATAGGGATTATGGCAATGGGCCAATTTGCCAAAATGTTGAACTATCACTTTAAACAATTTATCTTAAAAGTTCATCCTACAATAAATATGGTACTAGAAACTTTTATTGTGCGGAAGGTATGTCCTGAAATTTCTTCAAAATAATTTGAAACTGATCATTGGTTTTCAGTTTAGAGTACTTTTTCAGCAAGAAAACATCAAACACACACACACACACACATGCATAGTGTTTATGATTATTGTTTTACTCTGACTGCATGTGATTGATTAGGAGATCTTAGTTTGCCAAAAATCAGTTGATATCTGCTAGTGAACAGTCCGTATGTTCGTTGACTTGATTTTACCTTTTCTTCTCACGATGTGCGTTCGATACACAAATTAAAAATGTTGCATAAATATGAACCATCATCAGATTTACGTAGCAAACCTCCATTCCCTTTTATTGTTTACTAGCCCCTTTCCTCCTCTTCCATCCGCTTCAATAGCAGGAAATACTAGTGTGTAACAAGAAGTCGGCTGCCGTGTGTGCTTGTGTCTGCTTGTGTGTGTTCACCAGTTGCCTCGCAGAGGTTTCTACAGGATGCCGGCATCCTAATCGGAACCTGATTCTGATTAAGTTATTTTTAAACTGCCGTTTGTGTGCCACATGTTTTGCCGATATCTACAAATCGCCCCCTTTTCCTGCATCTAGCGAACCTCACATAGGTGGAAGGAGTATTTAGCAAAGTTAGGCAACGGCTGTCACGCACACAGGTGTTTTTACAATGAGAAACTTCAACCTAACTGCACACTGGGATTGATATGTGGTGATGAGGGAGATCCAAATTTTTGCATTTGTGTGAATGTTTGGTGCTTGGCTGTGTTTGGCAAGAGCACACATTGTTTTATTATGTGTAACTATGAGTCAGATCTGATAACCCCCTCCCTGATTTGTCATCCCAGCGGCCAAGAGACCACTACACTTTCACAGCTACCAAGCGTTTAACAGCTCCTAATGATACTGTGGGCACGAGAGAAGGTTAATACTGCTGGATTAGGTCATGCCGATCACCTGAAAGAGACCAGACAGACAGATTTATTTACAAGGAAGTTGGGAGGGGGGAAAAAAAGAAGAGTGTGAGGTCTTGCATGTGTCTAAGAGCTGGACCAAACACACACAGAACAAGGAAGAATGATCGTCATTGTGCCACAGAGTTTGAGCTCTGAGTGCCTTTTACAACTCGCCCCCGCCAGATTTACCAGTCCAGCTTTAATGTAATTTATTCCCATGGTGTCGAAAGGATACAGAGGAGACACAAGGACGGTTTGAGCTGCAGAATTCAAGGATTTATGGTGGAGAGAGAGAGAGAGAAAGAGAGAGAGAATGAGAAGACTTGAGTTCTTTCAGCTCCCAAATCCTGATCCATAGCTAATCAGCATTTGACCCAAAAATTTCTTTGTGATTGAAAATGGGGTTCGCTCATGTTCACATGGGTGTGAAAATGTGCGAGAATATTTTTGGTGGTTGGTAGCTGTGGGGTTTTTCCTTCTCCGTCATGGTCAGAAGTGGGTAGGCGGTGGCAGACTGAAGCAGCTGAATCGAGCTAGGTCATCATTCACATGGAGAGAAAACGCTGCTGGTTGTGTGTGGGAGAGTCCCTTGGCTCACTTGTTTTTCACTTTACAGAGAAGTCTGTGGTAGTGGATCTGTTCTCCTGCTGCCTCCTGTACTGTATCCATGTCATATTTTTATATACAGTAAAGCCAAAAAACACAGGTTGTCAGTACATCTTTGTTAGATTCATGTGATTCATATTAAACACAGAATGAATCAGATCGGATGAATAGATTGTAGTTTAACTCTGAACTTTATAGTTTCACTCTCTCCTTTGTTTCTCATGGCTTTTTTTTTTCTTTCTTTCTTTTTTATGATCTCTTAGTCATCAATGCTGGGATGAGGAAGTTCTTCCTGCAGGCCAATGATCAGCAGGACCTCGTGGACTGGGTCAACGCTCTCAATAAAGCCACCAAAATCACTGTGAGACAAACACACACACACATACACACACACACACACACACACATAGTGGGCACAGACAAACGCAAGTTCATCCCAGATTCAGCCGCACTCGTCTGTTCTTTTTGGCTCATGTTTTATCACTTGGAGAAACTTTTATTTCTTCCTCTCCTCGAGAAATGAATGAGTTGACTGTCAAGAAACAAGACTAGAGTGAGTCAGAGCATGACTAACAGGATGCTGTATTGTTATCCCGAGCACTGGGATAAAGCACCGTTTCCATTGTTCCCCATGAAGCTTTAACCATCCAGAAAGGAAAGGGATATAAAAATGTGTTAAAGGCTTGTCAACTTCAGCATTCAGAAAAGTCCTTCCACACCCTACCAGAGAAATACAACCACAAAATTCCTCCCCCCCAAAAAATGTATATTTCTGTCTTCTCACGTCTGATGCGCTTGTGTGTTCGTAAGGTGCCAAAGTCTTGTGATGGCCAGCAGAATTCAGAAAACCAGAAGGCCTTGCCTGATGTTGCAGCATCCAAGAAACAAGTCTCCTATAAGACGGAAATCATAGGAGGAGTTCCCATCGTCACCCAGACACAGGTAAACAAACATGACCCTCACTTCACCCTCAGCGACAGGTGACATCATCTTAAAGGGATAGTTCAACATTTGGGCAAATTGGCCCATTGCCATAATCCCTATAGTCATAGCAGTAGGTTCGTTACCTTTAATTGTCGGTGCAAGCTATTTTTAGAACGGCGGAGCAGAGCCGCGAGCTGCTCAGAGCTACGCTACGGTGGCTCATGGGATTTCTTGGTTTTCCCTCAGGTCACAACTTGTCCACAAGAGCGTTTTGGAGTTGTTGCATTGTGTATTTGATGAGGAAAACCAAGAAATCCCATGAGCCTCCGTAGCGTAGCTCTGAGCAGCTCATGGCTCTGCTCCGCTGTTCTAAAAATAGCTTGCACCGACAATTAAAAGTAACGAACCTACTCCTAAAACTATAGGGATTATGGCAATGGGCCAATTTGCCAAAATGTTGAACTATCCCTTTAACTGAAAGTAACGTTTTATTTTTATAGTAACAAATGATATATATGTTCTGCAAAATTACAGTGCTTCTTTCTCAGGATTCTGTCCAACTTGTGCTTGCTGTTTTGTTTTTGTTTCTTTTGTTTAAATGTTGTTTGAACTTTAATTACAATAGTTATATATTACAGCGTGAAGGTACTGACTGTGCAGACAGAGCAGAGCGTGAGGCCATGCATCGCTCTCACAGCCAGCTGCCGTACTTCCTGGGCAGGCCGGCTCAGGAGCACACCGTCATTAAGTCCGGCTACTGCGTCAAACAAGGAGCCGTGGTGAGTCCCTGCCGCCCTCACGGTCCTCTGTCGGGCCAGAGTTGGTTTCCTTTGCCTTCTAGATCCATTAAGAGATATTCCACATTATGTACGTGGTAGAACGACATAGCTTTTCTCACCATGGACGTACTACACCATTTGCAATTAATGGCGCAGTTACAATGAAAATGGCATTGACAAAAATAAATAGCCCCTTTATGTGAGAGGGAGTAAAGTCTTATGACTCAAATGAATGCGAGATGATGAGATTTTGGTTTGATAATGGTAAAGAAATTGGTCGCCTAAGGAAATGCATTTCCTCCAGTGTGTACAAATCTGTACTTTATGAATGCCCAAGTATTAATGGACTCCCCTCTAGTATAAGGGGGAGGGGAGCACAGTATATAACAGTATAGTTCAGAATGTGTCAAAACCAGAAAAGATTGTGTTTTTATTATCGTAACTGACAACAATGACGGATCGTTTTATTTTCCAGAAAAGTTAAACAAAACATCTTTTTTTCTCAGATGAGGAACTGGAAACGGCGATATTTCCTCCTGGAAGAAAACTCAATGAGTTACTTCAAGTCTGATTTGGTAATTATCTTTGATTAAGTTACGTGAAGCCTTCAAGGAATGTTTTTATTTATGGTGCACGTGGATTGGATTCACCCCCACAGTCTGGGGCAACAGCAAACACACCGCCCTGATTTCTAACATGCTTTATCCGCAGTCTGTGGAATTCAGTGCCCTCACTTCACATGTCCTATCATGCCCTGTTCCCCCCTGGCTTTTCTTCCACACACATACGCAGACTGTCCTCAGGACAATACTGCATGTCTCATTCCCCGTACTTGGCAGAGTCTGCCCTTATTTGACAGTTTTATCTGTCTATTTGGCTATCAACAGGCCCCAAGGACACAGACTCTCTGTCTGTTGTATCAAATAGCCAGGTCAAGAAAGTTACAAACCTTCAGGGTTTCTAGTTCTTGCAAAGTTTGCTTCAATTCCTTTGAAAAATAATAACTCGGCCTTGTTTTAAGCTTGTACGTATTATGCGTTTGGAATATTTATCCAGTTGGCAGGTTTTGGCTTCTTCAACTCAACGGTTATTTTATTTTCTTAACTTCAGGAGAAGGAGCCTTTGAGAATGATCCCACTGAAGGAGGTTCACAAAGTGCAGGAGTGCAAGCAGAGGTATTTAACATGTCCCAGCATTTTCCCAACGTACAAAAGGCGCTGGTGTTTACCTTTCTGATTTAGATAAAGATGTACAGTAGATGAGATAAAAAATGATTTGACTTGTTTTCCCCTTTTGTTGTAGTGACATCATGATGAGAGATAATCTGTTTGAAGTCGTCACCACATCGAGGACGTTTTACATACAGGTGCGTCTTTTTCTACGATAAGAGGAATGTACAGTTGATTCACATGGATGGACACATTCAATTCAGACGTTTCTGAGATCACTGTGCCGCAGCGTTCATACGTTCTGTACTTTCTTCACACTTTGTTTGCATGTTTCCCTTCCTGTCACTTATCTCGTTCTCATTTCCTCACCGTGCGTTTCTCTTTCTGTTTTCTTACTCTCGTTTTTTTTTCTCCTCCTTTCTTTTTCCACCAGGCGGACAGTCCAGAGGAGATGCACAGCTGGATCAAGGCTGTCTCTGGGGCTATTGTGGCCCAGCGGGGACCTGGGAGGTCTGCTGCCACAGTATGTATCACACTCACATGTACCTGCAGAAAAAACAGGAAATGACTTCAGGCTTTGACTTTTGTCTTGTGCACAAATTTAGGCTTTACCTTACTCAAATTCAGATAATTTGCGACACTTCTAAGTAATGTTATACTCATTTCACATCTTGATTACCGAGAGCTCACACAGCTGAAAGCTACAGAGATGAGAATCCTGTTTTACTTCCTTTCAAACCAATCCAGACACAGTAGTTTGGCTGCATTATGTTTCACAACTTGCCCTTATTTTTTGCAGCATAACGACAACCAGTTGTTGTAGCTGTGGTTGTATAGTCTGAAGCTAAATTCTGCTTTGTGTAGTCTACACAAGAACCTCCCAACTCCCGAGCCAAGGACTGGTCCAGAGCCTTGGGACGGTTGCTACCAAACTGTGAGGAAACAACATGATTTGGCAGAGAAAGCTCGTTATGTTGGAACTTCAAAGGCTACTATAGGCTATTTTTCAGTATTTTTCTGTGTTTGCCACAGCCTGCTCGGCATTTTCCCACCATCCAACCACAAATAAGATGTGTTTTTATTTATTTTTAAAAAATTTTGAGGCCCTTTTTTTTTTGGCCATGTTGTGTCTTCATTAGACAACTGGCAGTTGATAGATGACAGGAAATGAGGGGAGAGAGAGAGAAGGGAGAGAATCTGGTGTAACAAAGGTCCCCAGCTGGACCTGGACCTGGGAACGCTGCAGCTCATGGCTGGCGCCTCGTCCCCCCGAGGCACCAGGGCGACCCTATACTGATTTTTGTTTTTTTTTAAGCGAAAGTAGGTCATGAGCAAGATGACCAATGCTCCGTCGCCACTTTTCAGCCTCCTGTGTGAGTACACTTCCTGTGTCTTAGAGCTACTTAGTTAGCTCAGTCAGCAGCCTACATGCTTTAGAGACAGGCAGGTGGACTTGGCAGGTGAGAAGACAGAAATAAACCGGTTCCATTGCCCAGACTGCAGAGGAAACGCTGTCCTCTGCTGCAGCTGGTTAGACTGGAATCGTTCTCAACACGTCTCCGCTGACTGTTTCTCTACGATCCCCCCTCTCTCTTGCCTCCTCTTGTCTGTCTTTCTCTCGCTTGTTTTTCTCTCTCACCTTCTTTTTCTTCTCCTGTGCCTGTTCTCTGTATCCTCTTTTCCCCTCTTTCCTTCTTTGTCACATTCTCTCCTCCACCTCCTCCTCCTCCTCCTCTCCCTGTGGGCAGATGGCCCATCTGCTCTAATCCTGCTTTGCACTGTGTTGTTGCAGATGCGGCAGGCCAGACGGCTGTCGAACCCCTGTATACAGAGGTATACGTCCCGAATCGGGGAGTGCAGCAGCACGTATGTCAGCTCGTCTAAATTCCCCCTTTAAACTATAAGTTCATCTTTTTTAATACTGTTTTCCACTCACTGGCTGCCCCTTTGTGGTTGTAGACATTATGAGGGAAGATCAGATCTGACGGCACATCTGATGCTCTATTTTTTTTTTTCCTTTTTTTTTTTGCCAACCACACCCTGCGTATGGCTGTGATAACCCAACAAGCGCTCCTCCCTTCACGCCCTCGTCCGCACTGCTTCTCTCATTCACTTCTCCCCCTCCTTTGCTTCTCTTTTCCCCTTGCTGAACTATCACTTAAAGCTCAGCTTGAAGTTGTACATCCATTGCATCCGGATCGTTTTTCAGCAACAACAACAAAAAAAAAGTAAAACTTGTGTCAGGAACTGTAAGACTCAGGGTGTGCTTCATTCAGCTTCTCTTGCATGTGATGACTGTCGGCGACAAACATGGCAACTCAAATCAAGCACACCTCCAGTCTTTCAAATAATAAAAAGTAAAGGCAAAGACTCTCTAAACAGTTGGAACATGACCGTCTAACTATTGGTAAAAAACCTGCAGCCGCTGCCTCCCTCCCTCTCTCCCTCCCCCCTTATGGTTTCACTTTCACAGCTTTCACATGTCCTCACCATTATCGATGACACCTCGGTGTTAAAATATACACAAGTCGATGAACAATCCATGTGCAGACACACGCCCTGTGCTTGAACTACGCTACCAGCGTAGCTATGAATACCTGTTTCTATCTCTGTCTTTATTACTGGGTACATGTGTCTTTCACACCTTCTGTTTCTCTTCCCTTCATGCCCTGTTATCTCTGCAGTCTGCTGCAGCTGTGTACCTGTCTTAGATGTGTGACATCCTGCTTGTCTCTCCTCCTCCCTCCTGTTCGCTGCCTGTATGTTTTTTTCCTCTCTTTCTCATATACACAATAATGTACTTGTTTCCATATTGACTTCCTGTACCTTCTGTGTGAGCGAAAATGTTTAACAGCTTTGAAAATGAGAACTTACCTGTGCTGAATCCACACGTCCAGAGTCATAAAACAATGGGTTCTCACGCTGTGGTGTGTTGATTTATATGCTAATATATTACTGTATCGGAGCTGTTAAGGTGCCTGTCTTGTGTGATTGTGTCACACAGTCAGTAGTTCAGTGAGCAGTGGGGAGTTGTCCACGTCTTCAGTATGGTAGATTATTTGCTGAAGAGTTTGGACCTTTGGATTCAGCATAAATCTGGTAACACGTGTGACTCCCCCTCAGGATATATTGACATGTTTGTTGAGGGAATTGTAAATCTAAGTTCTCCTGAAGCTTAAGTGACACTATGATTGATTTTTACCGATCATAAATATTGCACAATCCTGCAAAGCCCCAGCATGTCACTCTGTCACCGTCACGTCACGTGGTAGAAACTGTGAAAATGCAGAACCTTAAAGTCGACAGAGATGTTGATACTGGAATGTCTCTCTCTGCACTTTATGGGAATTTTTCTTTCCTAACCTACATTTTTACCAGCTACTCAGTGGCTTCTCCCTTTTACTTTTTCTTTTTTTTCCCCCATGCTCTCTGCTTTGTGTTTCAGAGATTGAAATCTGACAATGAAAAGCTGTGAAATAACGAGCAACAACCAACCACTGCTTCCTAAGACACTCTGCTCTTCCACTGCAACCTGTCGAGACTCCCAAAACTAAAAGCCTGCTGACACTACTACCACTACTCCCCGCTACCTCTACTTCTGCTACTACTACTACTACTACTTCTTCTACTTCCTACTGCTACTACCACCATCTCCACTCTCTAGCAAACGCTACATTCTTCAGCACCTACAGCCTTCAAGCTGCGTCAGGCCCCACATGTCGGTGCTAATTCCAAGTCTGTAACTCAACTTTGTGCTCTTCTCAAATAAACTACACATATCAGGATGTCACCTTTTGTCACTAACAACAGCTCGTTTCGTTTTCCCTCATTCTCCTTCTCTCTTGTTTTCCCCTCCACTGTTTTTCCCAACTGCAGGAACACAGCAGCCGTCCCACTTTCTACCGCAGCCCCTCGGGCCCCCCAGTCCCTCGCTCGCCCATATCTGCCATGCCACCATGCTACCCAGAGTGGGGCGCTGCTGTCACGTGCGGCACACGCTCGCAGCCTGGCGTGGGACAGCGAGCACTTCATGAGCCTGCTGCCACGGCCCAGTCACAGCCACACGCCAGCACGCCTGTCCCTGCAGGAGACGCGCCTGGCAAAGTGACCTGCGAGCCGCCACCCGCCGCCGCCACCACCGCCATCGCCATCGCCACTATCGCCAACACGGAGGAGTCACCGTGGCGACGGCGGAGCAGCTTTGAGCCCTACATGCCCGAACCACCCCAGGACCTGGATGACGCTGACCTGCCAGTGAGCGAGGTCTGAGCCACTGGAACGATAACACTTTGTTTTTGCCCGGACGGATGTCGACAAGACGGAGAAAGACGGAAAAAACTGTGCCCAACAAGGTGTTTATTAAAAACAACACATTTAAAAAAAAGAAAAAAAGAAAAAAGGCGGGGGGCAGGCATTGGTTTTCAAACTAAAGCTGTTGCACAACATCACAGACTCATTTTTTTGAGCTCCTCCTCCGTCAGTGCCGTCAGTGTGCAAAAGTTTGGGTCACCACTGAACTGCACTCGTGTGCCAAAGACGACCTGGTCTTCACCCACACACACCCCCTCCCTCTGCCTGCCTGCTGTCGCCTTCGCTGTGGCGTATTTATTTTACTATGAGTTGATGGTGTCAAACAAAACTACAAAATTTTTTTAGTTTACTCGTCATGCTGATTAGAGTTCAGCGACAGAGCTTTATTTTAACCTGTACAGGCGCATTGACGCGTTCAATGGTATTTGTGGGCAGAGGATTTTTTTTGTAAAACCACTTTGTTCCAAGAAAACAAGGGAGCTATCAATCATGTGAGGTATTTTTCCCTCATATCTGAAAAGAGTGTCCCTACAGCGGGCTGGCTTTTCATCACCTCACTATAATCTAATTTAAACAGTGTGCTCTATTTACACACTAAATGTTGTGACACTGGATTTGTGTACTATTGTTGGCCAGTGTTAGAGATACAGGTTAAGCCCAGTCCGACATCAAACCCTCACTCCAATGCAAACTTATACCATAATTCAAACATGATCCAGTATGTATGATAATCCATTGTGTATAATAACGCAAGACCAAATGTATTCCAGCCACTTTTATTATAATTTTTTTTTTTTTTAGATGCCAAGCCTTTGATTTAAAACTACATTTATTGTTAACACATAGAAGGGTTATGGTTGCTTGTTTGATTTTATAATGGTGTTCTTGGTGACTGTTAATTGACCACAAGCTGAATTAACTTACATGTACATGTACAGTTTTTTCTACAGTTATTCCACCCTCCGTTAGTAAAGTGAGTGTGCTGTGCAGAGGCGCAAAAGAAAAACAAAAAAGTCTGAAAGCTATCACAGTACATGCATCACTTCACAACTTGAATCAGCATCTTTTGCAAACTACATCTCAGCAGCATACCAGACTCTGTGGACTCAACATCTGTGACACTGGATGACGTGGGAAAAGTGCAGCAGCGTTATAAGAAAACAAGAAGTGCAAGACATAAGCTTTGGATGCTTTTTTTTTCACAGTAATAGTAATAAAAACTGCAGCAACAGGTCGGTTACAAATAAGCTTCATGTCCTGACAGACTTGGTTCTAACAGTTTCACATGAATGAACTAATCCTGCAGATCACTGTTTGAAGAAGATTAGTCTGTGTGAACGCCACGCTAACATTTTGGATCATGAGATTTAACGGAAAAAAAAAATCAACTCGGACACTTGTTAACAACACATTAACATGTTATTGATTCCTCAGATTGCCTCTCTTGGTTTTATTATTTGTTTTTGTTGATCAACAGCCGTGTGTGTTTTTGTCTTTGCAGAATAGAGCTGTGTGCAGCAGAATTATTTTTATATGCTTTTAGATGTTTCCTGATTTTTATTCTCTTGTTACCTGTGTTACCATCTCAGTAGCAGGCAGTAGGGTTTTATTTTAAATAAAAGTCTCCCATATTAGTCCTGCTCAGTAATACACACTAATCCTTTTTTCTTTTCTTTTTTTTTGTAAGTGCCTGCTCCATTTCAGCCCAAAAAAGCCAAGCTACTTCACCCGTGTTCAGTCTGGTGTAATTGGTTTGAATTGTTTCTATTTATTATGTGGATGACTCGAAAGAAATAAACACTGAAAATGTGCTCAGATTTCCAGGAGTGTCATTCGGTAACGTGCTCACCGGTCTCCAGAGAGTAGGCTACAGTCAGTGAGTGTATGGGAAGTTCCAGTCAGTCTGGGCGGAAGAAAACTCACCTTTTGTCTGCAGCTGTCATGTCTTCAGTGTGATTCTTCAATGTCACTGCTGGTTCCCTCATCGTGGCGCCTTCTGCCCTCTTGTGGTGAGTGAGATACCTGCACCTGCTTCACTGCCATGAACATGTTGTGAATGAAAACACAGTGTAGGTGCATGTAATCAATTAGCTTTGTATTTATCAGTGACAGGATGACTTAAGTTGTAGGAATGGAGGTAAATTCCAGATGCACGAAAAACTATGAAGACATAAATAATAAGAAAATACAAGACGGTAACAAAAGTTAACCAAACAGGCCATGTTTGTCCACACTTCTCCTCTTAGTGGATTCGGATGTGATGTTTTCAGTTTTTTCACAATTTGCCAAATGTGTACAAAACCTCTTGTCAAAGAAATTGATGCTCAGCACAATTAGCTCTATTTCATTTTAAACAGAAATTTAAACAACTCACTCAAACTGAAATGGCAGTGTGCCTGAGATTATTGAAATTTGATGAATGATAATGTGGAATAAGAGCTTAGCCTCAGAGAAGAGCTGGCCTGGCCCTTTGTTTTTTGTTTTTTACTACACAATAGTTGATTCCCACTTAAGAAGAAGAAACATCTAAATTCGTTTCCTGCATTTTTAATAATAATAATATTAATACTTAAATTTCCAAAGTGCAAAATGAATGATGAATGTTATTATTAGATAACTGATGCATTAATGTGTCTATTGTAGTTCGTTGAGGTGGAGCAGACTTTATTTTTTAGTAGTTAGATTTAAATGGTGCATCAATATTTCACGTTGGTTTTTTTTATGTGTTTTGTGGATTGAATCTTAATCTGGACTGGGGTGTAAAGAAATAAACTAGAACCTGAGTAGTACACGACTTATGTTTAACTTCCCTTAAACACTATTTAATAATTATCCCTCATCAGCTTCATCAGTAGCAATTACATATCCAGCCTCTGGCCTGATACAAAGGTCAAGTTCAAACTACTTCATTTGTCATTGCCACAAGAACAACAAGACAAGACAGCTCCAGTTCCAAAAATTAAGTGCTACAGCCATAATGATAAATATGCTATAAAAAGTATTGCAATAAATAGTAGAAAAATAATAGCCATAATATGATAATTACTATAATAGGCTATACTGAGCAGTGTTCTTACAGTCTGGATAGCACTGAGCTGCTGCGTATACGTGCGCGTCGCCATGTTGGAGTGGTTAGTGGTATAGTAGTTTGTACAGTATGTACAGATGGATTTACACAGTGAGGTCATGGATCAACCAAGCTTTATTTAATCAGTTAGATAATGAGCTATGGCATGAGCTAGTACAGTACAGTATATAATATAATACTGCATGTGTAGTGTGGGGGAGCTGATGTGGCTGCTGGTGGTATAAGTGGTTCACAGAAAAGAGAGGAAACCATCATGTTTCTGTACAGATGTTGGGTATACAGGCTACTGTATAGCTGAGGGCTGCAGTATCTCCTCAACTGATCTTAACTTTGAGATGTGAAGACTCTGTTGTGGCTTCAGGCGTGGACATGAATTCACACACGGCCCAGACATCTCTGCAGACTGCAGAGCGGAGAGAGATCACACAGACCTCACTGGCAGCCATTCTTGGTTCCACTTGCTGGCCGTGGTTGGAGAATGGGTGTAACTTATGGAAGAGGTTGTTTTCATCTGCAGATTTTCCCACTGTTTCCTGCCTGTGCATCGTCATATAAGCATATAGTCTGCTGATACTGTGAGGTCATATATATGTCAACAGTGTGTGTATTAAAGGGATAGTTCACCCAAAATTCAAATTTCACTCATCTACTCACCCTCATGTCGACTAAGGGCTGGGAGTTACGGGGGGGTCCGCGCAGCAGTATTTGTCCATGTAATGGTTGTGAATGGTGCTCACTTTTCTTCGTCCAAAAAGACACACCAAAAAACATCCAAATACCTCCATACTGCTCGTCTGTAATGTCCCTCTTGTATTGAAGCCCCGACATGAGAAATTGTTCCGCCGGTGACACAGGAAGAGCAGTGAACTGAGACACTGGGCGCTTCCGCTACAAACAAGCTTAAAATATAGACTTATTTAATTTTTTTCGGAACAATTTCTCATGTTGGGGCTTCAATACAAGAGGGACATTACAGACGAGCAGTATGGAGGTATTTGGATGTTTTTTGGTGGGTCTTTTTGGACGAAAAAAAGTGAGCACCATTCACAACCATTCTGAAAATTCGCCCAGCCCTTAGTCGACATGAGGGTGAGTAGATAATGAGTGAAATTTGAATTTTGGGTGAACTATCCCTTTAATGCACCAAAAAAGCAACAACTATCTGCTCATAAATTACAGTAATGTACCCCATTAATTACCTGAGTTAGCCAAGCCTGAACTCTGGGTTTAAGTCTACATTCCCTATGCTTACTGTTTCCTGAGCTGTGAGAGTATATAACTGCCCTCTGCGCCTTTATGCCCCCCTCTCTAATTACCCTTTGGACACAGGGGCTTGTGTTACCCAGCGCACCACGGGGGGGGCCTCGTCTCTCAAGCCCCTGCCACTCACCTGGCCACTGCTTTTAAAACCAAAGACCCTGCACCCATAATCAATCACATTGTGCCGAGGCCTTTTACGGCGCTGATTCATTGCCTCGTGTGTTTACTGGACTCTTTTACAGCTCACCACAGACATCTAAACCTAACAGAGGTTTGTTGTTCGAGAACAGTAAAATCAAGTCCGTTAATACTGGAAATGTGTGTCATTCCAACAAACAATCAATTCAAACTGTATTTTATGGCGTTTCCATTGGCTCTGTGGCATAAATATTTATCAGAAGAAAACAAGTGATTTATGTTTTCTTTAACGTGGGAGATGATGATGATTATTATTTGGATCTCGCCATTAAATGTTGTTTATTTCCCTTTGTATAACTCATAGAACTCAGTGGGATTAGATCATAATAAAGGGATAAATCATGTTCTCTTGCTATTTTCCAATTAGAACAAATTTGGCTGAGTATGTGAAAGTATTACATTAACTCCACAAATCCCACAATCCACACAACTTTTCCATCAATGATTTTCCTAATTAGCCATAAGGCTTGTGTTGAGTGCCAGGAGTGACTAATTCATTAGGGAGTAGTTTAAAATAAAATAAAACACACACACACACACACATAGGCCTGCAGGATGTGTAGAGAGCTGTGTAGCATATAAAACATCTGGGCAGCATCAGTCTTTCCACTACTGGGGTTTTTTTAATTTTTATATATTTACTTGTTTGTAAATAATTAAATCAGGTTGAGTGACTTCAGCAAACACAGGCACAGCTGGATTGTCCTCCAGCTGTTGACCTTGACCCCTCTGAGCTCCTTTATTAAAGGCAACAGAAGAGAAAAACTTCAACACAACTTAATTAGGCTGATTTTGTTTTATAAGTCCACATTTCTTAGCTAATTACAGCGCAGTTCACATCTGTCAACACACTGCCGTGTTTTCTGCGCTCTCTCATCTGTCACGCCTCTGGAGACCACGCAGCGCTTCCGTTCAGTACGTAACGTCACGAAAAAAAAAGCCCCACCAATGACCAGGCTTGTTGTGATTATCTAGAAAGTGAGTTGCCTCTATGATCCGGTGCCAGCAGAGACGTACAGCAGCGTAATTGGCTGCGCGCTGGAGTTTCAGTTAAATGCCTCTCCAGCTGAAGTGACTCCCCTCCTCACTACTGAGCTCTCTCATCCCATAACACTGCAAGCAGAGAGCGAACTTTCAGAGCTCTTCTATACTTTATTTAACTTTTTTCTTTTAACTTTTTTACATTTTAAACTTTTCTAGTTAGTTAGTTTTGAATCATGTTTGGGTCACTGTTGTTGTGCGTAATCGTTGTCTTTGCGTCCGCGCCGGCTGGTGCGCAAATCTCCTCCAGCAGCCGGTATGTTATCGGATGTCCCGCGAGGTGTGATAAGTCGATGTGTCCCCGGCTGCCGGCGGACTGCCCGGCGGGACAGACCCTCGACGCCTGCCACTGCTGCTCGGTGTGCGGCTCCAGCGAGGGCGAAGCCTGCGGCGGCACCGGGAAGCTCGGAGACCCCGTGTGCGGAGAAGGGCTGGAGTGCTCCGTCCCCGGCGGGGTGGCGTACACAACCACGGTGCGGAGGAGAAGCAAGAGTGGGGTCTGCCTGTGCAAGAGCCCCGACCCGGTGTGCGGAAGCGATGGGGTCTCCTACCGGAATATCTGCGAGCTGAAGAGGGTCAGCCGGCGAGCTGAGAAGCTGCAGCAGCCACCTGTTCTTTTCATTCAGCGGGGAGCCTGCGGGAAAGCAGGTAACGCTCAGGTTGTTTAGTTTCAGGTCAAACAGGGTCAAAAAAAAAAAGAAGAACCTGAAACTTACTCACCTTTAAGAAATGATATCGAGTTAATTCTTTACTTGGGAAACTTTCTACAGAGTTCAACTCAGCTGCGCGTTTGTTTTCCCATTTGCTCTTGAACGTGACCCCTCAAGTCCTCACTGGACGATTGTGGTTTGAACTACACAGATGTTACTGTAAAACTAAAAGCTGCATTCAGTGGCTCACAATCCCCTTAGTGTCTTGGAAAACAAGACCCACTGTTCATGTGTGCTTCCTCCTTGTCCCTGCATTAATTAGACTTGATCAGAGAGGCTTTTTTTTCTTTTCACTGAATGAAGTCATGAGCTCTCTCCTGATGTAAAGCTGAGCCTTTGGATTATCTTTGGCATGAACAACCTACAGTCACATGGGTGTAAAGTGCTTGATTGTTTCATGCCAGGGAAGTCGACTAAACATTAGCTGAACAGGAAAGTATTTCCAAAGCCTGATAAGTTTGATAAACAGTACAGAAGTGATGCATTTTGCAATAATTGGTAAATGTGAGTGTTTTTCAGTGTGGGCCTGAACTTCATCAGTGTCATATGAAAAGTATTTCACCCTAATCAGTGGAGCTCAATAATAAACAGACATCAGTCCTCACCTCCGCTGCTCGGTGAAACAGAACAATCTGTTCGGTTAAATTAGTGAGTCATTCATCATCATTAATGCTCTATATACTGTATGTGTGTGTGTGTGTGTGTTTGTGTGATGTGTCTTGATTCAAATACTTGCACACATGTTGGGCCACAGCAGGGAAAGATATTGTATCATTCTTTAGGTTTTTTTTTTTTTTGGTGTGTGTGCATGTGTTTTACATATGTCACCTGAAGTAGGCACCATATGTGCAACTGAAAAAGAGCTTCAGCACCTGTTACCTCAAAGAACCGTGATTTACCTCAAGGCTTGGAGACCTACAGACCTCCCACCCCCCCTCCTCCCCTCCCCTCCCCATCCCAACAACAACTCCTTCCTTTTCTCTCCCTCTTCGCTCTTAGCGTCTCTCTTCCTCCCTGTTTCTGTTGTCGCTCGTAAATCACACTTAACAGTCACATGAAGGAATGCCTGGTGCTGCTTCAGAGCCACCGTTCCTCCGCCTGTGGAAGACAGAAGAAGTTTTAAACAGGGAGGAGACAGCGAGGGGAAAGCAAAAGATTAGCAACCCATACTTTGGGGAAAGGTTTACATGTACATCAAAAACCCATGTGGGCGCGGCGGTGGGGCCAGACAGTATCGCCACATTTGTTTGTCAGTCATGTAAGCAACTTAAATGGTTAAGTCATTCCCAGGCAGCTAACCATGTCTGAACCAGAGCAAAAGACTGCGGTGAGAGCTATTGATTTTCCGTGGCACCCAGTGAAAATTTCCATTGCTGCAATAAAACGTGTCACATCTCCTTCAGTACATCAGATGTGTCTTTGTCCATGCTATGGGAATACCACTGTCTGTTAATGTCAGCATAAAAAAACTATTGAGACTATCCACTTTGGCAAAACAAAACAACCAAAAACCAAAAAACATCTTAAACTACCCTGCAACTTGGCCCCTATGTTAAGAAAACACACACAAGTACACGTTTGCATGATGTCATTGCATGTCTGGACGCCGGTAAAGATGGTGACTGTGCAAGTACTAGTTCATTCTGGCAGAGAAAAGTAGGTCAAATATTACTGTGACCTTTGGGTCATATTTGTTTAAGAAACGGCCTTGGGAGAATTCAAGCCAATATTGAAAGTGACAGCGGAGAAGCTGACTAGAAAATTGTCAAGGGATGGGGGGCTGGAAGGGAACCAACACGGATGGATGGATCTAGGATGCCCCAAATTACCCATTAGTGACACAGAGCTGCACTTACTGGCTCCTGAGAACATGTGGGATCTGGGTTAATAATAAAGTTGCGATCATGCAGATTCCTCAACAAACCATTTAGATTTTGATCTGAAATGAAAAGCCAATACAAGCCTGAAGCTGCCCTATATGGCGCTGCTAGCTGATGTTGCAGCTCGCACTCTGTGACTCCAGGCTAGTGACATAGTGCTGAATATGCACATTCTTCCCCAACTTGTCTCAGCCACTCATAATATTAAAACACCATCTTTGTGCATGTGTTTTTGACTCTCTTTCTCTTTTTTTGTTGTTCAGTCAGTCTCTGCTCCTCTTTCTGTCTGTCTGCCTGTTTTCCTCATCTGTTTTCCTTCCTGCTCATGAGGCCTCTCAGTTCTCTTACTCATTATTTCTGTATTTCTCTGTCTGCTCAACCACCTTCACTGCAGTCTCTGTCGTCGGATGTCCCTTCCCAGGATTTCATCAAATTCTGATTACAAAATGGAAATATTATGTTTGCATGTCTTTCCCCAGATCGTACTGATAAGATAAACAAACCTGATGCCATTTCCTCCTGTCCACACCTCCCCTCTTCTCTTTCTCCTCTTGTCTCCCCTCACAGTTGGACAGTGATAAATCTTACTAAACGTTGCATTAAGTGTTGCATTAACACTAAAATCCATGAGCTGCAGAGTCATATAAGCAGCTTTAAAGTTATCAGATTAAAATTCTCCAAGGATTGGATTCTCGGTGCATTTATATTCCAACAGCAGGTCTTTGTATCTCTTTGATCCTCATGCATAATTTTCTAAAAACAAAATGTGAAATGTTTGAATTTCATTACTCTTATTATGCTGCTAAAACTCTCCTCTCACTCACTCTCATGTGTGTGTGTGTGTGTATGTGTGTGTTTGTGTGGGGACTTGGTTGTGTCCCAAGTCCCCAATGGAAAACTGAATTTCCTTTGAGTTATGGGACAAATTGAAGCAGAATTAGAAATGGAAAAGTGAGGTTAGTTAGAGTTGCTCACACTGTTGCACACTGGGTCACCTCAACATGTTGCCAAAGTGTGATTGTAAAACAGCAGAAAGCTCCAAAGTGGATCTTACTAAGTGCAGAAAGAAAGCAGAGCCTCATGAAAACTAAACGAATCATGATCTTACACTTGCTGGCACTCACAGTCACATGTGATGAGTCACACAAGCTGCCAGAATCCATCTCTTAATTAGCATACACTTAGGCAAATGACTCTGCTTGTCTTAACTCTTACAGCTCTGCCTAAGCTCATAGGAGTTTGGTTTCCACTATTGGGCAACTACTAAAATGAAAAACGAGTTTTAAATAATTCACCATTTTATAAATATCATACATTGCATCTCTTCAGGAATTAATCCTGTAGCCAAAGAAAAGCCTCAGTTTGCCAATAGTAGTGCATCAGTGTGTGAGAAAAACTGACCTTACTGTATTCACAGTATTCACATCCAGCTGTCCAGAGGATAAGAAAAAGCTCCTCCTGCCTCCAGGCGCCAATAAAACTGTGGGTACTATGTATGGAGAAAATGGAAAGAGAAAGGAGCTGAGATCTTGAGCTTGGACCCTTGTGGTGAAGGTCAATATATGGAGAGAGGAGGGGTAATGGGGTATGAAGACAGAGGGCTTTGAAAGTCTCTGTGAGAGAGGGAGAGAAAGAAACTGTCCTCACTGAACGCTTGATTTGCCTCTAGATTATTGTTATTGTTAACTGATCCTCCGGTCAGATTTTTAATGATCTTTCATCGGGACCCCATCCTCCCCTCGGCACTCTCCCGTTTTATATCTTCCATATGGATGAAATCTTTATTTCATCAGGTCACAGATCCCTAAAGCAAAATCATTACTCTTTATATACCAGTATGTCTCTCAAACTCTGTAGCTCTGGGATGCCTCAGTAGACCATATCAGCAGACCAATCTCTACTCTGAAACCGTGGGAACTTGACAGCTGTCAAATCTTTGAGAGACTTCTGATAAAATCCAAACCGGCCTCCTGCAGAATAACAGCACTGAATTAATAAACACTCCTAAGTCTCAAGGTGAGTGTCTTGTCCTCCATCTACTGTTTATCACAGTATCTTCACTGCCTTTAATGGACTGAGCAGCGCTCCTTTGCACATAGCCTATTACCTGTGGCGTCCCTCAATGCTCCATTCATGTCCCACTATAATGTAGCTTTCCTTTTCAACTGAATCAATTAACAGATATTCTTAAATCTTAACTTTAGAGTATTTCTAATCTTAACCTTAACCTAACCCTAAGCAATTAGATTGGACATATAGATCTGAAATTTGCCCTCATGAAGTGATTATGAACCTTGAAAATATGTAATTTTTTTACTGTTTTGCCAAGATTAAAATGGTCTATTTCCAAATAACAAACTCTAAAATCATTTTTTTCAAGACTTTGTAACTTGCTCAAGAGCTTAAATAAATAATGAAACTATAGGTGGTGATCTACAGCTGGTTACATTCTAGAAAATTAATGTTTATCCTGTTTTGAGGTCGAACCTTTCCCTGAAAACCTCGATCATTGTACTATGGTTCCTCAATACAGTGAGGACACTGTGTATACTGTAAAAGCGGCCACTCACAGAGTTGAAACAACTGAGCGTTGTCACCTGAATCTGCAGCCTTTGCTGAGCTCCAGTGAGTCTGAGCTCATTGTTTTGCTGTCTGGTCTGTAAATTTGCTGGTTACCTCTGGCAACTATTCAGTAGCCATGGAAAAATTATACAAAAGGAATATGTGGATCAGAGGCTAATCAGGAAGCTTTACATTTCTACTTTTCCTCCATGCACGAGTGACATTTCAAAGTTCAGGATAAAGTCGTAATTTTTTGGCATTTGTGGAGACAGCTGCGTTTCAATTTGGCTCATCCGTCAACATAACTGTACAACAGGAAAGCCTCTCTAAGCTCAGCTAATATCACTGAGCTGTGAGGTAACTTTGATTCATGATTTCCCATTTCTAACAAATCATCGCCCCTTGTCTCTTTAAGTCCTCTATCTTCACATTTGCTTTGTTGTGGTAGAAAACTGTCTCTGGTAGTAAATCCCAACATGTGAGGACACAACAGTCTTCATAACATGGTGAAGTGGAAGAGACTGGCAGTCTGTATGGATACTCCAGAAACAACACAGGTTATGGACACTGGGCCTGAGCTGTCCAACCATAATCCTATCATCAAGGCTGACCACGAACCCTCGCGGGTGTGAAGCTAGCATGGGGAAAATGACTCCAACCTTTCCGTTAATTCTACTTTCTACCATGATGAGAAACTTATGTGACATTTATTGGATTCACTGTTTGATTTACAGCTTTGAGGTTCAACAAGGACAATAGCTATGTGGAGGTTTGCAGAAAAGTTTCTTTTCAGAAAGCGACTCTCAGGATGGTAATGCCAGTCTGTCAGTTCACCAGACTAAAAGAAATCAACTACTGGATGCTTCCCCGATGATGAAACTTTCAGACTTTGGTGATCCCCCGACTATTTCCTCTAGTGCCACCATGAGATTTGGAGTTTTGACTTTGAGTGAAATGTATTGACAGCTAGTAGATGGACTGATATGAAATGTTGTGCAGATATTCAGAGGATAAATCCCAGTGATCCATGACTTTTTTCTGTTGCGCCTCTGAAATCTTCCTTTATCCTGTGAAACATCTCAACTTTTGGCATACACTTTTTTACAGATACACATCTTCCCCACAGGATGTGTCCTAATGGCTTTAGTGATCCTCTGATGTTTCATCCGGCACCAGCATGCAGGCTCACATCCGTGGTTTTGAGAAAAATGTCTCAACAACTATTGGATGGATTGTGAGAAAAATGGTGCAAAATTAATGCCATTAAATAACTTTAATGATCTCTTAACTTTAAATTTAGTACCAAAAAACAAAGTCAGTAGTTTAATTTGTCTAGAGCTTTGTTTTATGACCAACACTAATGAGATTCCCATCATCCTCAGCTGTAGGCTACTTTCTGTTTTAGTGCTAATTACCAAATGTTAGCATGCCAGCAAGGAAAATTAACTGGTGAACATGGTAAACACTACATTAGCCACCACAGTGCCTATATAAGTACAGCCTCACAATGCATGGCTGTAGACTCTTTAGTCTTGAACATAAACATTTTTTCTAACTGCTGAACGTGATCCAGTCATCATTTAACACCAGAATTTTCCCCCTGCGGGTTGACAAAGTTTTCATACTGTATAATTTAGTGGCATTTGTTACGGCAAGATGGTGCTCATTGCATGCTTGTGTTAGCTTAACGGCACCTCAAGCGGAAAATCTCTTTCTCTTTCCTTAACCCTTCACTGCAATCATTGATATCCTGGGGTTTATGGTTGCCTTTGACTTTCGCAAAGTTCTGTCTTCGAGGAGAGAATATAATGACTGAAAATTGTCCTCGTGAGGCGAAACAGTTGGAGGTAACGTGGCAAAATATGGGTTTTCACGAATGCAGGGATGAGGGAAAGGTCTGGGGAATCTTGATTCATAGCTCTGGTTAAACTGTCTTCTGGGTAGGATTTAATTAGCAGGTAAATCAGTCAACATTTCCTGACTTGCCCAGTGCTGGATAGATGGAGAGGTGGGTGATTCAGTGAATTTGGCAGCCTTCATGCATAGGCTACGGTGTCAGACAGTGTGTGTGTAAGTGGTTTCATACTTGTGAAGACCAGTTTGGTCTTGCCATGAAACCTGTTGATGGTTTAAGAATTTATTGTGTAGGTACAATCAACCACAAGGGTAAAGGTGAGGGTTAAGTATTTATTTGCACGGTTCATTGCCAGGGTTAAGTGTCTGTAAATGAGTGTGTGTATAGGCTATGTGTGTGTGTGTGTGTCAGACCTGAGCTAGACCGTCTCAACCACAGATGAACTGTCATCTTTTTTCCCCGTTCTGTGTTATGATAAAGGGCAATTTTGAGCAAGGGTTTTCTATTTTCACACAACTCTTACATCATGCAGTATTTCAATGCATCTTTTATTTGTTTTTACTCGTCTCAAATCCTCCGTGTGTGTCTGTTTCTGTGTCTTGTATTTCCAGCTCAGGACAATCCAGACAGCCCGAGACACAAATACAACTTCATCGCCGACGTGGTGGAGAGAATTGCTCCGTCTGTAGTTCACATTGAACTTTACCGCAAGTAAGAGCTGTGTGCGCATCTGTGTGTGTGTGTGTGTGTGTGCACGGGCCAGACTGAAACACACTAAAATTTACAGCCCACCTGTGTACTTAACCAGACCACACCAGTCGGCGGTGCACCTTTCTCCCCACTTCAATCTCTCAGCATCCTCTTTTCATCGTCTCTCCAGCTTTTGTGCTCTTTCATCTGTGCCTCTCATTCGCCTTTGACACCTCGATCCCCGGCCTGGCGTCGTCTCCGTTCTGTCTGTCACTCCGGCTTTTTAAAGTGGCTCTTTCAGCGTATGCTCTTCTTCCATCTCTGCCTCACTCAGCCCTGTCTCCCTCTTGTGCATCTCCTGTTTTCCTCCCTCTTCTGCCTCAGGTTAACTTGTGCTATGTATTAATGCTGCAATGTCTGTTTGTTTCCCCTGCTTAAAGTCTTTATATACTTAATCTCTCCAGCTCACCTCTGAATACTCAGCTGCCTCTTGTTCATATATTTACTTCCTGACAGTCGCATCCTTTCAGCTTGCAAGTCTTACACTGCTGTTACTTAATGCAATGGTTTTAGTGTTTTCACATTGCTGTTTTTCTAGAAGACAGTCGATGAAAGAGTGAAGTGCGTAGTAAATACTCTAATCTCTTCTTTCTCCCTCCTAACATCATCTTCCTTGGCCCCGCAGGATGACGTATACCAAGCGGGAGGTGGCGGTGGCCAGTGGGTCTGGCTTCGTTGTGGCAGAAGACGGTCAGATTGTGACCAATGCCCATGTCGTGGCCAATAAGCATCGCGTCAAAGTGGAGCTAAAGAGCGGCGCCACCTATGATGCAAAAATCAAAGATGTGGACGAGAAGTCGGACATCGCCCTCATCAAGATCGATGCACCGGTGAGTGGAAGCTCCACAGAGTCAGTTGGTCCAGTAGGATGGTAGATCGAAGATGTCCTTGACATCCAGAAACTAAGAGCTTCATGACCCACACATTTTTTTTTTCTCCTTGCTTATATTTGGTTACTGCCAAAATTCCTCTAAAGGTGTAGTTCAACATTTTGGGAAGATGCTCACATCACTTTCTTTTCTGAGAAAATCATTACGAGTAAATCAATACCACTCTCTTGTCTGTAAAATATGGAGAAAGCCAAAGGGTGAAAGCTCAACTTAAAGACTTTCCAGCAGAGACTCTGCAAAAAGAAATCGAAGGAAAAGGAATAACAATATTTTCCACCATGTCACACTATTCCTTGAAAGAGAGATTTAAATTGACATGTGTTTGTTTTAATTAAGCTCAGAGAAACAAGCTTATTGGAGGATAAATCTCCTCCACCTTTCCACTAAACTTTCTCTAACTTTAATTTCTCCCTCCATTGGCTTCCAGCTTTTTAATATACATTTACTTATGGCAAGTCCCAACCACCACCACAAGTGCCTATGACTAGTTTTTTTTTCTCCCACTTTTCTTTTTGAAGAAACAACTTGTCAGGTTCCATAATCTAACAACCCGTCAGATTCACTTTATAGACCAGTGGCTCGCCAAGATGAGAATAATGGATGTGGACAAAATCCTTGTTCCACAAATGAACCTCGATGCAAAGAGTCATGAGTCACTTGAAATATGAAAATCTGCAAAGGTAATCTTGACAAAGTTCTCTGACAGCCACTGCAATAAGATCAAAACATTAACTGTCTGTTTTGTAACTCACCCATTTAACTGTTAAAAAATGTGAAGGCTGTGAGTCTGTGAGTCTGGCATGAAAATATTCTAAATCTGGGAGATTATACAGAGTCCAATTGAAGTAAAGTGAGACTGCAGGTGCAGCCAAATAGGTCTTTAAGAGACAGCTGGCTGACAGTCAGTCCTCATCCTGTTGGCGCAGAGACGCAACAGGCTGCAAAAACAACTGACAGATATCACACAGATCATCTCGCAAAGCAGCTCGGAGAGACGGTCGCTTGTTACCGAAACTTGTAGCTATGGCCACTTTGCTGATGCTGTTTCAAAGAAAAGAGGTAAATAACTTTCTGAGCTTTGCTGCGCGGGACATTTGGAGGATGTTTTGTCAAACTGGAGCTGGTTCCACTCATCATATTTTGATCACAGCTAAGAGTCAAGTGGAGGAATGCGTGGCAGAAAGCCAGGGCCCTATTGACGGGAAGTCGTAGCAGAGCAGGGTGCATTATGGGGCTCATTCTCATGGCTGGGTGACACAGCTGAATAGATGTTCATGACAGCAACACAAGGTGTATTACAAAGACCCCCAATTCTGAAAAGAAGTTGAAACATTCAGGTTTTGTTTGGCTGACAGTGTGAGGAAAGAGTGCGGAAAAGAGCAGTGACAGATGCTTTGTTTTTGATCATCCTATAATAAAAGCTGCTCAGATTGTTGATGACAGTCTGGCTCATTATGGGGAGGGGGCTTTTTTGTTTGCATCACATGCTCTGCTGAGCCTCTGTGCTGTGTAGCTGGAGTCAGTTGATACTCGTATATGACAATTATTTTCCAGGCTTCCTCTGAGTATGTATTTGTAGCATTCCTCCGTGTGACAGCGTATCTGGTTAGTAAACAATGGGCGGTTGTAATAAAGCAGGTTAAATTTAATCGAGTGACAGTCAGGAGCCGTATCCAAGGTGTCATTACTATGAGAAAACGAGTTCATCATCGTGAGCAATCTTGTTTTGCGAAAGAGTGTAAGTCATTGTGAGAAGTGCAATCGGGTCATCCAGGCCATGAGTCGGTGATGAAGACCCAAGAGACTTGTGGTCACTTTGAAAAGGCCACATGATCTGGATGGAGCTGTTGGCATTTCGGCTAATGAGGGAGAGTTGGCGCTGTGTGTGTGTGTTTGGAGCTAGTGAGAGTTAACGCATATGGGGAAATTAAAGGATGAGTGAGTTACAATAAAAGGGCAGGAGTGCAAGGGAAGTTGTCATTTTGGATTACATCGCCACAGGGTGTTTTTTTTTCAGTACCTAAAGAAAATACAGCTGCAACTGGTGATTCAGCTCAGCTATAATTTGTTTAGTGAGAAATTCTCCAATTTTGTGATTGGTTTACCAATGCAGCTCATTAAAAATCCACTTTATTTATTTTTTTTAATCAGATCCCTGAAGCCTTATACTAACTTTGCATATTTTTAGAAAACAAGGGCTGTGGATTGTAACCACCATCATTTAGATTGAAATTGACTTGGAAAGTGATCTGTTGATGGTCAGCATGGACCGGACGAACAATTACAGCAACCAAAAGCTCTTTGATTGTATTCTGGGCAAGTTAAGACTTAAGTGAGCTTTAAATCCTAAGTCTCAGGTCTTTAGCCAGGAACTCGTAACAACAAATTTATATTCAGACAGTACAGTTCTTCAGTCCTTCAACCTTCCCTCCCTCATCACCATCTTCACCACCGCGTCTCTCTGCTCCTAGTCTTCCTCCACAGCGCTCTTCTCTGTATTAAATAAACGCTGACTGCTGTCGGCATCAGCACTGTCCGGAAGCAGCCACAAATAATCAGTAAACAGTTGCATCAGTTTATGAGTGAGAAAGTTTTTAAGTTCAGTTTTTTTTTATTCCCTGAGAATAATGGCTCGCTTTTCTCGTCTTTTTCTTTCCTATTCTATGTGAAATTGGAGTTTATTGGTAGCAAGGCCCAGTCCGTTCCCGGGGCTGTGGTCTAACCCTCAGCTCTGGGGAATACATTAGTCTGTCTACAGCAGCTGGAACTTCAGAGGGGAAGGGGAGGGGGGAGAAGTGCTGTGCTCACTTGTTCCTGTGTAGAGAGTATGAGGGGGGGGGGGGGGGGGGAGAAAGCAAGAGGGACAGAGACAGAGGGAGCGATGTGGTCAAGGCCTGGAAAATGGATCCATATGTCAGAAGGACTGTGTGAGCTAATAGGCTAATGAGTGCACTGTGATGTGGCAATGGCACAATAAAGATAGAGCTCATTGTTCCTCAGGTTTAAAAGGCCTCTTATTCTCTTGGCCACAGTCACATTCACTTGGAAAGGCTCACAATGAGTTGGATACTTTCACTTGTACCTGGAAGGCCTCGGTCTTGATTGGAGAGCTTGCTGACTTGGACAGAAACGTATTTAATCATATTAACTTATGCTGACCCCCACAGACGTGCAAGCAGCAGCCATAATGTCTTGGAATGACTTCAAAACACTTAAATGTAACTGTGCAGGGAATTTTTCCGTATCGTTCCAAATCATTTTATCACACGACTTGTGCAGTCATGAACCCTGCGTGAGTCTGCTTCATACTACACTGCTTTCTCCTGGATGCAGTGAAAACACAGATTCTTGGTTCAGACTGCAACTCAGGAATCCGAAACAGCAAAGCAGTTGTATCTCCATGTGCTAAAACTGGTGTGTATGGACCTTTATTTCTACGTTTTCAGCCTGAAAAAGCGAATCCTCAACACATTGTCTTGTACGTAGCTGTGACATGAGCAATGACGTATTAAAGAGCATTTTTCAAGGTTTGCATGCAAAACAAGTTTTCTGGAGACAGAGTTTTCACTAACTCCTGAAGCTAATTCTAACTGCTAATCATTTAGCCTGATAAAATCTCCCAGAGCCCGCCCTAGCTCACTTCAGCTAACAAGACCAACAGTTCTCAGCCAAAAAGAAGAAGATGCTTTTGCCAACTTCTTTGTAAAACAAAGGAGTTTGCTATTACATAAATTACTACAAATTTTAATAGTTGATATTTTCGGCCTGTTTTCAACACCACACTTGATGTAGAGATATGTGGCCTCAAAAAGACCTCAATCTCACTTGACATGTCTCCAATAAATGAGCCATTAACTCAGCCCTCATGCAAAAATCTGCCATGCAATTGTTGCAGTGAGGCAAAGAAAAGTGCCCTCATGTTTCCAATATGGTCCCTGAAAACAATGGCACTGTTTGTGTCTCTGTGCTACCCACCACCTACTTTTAAACCATTCTTGCTGGGAAATTTGCCTAGCTGCCTGGTTTGGACAGGGCTGTTATTGGAATATATATTTGTGTGAGTGTGTGTCTCTGTGTTTATGTGCGGGGAGGAAAGAGAGGAATGTGCCTCCACGCATCATCTGTGGCTGCATTTCTGTTTATCAGCAACATCGGGTAAATGTTTCCCCCGGAAGTTAGAGATGTCCACATTTGCCAGAATGAGCAGTATTGACAGAAAAAAACAAAAAACTTGCAATCAATTATTCAGATCAGCTTTTCTCTGTGTGTCTGTGTGCACATATGGAGGGTTTTAAGATGGCCCACTGCGGGGACATGAAGGACATGCTCCAATGCACTGCGTGTCGTCCTTCAGAGACAGGCGGAGGGGAAATGAATCACATCCTCCTCTCCTCCTCACCCATCCTCTCTCTTCATCTTTTTCATCCCTTGTCCCTACAAATAAAATGGTTCCCATGCTTAAAGATGCATTTGGGCGGGAAAAGAGCCAAGAAAAACACACACACGCACACACACACACACACACACACACACACACACACACACACACACACACACACACACACACACACACACACACACACACACACACACACACACACACACACACACACACACACACACACACACACACACACACTGTTTTGCCCTGCCGGGTCTTGATCTATTCTGTCTTGCCCTACTTTTTGGCTGTGTAATTGTTTTCCAAGCCTGCTGGATGGGCAGCAGTCTTGCTTAAAACAGTTTTTTTCCCAGGCAATGACATCACTTTACATGTTTCTAATCCACCAGTCAGATGATCTAATAACAAACAGGGCATCATTGACATTAACTGAGAAGCAACTGATTTACTCTTTAGTGCTAAATAGAAAGAAACAATTTTGCAATGTAATCTGACTGTCAAGGTTTGGTTCATTAAATTGAGCAAAAAACTCATTTTCAAATTTAATCAGAGTGTAGCCGTGAAAATGTTTCTTTTTTATTTGTCTGTGCTCTGCGATGCTTCTCTGTAATCAAACATGGAGGGGAATGGTATTTGTCTTGTGGCCTTCATCACAGTAGCAACAAGTTTACTCTGTAAAGTTCACATATCTCACTGGGAATAGTTTTCATAGCACTGAAACCGCTTTCCAAACTCCTTGATACTGTGTTCCCTTGATTTCTGGAAAGAGGTGTTGCCTCTTAAGCCAGATGTGCCTTTTTATTATCTACTAACTCATTTATTGCCAGTGCTATACTCTACAATTTGGGCGGAGGCTTTAGGAAAGTGAAACACCTACAGACTGAGCTATAACCCTTCACTTCTCAAAAGAGGATTCAGGGACCCTCGGAGCTGATTGAGTCCAGTGAGCTCCCCCAGCCTCATAAAGAACAGTCTAGACAACAACATAACTGCTCTAGACATATAAAACGTATATGAATTAGTGTTACCGTCATAGGTTTCACTCAGAGCAGAGAATGAAACATTCATCCAATATTTAAGGTCAGAATTGGAGCGTATCCCGGCACTCAGGACAAGATGTGGGGTAAAACCCAGTGAAACATTCCAGTACTGTATAAATACAAGAATGACCTAATACCAGGAGGTGTAGTTGATATATTTAAGGCCTTTTCCTGAAGCAAATGAACACGTAAGACCACATCTCCTCTCATCATTGTGATTTGTGCAGTTCAAAGTTTTGCGGTGTCTAGCCAGAGCCGAGACGCCCTCGAAATCCTCCGAGCTCTCATGCAAAAACTACACAGAGTGGAACATACACACGGAGCTCACGGACATGTGTTTGCTCTTATACAGGCTAAAAAACCTTCCCAACAACATATGGAAACTATAGTGGTTTCCATACTGGTGTGTCTGC